>NC_064615.1:910369168-910713654 GCF_023898315.1 Schistocerca nitens
CATGGTGTTATCTAAATTGGAAGTTACTATAGGTGAAGATATATCAACACTCAGTTTGTCTTCAACCTTTCGTCCTATTAATTCTTCTTCTTGTTCTTCTAAGCCATTCAAATTTACAAGCTCTGCTGTCATTAACTTTTCTTTGAAGTTCTGTTCTACAGTTTCCACCCGTGATCTGACCCCTGAAATTTGTGCCTGTACTAGGGGGAGCAACTTATCTTGTTTCTGGACATTGGTTTTTAGCATAGTTAATTCTCGTTCGACCATATCAAATGTAACATTACACACATTTTTTAAAGAGTCGTATTTTTTGTTAAATTGTGGTTCCAAATTACTACATTTACAATCTACATAATATTCTAATTTTTGAACTAACCCTTTTAGTTTAGCTTCATTTCTTTGTTCTAAATCCTTAAATAAAATATTTTTCTGTTCACTCAGGGAAATGGACAATTCTTTTTTCAATTCTTTTTTCCATTCTTGCATCTGATTACTTAGGATATTAACTTGAGCCTCTAGTTTTGTGTTTTGCAAATCTAACTTAGAATTTAATTTTTCCTTCAGTTCGTCCTGTTTCATGTTCTGTGATTCAAACTGCGCTCTGATAAACCTCGTTACTTCGCCTAAATCTGGCCCCTGTTTTTCAGTTCCCATAGCCCCAACAGACTCTACAGATTGATGTTCCTTTTCCATTGTGTTTTGTTTTGCCTTTAATCTAGTTATCATTAAAAGTACACTCGCTTATTTCCACAACCTCCCACACTTCACAAACAATCAAAGATCAGTAGTAGCTCACCCGGCGTCGGTGGTAGGCGGCGTCGGCACGGTGTATGGTGGCGTCAGCGTTGATGGACGGCAGCGTTGGTGTAGGTGGATGACGGCGTCGGCTTTTGTGGATGGCTGCATTGGCATTGGTGTGATGCGATGTTGGCATCAGCATTTGTAGACGGCGGCGCCAGCGATTTGAGACTAACTGTGTGTTGTGCGGTTTTCTTGATTCCCTTAATCATTTCACCATTTATCAACATGATATTTCTGAATAAGTATCGTGGAATCGCTCTTCAACCTTGCTGTTATCGGTTGCTATGGCAACTTCCAACTGTTGTTTTTTTCTTTTTCTTATAACTTCTTTAATATTTCCCCTTCTTTCTCAGGTCCTTTCTTTACTGTCGCCATGTTCTTGCCGTGGCCCGGTGTAATGTTAAGCTCTCTCTATACAGATTAAGCATTTTTATGGACTTCCTTGTTGAAGAATGCTGGTTCTGCTTTCTTGCAGCACTGATGTCTTCTGCTAGCACCGGACGCTTCTCCGAAGATTTCACTGCTAGGAAGGGGAAATTTTCACTCTCTCGTGCTCTCTCTCTCTCTCTTCTTATTTAAAAAAATATGCTACTCTTGGAATATCATTCAATGCACCACAACATATTTATTTCTACTTTGTACAAAAAAACAACTAAACTTTATGACGTAAGCCCACACATTACCAGGCACCCAGACTCAGTTAATTACACATTTTTGAACACAATTGATACATAAGCTTTTATGATGGCTGACTATCCAGGTCTAGTCCATGTACTCTCAACAGTAGTTCAACGCTAATAAACAGTCACTCTCTCGAGTCACTCTATTTGTGTTTCAACAATACAAAGCTACATTACTCTTTGCAGCTGGCCACAGAGCTTCCGGGCCGTATTTGTTTATTCTAGGCAGGTTGCGCTGAACACTTGCCAGCCCCGACGAATTATCTCCCTTCCTGTTTCGCCTGGACAAACAATAAATGGGTGCAGTATCCCATGCTCATTCTTACGCCCTGCTTTAAAATAATGCGTGTTTGAAATGGCTGGAACACAAGTGTCTCCAGACTTTCATAAAATTCTGGGGGCACTACAATGTACACTATTTTGAAATTAATAAACAAAACTTTGAGAACATTGCTTATATTACTTTAGACTACACAGTAACTTACAGTCATAGTAAACATAATAATCACTCACACTGTCACACATACAACTAAACTGCCAATTATGAATTGGGCAAGATAATTATTTGTACAAGGAATACTGTGCAGTTTTTGATTCTATCACTTTACTACAACTGCAAAACAGTACATACTGTTCGATTCAGTGCCAAATGTACTATGAAATTGTATTAAAAAAATGTCAGGTATCATATGAATCCACTTTACCAATGTTAATGGATGGTATAGCCTTCATTGATAATAAAAAGATTCTTATTTCTTCAGAACTGCACTTTACAATCAGAAGGGCCATTTAGCTGGATTATTGTCTTTTTGATCATGTTTTGGTGTCACATAACCTTCATGTCTGTTATAGTTCATTTTATGACAATATCACATCAATAATTCCACAGTTTTAGGACACATAACGTTCAAGCTAGATCTTAAACAATTTTTACTAACACATAGTTTTTATAGCATTGAAGAATATCTGAATATGGAAAAGTAATATTATTTGTATATACTGATATAAAATATTTGTATTTATTACCCAAGTTTTTGGAACAAATTAAAGGTAAGAAACTATATTGTAATTGACTACATCCACACAATGCGTATTGTTAATGGATGAATAAAGAGACTGATTGATTGATTGATTGCAGAACTGCACAAATAAGTGGAACAACATAAATTAGCTTACTCATTTGAAACAAGAAATCTGTTAGTTACTTTTTCCTAAAATTATTAGATTAATTAAAATTATTTCATATGTAAGAATTCTTACATAAATCTTCTTGAAATCTCTTAATACTATAACATGTGAAAAAATTACATCCATGGAATTATGTAATAGGAACAAATGAGTCACTTAATTACAAAATATTAATATTCTTAGATATTAACTGAATCACGTATTTTTGAAAAATATTAATCAAAAGTGATGTCATTTATTAGTGTCCACATGCTGAACAAGTAAGATAATCTTTTCATAAGTCTTTCGCAGTTAGTACTGTTCTTGAGAATTAAACACAAAATTATATTTGTAAATACCTGAAATAGAAAATGTTTGTTAGTTAGTTTCACCTGTTAATACTCACTCTGACCCTTGGTCTGTCCCTTTTTGTCACCATCTCAATGTCTCCTTGCTGCAATGCAATGCCTAATGCACACGGCTTCTTTAAGTTCTTCATTTCCAATCTTATCTGCCATTTATTCCTTTACAGTAAAACATGCTTTGCTTGTTTGCCATTTCATTTAAAAGTCATTTAATCAGAAACAAATTTCTGTCAGTCCTTGCTGACACAAATTGCACAATTACAACTGCTTATAATTTTTGTTTAGTATATATTCGCCTTTTGGCACTTACGTTTAATCCTTTTACTTTGAATAACCACTGCAGTTATCAATATCCTTTTCATTAATCTCAATACAGGTTACGTATTTACAACATTACAAACTATTCAGTTAATATTATTTCTCACTCAATCTAACACCTACACTTCCTACTACTATGTTTTAATATTTTTAGATAATGAAAAATTATAAATATTAATGCCCCTTGGTATAATCATATTCAGAATGTATGGCATAATAATGTCACTCCTGTTTTATCAGATACTATACATAATGCATTTACTTTGAAATATACTTCACAGGAAGTGATATCACTTCATTGAAGAAACCTCTTATATTAGATTAGATTAGATTAATACTTGTTCCATACATCATGAATACGACACTTCGTAATGATGTGGAACATGTCGGTTAATAAAAGATGTCTGTACAAGATATTACATTAGACAAAATATTGCATGACAGTAATGTTTAAGTTTTTTTTTTTGCCCCCCCCCCCCCTCCCCTTAATTTATATCTAAAAATTCAGCCAATGAGTAGAAGGAGTTGTCATATAGAAATTGTTTTAACTTATTTTTAAATGTTAGTTGGCTATCTGTCAGGCTTTTGATGCTGTTTGGTAGGTGACCAAAGACTTTTGTGGCAGCAAAATTTACCCCTTTCTGTGCCATAGTCAGATTTAACCCTCCATAGTGAAGATCATCCTTTCTCCTGGTGTTATAGCTATGCACACTGCTATTACTTTTGAACTGGGCTGGATTATTAACAACAAATTTCATAAGTGAATATATATACTGTGAGGTTACTGTGAGGATCCCTAGATCCTTAAATAGATGTCTGCAGGATGACCGTGGGTGGGCTTCAGCAATTATTCTGATTACACATTTTTGAGCAATGAATACTTTTCTACTCAACGATGAATTACCCCAGAATATGATGCCATACGAAAGCAGTGAATGAAAGTAGGCATAGTAAGCTAATTTACTGAGATTCTTATCACTAAAATTGGCAATAACCCTAATAGCATACGTAGCTGAACTCAGACGTTTCAGCAGACCATCAATGTGTTGCTTCCAGTTTAACCTCTCATCAATGGACACACCTAAAAATTTTGATAATTCTACCTTAGCTACAGAATTCTGTTCAAAGTCTATATTTATTACTGGAGTTGTGCCATTTACTGTACGGAACTGTATATACTGTGTTTTATCAAAATTTAAAGTGAGTCCGTTTGCTGAGAACCACTGAATAATTTTGTGAAAAACATCATTTACAATTACATTACTTAGTTCTTGGTTTTTGGATGTTATTACTATACTTGTATCATCAGCAAAAAGAACTAACTTTGCATCTTCATCAATGTGGAATGGTAAGTCATTAATGTACACTCCTGGAAATGGAAAAAAGAACACATTGACACCGGTGTGTCAGACCCACCATACTTGCTCCGGACACTGCGAGAGGGCTGTACAAGCAATGATCACACGCACGGCACAGCGGACACACCAGGACCCGCGGTGTTGGCCGTCGAATGGCGCTAGCTGCGCAGCATTTGTGCACCGCCGCCGTCAGTGTCAGCCAGTTTGCCGTGGCATACGGAGCTCCATCGCAGTCTTTAACACTGGTAGCATGCTGCAACAGCGTGGACGTGAACCGTATGTGCAGTTGACGGACTTTGAGCGAGGGCGTATAGTGGGCATGCGGGAGGCCGGGTGGACGTACCGCCGAATTGCTCAACACATGGGGCGTGAGGTCTCCACAGTACATCGATGTTGTCGCCAGTGGTCGGCGGAAGGTGCACGTGCCCGTCGACCTGGGACCGGACCGCAGCAACGCACGGATGCACGCCAAGACCGTAGGATCCTACGCAGTGCCGTAGGGGACCGCACCGCCACTTCCCAGCAAATTAGGGACACTGTTGCTCCTGGGGTATCGGTGAGGACCATTCGCAACCGTCTCCATGAAGCTGGGCTACGGTCCCGCACACCGTTAGGCCGTCTTCCACTCACGCCCCAACATCGTGCAGCCCGCCTCCAGTGGTGTCGCGACAGGCATGAATGGAGGGACGAATGGAGACGTGTCGTCTTCAGCGATGAGAGTCGCTTCTGCCTTGGTGCCAATGATGGTCGTATGCGTGTTTGGCACCGTGCAGGTGAGCGCCACAATCAGGACTGCATACGACCGAGGCACACAGGGCCAATACCTGGCATCATGGTGTGGGGAGCGATCTCCTACACTGGCCGTACACCACTGGTGATCGTCGAGGGGACACTGAATAGTGCACGGTACATCCAAACTGTCATCGAACCCATCGTTCTACCATTCCTAGACCGGCAAGGGAACTTGCTGTTCCAACAGGAGAATGCACGTCCGCATGTATCCCGTGCCACCCAACGTGCTCTAGAAGGTGTAAGTCAACTACCCTGGCCAGCAAGATCTCCGGATCTGTCCCCCATTGAGCATGTTTGGGACTGGATGAAGCGTCGTCTCACGCGGTCTGCACGTCCAGCACGAACGCTGGTCCAACTGAGGCGCCAGGTGGAAATGGCATGGCAAGCCGTTCCACAGGACTACATCCAGCAACTCTATGATCGTCTCCATGGGAGAATAGCAGCCTGCATTGCTGCGAAAGGTGGATATACACTGTACTAGTGCCGACATTGTGCATGCTCTGTTGCCTGTGTCTATGTGCCTGTGGTTCTGTCAGTGTGATCATGTGATGTATCTGACCCCAGGAATGTGTCAATAAAGTTTCCCCTTCCTGGGACAATGAATTCACGGTGTTCTTATTTCAATTTCCAGGAGTGTATATCAAGAACAGGAAAGGACCTAAGACTGAACCCTGTGGGACCCCGTACTCGATAGCCCCCCAGTTTGAGGAATCAGCTGTTGTTTTAACATTACATGGACCACTGATTTCAACTTTCTGCATTCTTCCAGTTAAGTATGAATTAAACCATTTGTGCACTGCCCCCCTCAAACCATAATGATTTAGCTTATCTAAAAGAATTCCATGATTTACACAATCAAAGGCCTTTGAGAGATCACAAAAAATACCAATGGGTGATGTCCGGTTATTCAGAGCATTTAATATTTGATCAGTGAAAGCGTATATAGCATTTTCTGTTGAAAAGCCTTTCTGAAAACCGAACTGACATTTTGTTAGTACTTTATTTTTACAAATATGGGAGGCTACTCTTGAATACATTACTTTCTCAAAAATTTTTGTAGAGCTGTCAGAAATTTTTTACTTTTGCCTCCTCCTTTCTACTCAGTTGTTATTGACTGTTCTATAATTCAATGGTGATTTAGTCATTAAGATTAAATACACAACCAACTTGTGTGCATTTAAATATTAATCTTATTCTGTACTCTTAACCACTTATCTAATTCATGTAATTACTCCTTTCATTTTCATTTCTTTCAGAAATAAGTAAACATTTCCATCTATAATCAAAATTCTTATTCACATGTACATATATGAAGTAATATTTCTCATCTTAAACTATAAGTAAGAACAAATTTAAAATTAACACTGCTTTGTACAGGCAGATTTGTATCACACTGGAAAATACAGTGTCATAAAAGACCTGTATTACATAATGCTAACATACTGAAAATGTGTCATCAGCTTCATCAATCATTTAACACGACAGATGACATCCATAATTTTTCACCCTTCCTGGTTCCTCAGAAAATACATCTTCATTGTTAACCCATGTGTTATATGACTCCTGCCTTTGATCCTCACTAATACTTTGGATTTCACTTACCTTCCTCCTGAATGATTCCATCTTGTCACTAGTTGATTCAGCAGTCTTCATAATATTCTCATCTTAACAGGTACCCATTGTCATTACAGTCATTAAACCTACTGATAAGGTCCATTGCTAAAATTGCATTTAAACACAAATCAGGTATGACTTAGAAGTCATGCTCTACTTCACATCCCTCCATCTCAAACGACATATAAACTTGTCTTTTTATTGCTTTGTTTAACTTACCTGTGGCACCAACCACCTTTACTTCAGATACTGACAACTCATTGTTTACCTTTAAATGCCCCTGACATAACTGTGATTTCACTTCATATGTCCAACAAAACCCTTTCCTTTAAACCATAAATATTGACCATTATCAAGGGTAGCTCCTTTCTATACAGTGCACATTCATTTTCCTGTCTCAACAAATCCTGTTCTGTAGCCTCTGATGTTCAATCAGATTTCATTGAACTATACATTTCCTCAGTAGTGTTGCACCCTCCTGTGAGCTGTCTACAACTTCCCCTAGCCTTGGTTCATCTCTCTTTACCTCCATTTCCAAAGATTCTACAGACTGACAATCTTTTCTGTCCAATTGATCATCCATTATCTAATGAAGAATAGTCTGATCTCACTTTCTGGCTCATCATTTCCCACTCGAACTACTTCTGTAATGACTGCTCTATGTCCTTCACTGCCTTCACCAGTGTCAACATAAGCTCCTACATGACTATCTTCCTTATTCTCTTATTCCATGTTATTTTCTGATTTTTTCCCCACTTTCACACAATTCACTCTCTTTACTATATTCAATTTAACCTCTTCACTACCTGCACTATTGTCCACTACACATTTTTCAGTCTTCCCTTTCACTAATTCTCCTTTTTCTTAAGAATATTCCTCAAGACCTTCACTTAACCTACTCATTTCTCCCACATACTTATTATAAATCCCTTTATAGGAGGAAACCGTTAGACTGGTATTACAAACATTTACATCACAATCTCTATTTCCCTCATTAGCTTGGCAACCTCTGTGCACATTTGACAATCTGTTTGTTCTAATATCTTCATCTTCCTTTATTGGAGACTGAATCTTCCTTAAACTACAACTTATCTGTTCCTTACTCCATTACAACTCTTTTGGTACTTACTCCACTGAATTTTCCTATCTTTATCCCATTATTTCCCCAATAGCTGTTACTTATTTGAATGGTTTTACTGTCACCAGTTCATAGCCTGCAATTGTAATCCATGGAACTTTGCTTCCAACCTGCTACAGTTAGGCCCGTCACCGTTGTAGGTTGATGTTTTACTCATTACCCATATCATTAAATTGTCTATTTGTGTTCCTCCAGGGCTTTGAATCTCTTCCTCCTCTTCACCCTCTAGCTACTTCTGTCATTAGTACATTATAAACTTGGTTTTGCTTTCCTTGACTATGCCACCCAGGTTTACCATGAACATTTCAATCACCACTTCAGTTCCAACTACCTGCTTCACCCATTTTCTCAAAAAGATTTCCAGGTTATGATCTCCAACACTTATGTACCTTTTCATCTCTGATGGCAGCTTTCTATACACAGTCATCCACAAATGTTCTTCAGGGACTGACACATTAATATGTTTTGGTTTTCTGTACAGATCTTCACTGTACTCTTTTATTTTCCAGTTACATAGATCCATTTGTGTACTTTTTGAATGATATTTTTCCAAAAATTTTTCCAAAGTGCTACAGCTTTGTGTGTCTCCTGCAAGCCTCTGTTCTGCAATTTTAATTTTGTCAATTTTGGGATATGCCTGTGGAATCATCTTCCTACATGAATCTTCAATAATCACTGCATGAAGGGTTCCCTTGGCATCAAATTTTTCATTATTGATTAATATGTTCCCACAACATGCCCGTCTAACTGAAAAATATTGTTCACTTGACAACAACTCTCTAACATTTCTACTTTCTCTGAAATTTTTGCAGTAACTGTTTTTAACTTTTCTACCTCCTGTACCTTCAATTCTGAAAGTTGCTTTCTTCCATCAACATCTGTTTTAGCTTCAGATGCTTTACTCTTCATCTTTTTTTTCAACTCATGTTTCTAAACTCTGCATCTTTCATTAGTATTAATCTCTGTCAGCTCAATCTGTTTTCAGATATTGTTTACTAACTGAACACGCACTACAAAAGCTTTCTATTTACTCTATTGTCAGCTGTTCATATATGGCTTTCATTTCACTACCAACATTTTTCTCCAAAGCATCAACCCTTATGCCCATAACCTTCATATTTCGGTTTAATTTACCTACCAGTTCACGTAAAGTTTCCAGATTTTTATTCAACAAAGATAGTAAAGTACAGTTTGCAAGGGTGCACTTTGGATCTGTGTTTGTCTATTTTGCTGCTTGCAGTGCAATTATTTCAGAACTCACTGCTAAAATTACTTTCATCTGTTTACTGACCTGATTTTTTACTCACTTCCTCAATCTTGACTCATCACTGAAAAGTTTACTTCACTTTGTTCAAAGGAATAACTGCTCTGTTCATCTTTCACATTTGTAGACATTCCTGCTTCATTATCAACCTCATTACACTTTTTTAACTTGTTGAATTCACAGAATACTGGCTCCTAGTTTCAAATATCTTAAACTCCAATGTGAACTAAAATTTGCAAATATACTAAAAAAATGCTGTATCTTCACATCTTAATAGTTGGAGTATTTAAATGTGTGTTATTGTCTTTATTTAACTGTTTCACTACATCATGTAAGTGTACTGATCGGGCCTTCCATACCATGTTGTTCCAGACGAACCTGTTTGTGCCACAAATCTGTGCTCAACTGATTGACACACTTATTGCTTACCCTGGGTTTCCTTCTGTGCTGTGCTAGTAACAGAACTTGTCATTTGATATTCCCAGGCAGACTTCACACACCCAGCATGGATTGAGTTTTGGTGATGTGATGCTTCATCCAGGTCATATGATCAAGCTACATTTTTCTCAACCAGATCACCTGGAGACTTGGTTTTGGATGGTAAAACTCACTTTACTGTGTAATGATATTGATGATGACATATCCAAATGTGCAACCCTTCTGTGCAAAGAGTCCAGTCGTGTTTACATTATTAGTAACATTCCAAGTGCACCCTCATCTGTTGGGAAATTTGAAACAGCAAAAACAGCACTACTACAGTATCTGAGAAAATCAATAGAACAACAGCTTTGACTACTCAAATTTGAAATAAGAATTCATAGCAACACATTCTCACTATTTTGGAGACTACTACAAGAATACTTCCCATAGGATATTATGCAGTTTGGATACTTAAACTTCCAACTCCCAGTCAGTCAGCATTAACTGCAAGACAACATGACATTTCAGAGAACAGGTTATATCTGGCTGAGAGATTACAGCAGGCTCATCCAAACTGTGCCCCTTGGGCGCTAGCACCCCGGGCGAATTCGTATGTTGCTGCAGTGACCGAGCCGTGCCGCTTAGTTGGCCGTGCGGACTGCCCTGAACGCCAGCCGATAGATATATTTGTTCGCCCGTTTTCCCTTCGGGCAGAGGACGTCTCACAAGTGCTTAAACTAGAGCTGATTGACCTACAGTGCCATATACACCTGAAGGACCGCTTTCTTATGTGTAAAACTTTGGATGACTTTTACAGCTGTCTTCCACGAGAGAAATATCCTCTTTTGCACAAGCACATGGACAAAGTTCTCTCAATGTTTGGTTCCACATATATTTGTGAGCACTTGTTCTCTCTTTTAAAGCTTGCTCAAACTAAGAACCATTCATTCCTTGGCGATAAAAATTTGACCAATTCTTTGAGGTTAGCAGTCTCACGGAATATTGTACCAAGCCTAGACAAAATCGTTTCCTCGAAAAAGAAAAACGTGTAAAATGTTAATTGTCTTCTTTAACAATGTTGACTGTAAGACTTTAAGAGCTTTATAGCCTTAATTCTATTTTAATAAGTTTTCAAACTTGGTCAGTTAAAATTATTACCTACAAAACAGCAAACTAAGGATCCGATTTCTAAACTTTGAAAAGGGATACAAAAAATTGCAGCACGAAGTATAACAAAAAATACTTACTTATAACTACTAACAGCAAGAATGAGACTCTATATCCCTTACATAAAATTAATTCTACAATGGAATATTTTGTTTATGTTAGATCTGACCGCTGGACACTTCAGCGCAGAGCAGTGCTGTGCGGTATCACTCGCTCTGCAGCAGCTCTCTCTCTCTCTCCTATGGCGACGCTAGCAACATATGGTCGTGTACGGGGTGCTGAACTACACTGTCTTGCACCCATGGGGTGTGGGCATGCCCGCCGGGCGCAATTCTTGGATGAGCCTGGATTACAGGGAAACCCACAGCAATGCCAGGGCACTGCAGTCGGTTACCATAACAGCTCCACACAGACACCACTGACTCACCAGCCATGAGCTCATCCAAAAAACACATGAAGTGGGTCCACTGACCTTCAGCTTTCATCTGCTCTAACCTCAGCTGACTCTCATGCTCCATGTGCTGTGGCTTTCATGCATTCACAAATGTGGTGGTACCACATGAGATGTGGAGACAAGGTGCGCAACTGTTTGCTACCATGTAATCATGCAAACGTAATGGATGGTTCAAGATAGATGCACAGGGCTGCACTCAATCAAGAAGGTGCCTACTTGGCCAGATTAACAGCCAAACAAAAATAACACAGATTCGAGTAACAGGTAAGACAACATATGTTCTTTACCATGATCCATGGTTCAGGTCATTATTTTCTTGTCAACTCAGGAATGGCAGTGAGAATCTTACCAGGTACTTCAGCACCTCTTCATCATAGCAATGTGGAAGTACTACTATGTGCAGCAAATGACACTTCTGTTAAATGTCATGGAATTGTAGAACAAACCTTAAGACATCAGTCTTAGTGAAAAGTATACATGGCATTTTTTATTGCAGAGGTGAGTGAACTGGTGTTGGAGGCTGATTTTTTTAAGTTTTTTCAATGTGGCACCTGCTTGGCAGTGGAATTACTGCACCAAATATTTAGTGCGGGGAAAGGTTGCAGCTGCTCTGGTTTACCCCCCCCCCCCCCCCCCCAAAATCCCAAGTCCATTACCACTTTAGCAGCAATGAGACTCTTGTCTTATCACAAGAACTCCACCATATGATGAAGAAATCTGAGTATGCTAGATACTAGTGTCTACAATTATGTACAGTGAATGCAGCTCTGAGCAAGAGACTGCTTACATTACAGAGGGACTTGAGCAATGCTCATGACCAAATCATGTTCTTATAAAAACAGCAGCAACAGTGTCTGTAGCAACAGCAATATCTACAACAATAACCACTATACCAGCAGTCTATTCAGCATATTACACTATGAGACATTTCTGCCTACAGTTTTATGGTGCAAAGCAAAAGATCCAGGTTAGTCCAGTTCCTGGTATTTAAGTGTCCATGCCACCCCAAGCATATGATAAGTGACACTACTGAGCATTGTGAAGGAATGGCCAGTCATTTTGTGAATGGTGGGATAGTGCACCATATCATTATGACGTCCAGTGTTGAACAGATTACTATAGTAAAACATATTACACATAATGCTGAGAATGTGAGACCATCAGACAGTACTTGAGCATTGCTCATACATTTGGTTGTGAAGAAGGACAGATCTCATAGAATGTGTGATTGTTCACTAAATGCATGAAATTCTGGATTTTTCTAATGCCTTGGCAGGGGTGCCCATCTTCAGTGTAATCTATTGCAAGAAGGCATCTCTCCAGATCCCCAAGGTTCCAGACGACATGTCAAAGACAGTTGTTACTACATTGTTTCAGTTGTACAAGTACCTTCTCATGCCTTGTGTCCTAAATAAATGCCACACGGAATGGCAGTATTTTACTGATAAAATTTTAAGACATTTTCCTTTTTTTTCTACGAATATCACAATGCTATTTTGATTTTTTTCACCGAACTTAGTGGATAGCAAGACATACTTTTGTTTTCAATACCCTTGATCTTTATGGTGTTGACATCAATATGGAAAAGTGCCAACTACACCAGGAGGTAGTCTTGTTTCTAGGGCAAATGGTTAACACCTTAGGGGTTCAACCCACAAATAACACAGCTTCAAGTTCTACCTGGACTGCAAACTTATGAATTATTAAAATGACTCTTGGGAATCAGTAGCTTCTATGGCCAACACCTTCTGCATGCCACAGCTATACAAGCCCCACTAGTGGATGCACTGGCAGGAAGAAACAAACATGCCAAGAAAACACTGACATGGACTTCAGAAATGCTCAGTGCCTTTGATAGCATTGCCCTGTCCCTCCAACAAGCTGTGATTCCAGTACAGCCTATAAGTGGTGCTCCCTTATCTGTCACCAATGATGTGAGTACACCACTCCAACAACTGGTCATTGGGATCCGATATCCATTATGGTTCTTTTCTCAGAAACTGATGCTGTTGCAGCACAAATTGGCTGCATCTGACAGAGCCCTGTTAGCAGTGTATGAGGTGGTACATAATTTCAAAGCAGAACTGGGGATAGGCCCTTCCCTATTTTCACAGGTTACATAACACTAACAGAGGCTGTAAAGTATGCCAGGAAGGACTGTCTGTCATAACATTTTCACCATGTGGACTATGTAAGTCAGCTTACAACTGATGTGCAATGTGTCTGGGGGGCAGACAATGTAATAAAGGCTTACTCTTGAGAATCAATGCTATTTCATTGCTTATTAATTATGATGAACTTGCTCTGGGGTAGGAGATGGATTTACAAACCAAAGAACTTTTGCAGAACACCTCAACTAGCCTTCAGTTTGAGCACCACCACCTTCCCAGTCTGGACAGTCAAGTCTGGTGTGATGTATTGTGAGGACAAGTTAGACTATTGGTTCCTGCTCAAAGGAGAAGACTTTTGTTTGATGATCTCCACATTTTATCACTTCCAGAGATCTGCCGTATCTCCACAATTTATCACACAGAGGGTCCTGGCCCTTGATCAAACTTACAATGAACCACTTCATTTGGCAGAATGTAAAGTGTGACTGTAAGAAGTGAACTTGTGCTTGTATTGTGTCCCAGTGCTGCAAAACAGGTATGCATGCTAGTCCAGAACATGACCCATATGACATTCCAGCATGTAGGTTACAGCATGTACATTGGAATATTGGACATCATGACCAAGATCAAGGCTAAAGCTTTTGTGCATGAGTGGATCTCATGGTTTGGTTGCCTGCCACATTAACAGTGGACCAGGGCACATGATTTGAGGTGGCACTGTTCAAAGAACTGTGCAGCCTCTGTAGAGTAGAACACTTTTACACCATTGGCAGACATCATATACGGTGAAAAATTGAACCTCCCAACAAATTTCATTGACAGTGTGGCATTACCTGATACAACTGAACTGCTGGCAATTGTCCAACAAATCACACAGCAAATCTCCAGCATCAAGATGCCTCCTCCTCAGTGTCATGAAATTCTCAAGGTTTTTTTGCACATAGACTTGACAGCATACAAGCAAGTGATGTTATGCAATGACACTATAAGGGTGTTACTTCAGCTATCTTACTCTGGTCTTACAAGGTACTACAGAGGGGTGAACACAAATTTTATATCCCTCTCCATGACAAGTACATTATGATTTTAATACATAGAATCAAATCATCATGGATATTGCACTCAGAGCCCAATCAACAGTACCATGACTCTGTTCCCAGCCCGTCCAACACAGAATCTGCACTCCAGCCTGACATGACATTTGGTGATGTCTGAGGAAATGCTCCCCCACCTCATCCGCATCCCCACCAGACTCTCTGCCTACACACCTGCTGTCCCAATTCTGCCACCCATTCCATCCACCTCCACACCTCAAGGATTTCATCAAAGACTAGGAAGTGTCATCACAAATATTTGATACTGAGTGAATGAAATTTTTTAAATTCACTAATATCAATTATAATATTTAAAATTTTATAATTAAATCACATAGTATAAATTTTAAGCAAAAAACTAAGTACCTGAGGCAAATCAAAGAAAAATACTCGTTTTTACTCCCAAATGTGATGTAGTCTGTTCTGCAGTTTGTATTAAGTTTCAAACAGAATTTAACTGCAAGTACTATAGCTGAGAATTTGGATATGTAACAAACTCAGTTGATTTTCATGCATACTGTCAAATATGGTGTTTAGTACTTTAAACTGTCCAAATACAGAAATTTTACTATTTAAATTTGTTGTTGAAAATTTCACCTGGTCAGTGATGATGCTGTAAAGAACAAATGTTGCCATTATTCTCATCCTTCCACAGAAGATAAACATACCAAATGTTACACACATTGTAGATTTCCAATTTCTACTGTTTATAATACAGTGTATTATATAGTGACTAGAGTTTTATATTTCAGCATATTTTGATAGGTAGCTCATTCCCAAATGTTAAGAATTTTATTCAACATGATTGGATCCTTAGTAATGGCTGCACATTCTGCAGTGCTCCACACTATGGAAGAGTAAGAGTTGGGAGAGGGAGTGGGGGATGCTCTGTATGGACCCCCCCCCCCCATTCCCCCCTTCCCAGCAAGATGCAATGGAACAAGGAAATTGTATCACTATAGCCGACTGAGGATATAAGAACAAAGAATAGTGATGTGTCTGATATCTTTAGTGTTCAATCAGACTGGTTTTGTACCCTTTAGTGAACTGATGCTTATGTGTATCTTGGTTCAGTTTAAAAACAATAAAAATGGTATTCACAATTTGTACCAGTTATTGCTTCATTCCACATGAGTCCTGCAATGGACTACCTACAAAGTTAAATTTTAGTTTGTTTCGCATCTCTTAATTTATGGGCCTCATTACTCTTCCGTGACAAATATCTCTTTGATGACCCAGAATGCTCTGCTCAGCCATTTGTGGTAATTTCATTAAATTAAACTGACATCTATTCAACTGAAAGTTATAGATATTGTCATCCAAACACTGGTCAGCCTGATGGGCTTGACATTTATACAATGTAAATATATTCAGCTCAGTGTGTTAAGTAAATAGCTTACAGTTCTACTTCTACCCCCAATGTCTGCATTGTCACCAATATTATAACTCTGCAATTTTTATTCTTGAGAAGCAAGACAATCTGTTTCTGAAGAGTTTCTGTGAACAAATCTTAACCACAGTTAATAGTACTGCTCTATACAAAGCTCCCTTACATCCATAATTTCATAATTTAGTTTGAGTAAATATTAACGTAGACAGAAATACCACCATGTTACATATTTGTTCTGTAGTAACCTGTAACTAATTCATAGCCACTTGGTATACTTAACTGTAACTGTCCACTTGTTAACTAGTGTTCATTAACCATAAGCAACATACACTTTAGCATTTCCAGCCATTATTGATGTTCCAGGAGCTTATTTTGTAAGGACTGGGCATATTTGGCTATTACTTCTAAATGTCAGGAAGTTATTTCTGAATAAAATGTAAGCTAAATTTATTCACAAAGCAAAAGATATTTTGGAGGATAATGCCATTTGCTATCTATATTTCATTCATGATTTGTCATATTGACTTCTCTTCATTCATTGAATCAGACATGGTAAGGTTGCTTCAGCTGCCAGAGACTCTGGTTGTCAGGTGTGTGTGTGTGTGTGTGTGTGTGTGTGTGTGTGTGTGTGTGTGTGTGTGTGTGTGTGCCAGTAGAAAGGGTGTAAAGGATAGCAAAAGAAAGAAATGTGATATCAGAAACTGTGTTTATATTGAAGAAAATGCCACATGACTGCATGTGTCACATGCATATGTATTCCCCTGATGGTATTTTTCTCTTTCTCTTTCTACAGGGAATATGTAATGATCAAATGCGCCTGAAGAAAATTCCAAATAGGTACAAAAATTTCTGAATAAACAAGTTGGTGTGTTAAGAGGTATCAATTGTCTGAATGCTTAAATGGTTTCAAATGTATTACATTTCTGAGTCCATAAAGCTTCTTGGATTTTGAGAAATGAGCCTGTATGCATTAGAATGTGGGTTTTCATAAATCTGAAAAGGTTCTATATAAATATAAAAAAATTCTTAATTTCACTATTTGCTGCTTTAGAATTTGTGTAAACTTTTGTTAGAACTAGATCTCCAAATTTAAATTTTGTGGGTTTTACTTTTGTATTACATCTCTGTTTTCTCTTGTTGTAATACTGTGTCCTAGTCCCTTACAATATCCTTTTTGAAAACAAATCTACCATGACAAATATATATTGAAAACTACCTTGAGCTCTTGCCAATTTGCCAAACAAGTCAATATCTACTAAATTCATTTCTTTTATTGGGTGCAGCACTTTGCAAAAGGCCTCTATTCATTTTGTTGTTAACCTTAACACATTGACATCTATTACAATTACAAAAAACTTTTTGACTTTTTGGCAATGTTATTAAAAGTGCTTTCCTGAACTTTTTGAATACACTTCATCAAACCACAATGTCCAAACCCTTCATGAGCATATCTTCTAAGTGTGTCAGTATATATGTCTGGGCAACAAACATTCCACCTGTCACTATCAGGTCTCTGTCTAAAATACAAAATATCTTTATAAATTTGATAGTAGAGCTGTACTTTTTCATGTCCCTTCTTTCATAAATAACTTTTACAAATTTCCAATGATCATTTTTATTTTGATTCCTTCTGAACTGATTGCAAACACTCCTAATTTCCTTTTCATCCTTTCATCCTTTCCACCTTTTACATACTGGTATGTAATTTAAAAATTTCCATAGACTTTCATTCTCACATCCATCTTCACCCCCCACCCTTCCCCTCCCCAGTACTCTAGATAATACATCTGCAATTAAATTTTTGTTTCTCTCAATATACTGAAATGTACAGTCAAATTTTTGTAAGTAAAATGTCCAAGTGGCATTTATTTGATAGTACAACTTACACTCTTGAATATATGATAGGGTTTTATCATCTGAGAAAACTTTAATTTTGTTACCAAGAAAATAATTTCTGTATTTCTTGAATCCCCAAACTATTGCTAAAAGTTCTTTTTCTGTGATTATGACCGAGCAAAGTGGCGCAGTGGTTAGCACACTGGACTTGCATTTGGGAGGACGACGGTTCAATCCCACATCCGGCCATCCTGATTTAGGTTTTCCGTGATTTCCCTTAATCGCTCCAGGCAAATGCCGGGATAGTTCCTTTGAAAGGGCATGGCCGACTTCCTTCCCCATCCTTCCCTAGTCCGATGACACCGATGACCTCGTTGTCTGGTCTCTTCCCCCAAACAACCCAATCTGTGATTATACAATCTGCTGCATGTTTTCGTAATGTTCTACTAGTGAATGCAATTGAATAATGTTCTATTAGTCCATTAACCTCTTTTTCTTGAAATAGATGCACATCTAATCATGTATCACTACTGTATGTCATTAAGAAGAAAGGTACAGTCAAATCTCTTTTGTATAGAATCTTAGTACTACACAACTATTTCTTAATTTCAACAAAAGATAGTTGACATTTTTCATTCCAGTACCATATAGCATTTTTCTTTGAAAGAGTTTTCAAACAGGGTGCACTTAATGCTCAGGTTCTAAAGTACTTCCCATATAATCATACTAATCAACAAAATGACTTTAATTCCTTCTTATTTCTAGGTTTTGAAAATTTTGCAATTACTTCATTTTTCTTTCATGATTCCCTCTTCAAGGACCTTTACTTATCTAACAGCAAATCTACAGTTTCCATGTTTTAATGTGGAACCCATATGTTTTTTTCAAGTTCTACTCAACAACAAAATGTCATCTACATGTATAGTCAATTTTTCCAAAAGTTCCCTTCCCAACACACAAACTAATCCCCTGATAAACTCTGCTACTGAAACGTTTAAACCAAATGGCACAATATGACACTGAAAGCCTTTTCTGTTATATAAAAATTCTGTAGTTACTTCCGGAATCATTTTCTTGTTCAGTTTGTTGGAAACTGTTTGTCAGGTCAAGACTAACCATAAACTTTACATTTTCAAACTTATTTAGCAATTCATCAGCATTCTCTGGATGGTCTGTTCCTCCTCCACAGTACTTATTTCAATGTCTACAGTCTAATACAAGTCTTATTCCTCCGCCACATTTAGATACCACCACCGAAGAGTATTTGTGCTGACTCTTACTTCTCTATACTACTCTCCACTTCTGCCGTATTTGCAACCCTCTTTCTACTTCCTTTCTTATAAATATTGGTATGGTATAGGGATTAACAAAAAAGGATCATGAGCTTTTAATTTAAGTTTACACTTATAACCTTTTACTGTTGCTGGCATAACATCAAAAATATCATTGTATTCCCATAGAAAATTTCCTAGCTCCTCTCTGTTTTCTGTCCTTAAAAATTCAGCTTCAGATAGTTTTTTTGGCTATCAATTCACTATAGGAATTGTTTTTGATTTCATCATCACAAAACTCATTATTCTCCTCAAAATAACCTCTATCTCTAAACCCTTCTGTCTCCCTGTTATGGTTATCCTGGCTATTGTTTAATATCACAATAATTGTTTCTCCAGTAATTCCACTTCTGGTTCAGTTAAAATATCATTACTAATATCTACTTCAGGTTTTTTCTTGCTAAATTCTTCTTCTTTCATCTCTCCTAGAGTATCCTCTCAAAATTATCAATTCCATTGTCTTCATTGTATGTGCCCTACTCATGTCTCCAATCTGGTTTGTCCTATTACAATTATCTCTCCCTCTTCTGAAATTACTGTTGGCCTGATTTTCGTCCCTATCATTCCTTGCCCCAAACTGATAGGTCACCCATGAGGCCTGACTTAGTTTCTCTGATTTCTCCTTCCATTTTCAAAGTTCCTGTTACCACCGCTCCTATCATTACTATTTCCCCATTGTGGATTCCTTGCTCATGACTTTCTCTTCATACCTATGCCTGTTTTTCCAGTGATTATTCCTCCTGTTACTATTACAGTTATCCTAATAAATGCTGCTATTGTCTTTCTCTTATCTCCATCTCCATGATGATCATTGGAAAAACCTCAATTCCTATGAAATTCATTTTCTCCCTCTGTCTCTCACTGTCCCTGCCATTTTCTCCCAAGTAATATCCAGTTTATCTACATATCTTACAAATTATTCTATTGAATCACCTAGTCCACAGACCAATTCCCATTGAACATTGTGAAGTAATTGCCTATTAAGGCCATCAATCTGAACCATTCCATCTAAAGGTTTTTTTAAGCACACTAATGTTTTAATCTGTTCTTTGCAAAAGGTTTCATTCTGCCACTACTGCCATAAGGCAGCATCCATTTAAAAACTGTGACTTTATTCTTGATTGTTTAGCTTTTGACAAAAATTTGCTCACTAAGCACTTATCAGACTTTACAAAGGCCATATCTGGATTAATAACCTAATATGCCATAATGGGGCCTCACTGTCTAAAGATTACTTTACAAATTTGATTTTCAAGTTATCTGAAATGCTGGTGAAAAAATATCTTTTCACTGACAAATGAAATTGACTGGGTGGATCTTATTATCACCTTAAAAATTTTTGTTATTAATATTACTCCAAATATTATTGATATTGTTGTAAAAATTTCTAGTTACAATACTTTCTTCAACCTCACCTACTTTTTACTTTGAATTTGAAATACTGCTAACACAAGCATCAATATCACTTTTAATTTCTGAAAGATTGTCCATAAAACTTTTAGTTTTTTCATCTACCTTCTTATTTAGAGTTCGTGAATATGGACTGTAGTGTCTTGAAGTTGTTATCATTGCTTTGGATTTCATGAACTACAGTTCTTCCTAATCTTTTGGTCCTAAACTGTACTCTCTCAATCCCATTCCTGAATTTGTGACATTCGTTTTTGAAAACTTCTTTTAAATTAATCATAATATTCTCAAGCTTTTCCGCTTTTATTTCTACTGTCCACCTTACTTTGATTTTTGTTTTCATTAAGTCATTTTTCACTACCTTTAAAGCTTCTCCTTAACCCTTAACATAATTTTCTACTTTATCCCACCTTTAATTGACTTGCTCATTCTGTTTATCCAGAGTATGACTCTGCTTTTCTGAAGTTTCTTTTATTAAATTTGCTATCCTATCAAATGAACTATCAGCATTACTACTGCTCATACCTTCTATCTCATCAAATATGAGGAAAGGTGTACAGACACTACTTACTTCATGATTTACTGCCTGATCCTCAGAATCTAAGTTACTGTGACTCTCCCAGCTTACATTGTACTTATTTTGTTGTAAATCTACTCCCTCTTCTTCCTCCCTTTTTTCATAACATTGTCTACATTTACATCCTCCACATTTCCTAAATATGGAACCGTTCACAAATATCACTCAAAATAATATTGCAATCCTAAACAAAGGTTCTTCATGTAACCTACACTCACTAGCACTTTGAAGAAAAGTAGAAATAATTGTTGGAAATACCTTGTTGCAAATGATGATGTTGCTGGTGACTCAATTGTGTGATGTTGTTGTTTGAAGATCGAAATGTGTATGCACTCCAGTCAGAAATTTATCTTTATTTCAGCTCCTCCGCCAAATGAAAAGTTTCCCTTGGCTAGGATCAAGTGCCTGAAAGTCAGTTAATACACTATACTTGATAAAGCAACTGAATTTAATATGTTGTTGTTGTGGTCTTCAGTCCTGAGACTGGTTTGATGCAGCTCTCCATGCTAATCTATCCTGTGCAAGCTTCTTAATCTCCCAGTACCTACTGCAGCCTACATCCTTCTGAATCTGCTTAGTGTATTCATCTCTTGGTCTCCCTCTACGATTTTTACCCTCCACACTGCCTTCTAGTACTAAATTGGTGATCCCTTGATGCCTCAGAACATGTTCTACCAACTGATCCCTTCTTCTAGTCAAGTTGTGTCACAAACTCCTCTTCTCCCCAATTCTATTCAATACCTCCTCATTAGTTATGTGATCTACCCACCTAATCTTCAGCACTCTTCTGTAGCACAACATTTCGAAAGCTTCTATTCTCTTCTTGTCCAAACTATTTATCGTCCATGTTTCACTTCCATATATGGCTACACTCCATACAAATACTTTCAGAAATGATTTCCTGACACTTAAATCAATACTCAATGTTAACAAATTTCTCTTCTTCAGAGACACTTTCCTTGCCATTGCCAGTCTACATTTTATATCCTCTCTACTTCAGCCATCGTGAGTTATTTTGCTCCCCAAATAGCAAAACTCCTTTACTACTTTAAATGTCTCATTTCCTAATCTAATTACCTCAGCATCACCCAACTTAATTCGACTACATTCCATTATCCTCATTATGCTTTTGTTGATGTTCATCTTATATCGTCCTTTCAAGACACTGTCTATTCCGTTCAACTGCTCTTCCAAGTCCTTTGCTGTCTCTGACAGAATTACAATGTCATCAGCGAACCTCAAAGTTTTTATTTCTTCTCCATGGCTTTTAATACCTACTCTGAACTTCTCTTTTGTTTCGTTTACTGCTTGCTCAATATACAGATTGAATAGCATCGGGGAGAGGCTACAACCCTGTCTAGCTCCCTTCCCAACCACTGCTTCCCTTTCATGCCCCTCGACTCTTATAACTGCCATCTGCTTTCTGTACAAATTGTAAATAGCCTTTTGCTCCCTGTATTTTACCCCTGCCAACTTCATAATCTGAAAGAGAGTATCCCAGTCAACATTGTTAGAAGCTTTCTCTAAGTCTACAGATGCTAGAAACGTAGGTTTGCCTTTTCTTAATCTTTCTTCTAAGATAAGTTGTAGGGTCAGTATTGCCTCACGTGTTCCAACATTTCTACAGAATCCAAACTGATCTTCCCCGAGGTCGGCTTCTACCAGTTTTTCCATTTGTCTGTAAAGAATTCGCGTTAGTATTTTGTAGCTGTGACTTATTAAATTGATTGTTCGGTAATTTTCACATCTGTCAGCACCTGCTTTCTTTGTGATTGGAATTATTATATTCTTCTTGAAGTCTGAGGGAATTTCGCCTGTCTCATACATCTTGCTCACCAGATGGTAGAGTTTTGTCAGGAATGGCTCTCCCAAGGCTGTCAGTAGTTCTAATGGAATGTTGTCTACTCCCAGGGCCTTGTTTCAACTTAGGTCTTTCAGTGCTCTGTCAAACTCTTCGTGCAGTATCATATCTCCCATTTCATCTTCATCTACCTCCTCTTCCATTTCCATTATATTGTCCTCAAGAACATCACCCCTGTATAGACCCTCTGTATACTCCTTCCACCTTTCTGCTTTCCCTTCTTTGCTTAGAACTGGGTTTCCATCAGAGCTCTTGATATTCATGCAACTGGTTCTCTTTTCTCCAAAGGTCTCTTTAATTTTCCTGTAGGCAGTATCTATCTTAACGCTCATGAGATAAGCCTCTACATCCTTACATTTGTCCCCTAGCCATCCCTGCTTAGCCATTTTGCACTTCCTGTCGATCTCATTTTTGAGACGTTTGTATTCCTTTTTGACTGCTTCACTTACTGTATTTTTGTATTTTCACCTTTCATCAATTAAATTCAGTAGCTCTTCTGTTACCCAAGGATTTCTGCTAGCCCTTGTCTTTTTACCTACTTGATTCTCTGTTGTCTTCACTATTTCATTCCTCAAAGCTACCCATTCTTCTTCTACTGTATTTCTTTCCCCCATTCCTGTCAATTGTTCCCTTATGCTCTTCCTGAAACTCTGTACAACCTCTGGTTCTTTCAGTTTATCCAGGTCCCATCTCCTTAAATTAGCACCTTTTTGTAGTTTCTTCAGTTTTAATCTACAGTTCATAACCAATAGATTGTGGTCAGAGTCCTCATCTGCCCCTGGAAATGTCTTACAATTTAAAACCTGGTTCCTAAATCTCTGTTTTACCATTATATAATCTATCTGAAACCTTCTAGTATCTCCAGGGTTCATCCATGTATACAACCTTCTTTCATGATTATTGAACCAAGTGTTAGCTATGATTAAGTTATGCTCTGTGCAAAATTCTACCAGGCGGCTTCCTCTTTCATTTCTTACCCCCAATCCATATTCACCTACTATATTTCCTTCTCTTCCTTTTCATACTGTCGAATTCCAGTCACCCATGACTATTAAATTTTTGTCTCCCTTCACTACCTGAATAATTTATTTTATCTCATCATACATTTCATCAATTTCTTCATCATCTGCAGAGGTAGTTGGCATATAAACTTGTATTACTGTAGTAGGTGTGGGCTTCCTGTCTATCTTGGCCACAATAATGCGTTCACTATGCTGTTTGTAGTAGCTTACCCACACTCCTATTTTTTTTATACATTATTAAACATACTCCTGCATTACCCCTATTTGATTTTGTATTTATAACCCTGTATTCACCTGACCTAAAGTCTTGTTCCTCCTGCCATCAAACTTCACTAATTCCCACTACATCTAACTTTAACCTATCTATTTCCCTTTTTAAATTTTCTAACCTACCTGCCTGATTAAGGGATCTGACATTCCACGCTCCGATCCATAGAACGCTAGTTTTCTTTCTCCTGATAACAACGTCCTCTTGAGTAATCCCTGCCCGGAGATCCAAATGGGGGACTATTTTACCTCTGGAATATTTTACTCAAGAGGACACCATCATCATTTAATGATACAGTAAAGCTGCATGCCCTCAGGAAAATTACGGCTGTTGTTTCCCCTTGCTTTCAGCCATTCGCAGTATCACAACAGCAAGGCCGTTTTGGTTAGTGTTACTGGGCCTGATCAGTCTATCATCCAGACTGTTGCCCCTGCAACTACAGAAAAGGCTGCTGCTCCTCTTCTAGAACCACACATTTGTCTGGCCTCTCAACAGATACCCCTCTATTGTGGTTGCACCTACGGTACGGCTAACATTGAGGCATGCAAGCCTCCCCACCAACGGCCAGGTCCATGGTTCATAGGGGGGGGATTTAATAATGCTGTAATAAAGATTCTTGATGTTATCAGTTGATTAGCAGTATTTGAAGAAAATGAATCAGTGGGTGAACTCATTGAAGATATGATTCACAATATTACAGAAAGGATAGCTGCCACTCACTATATAGTGGAGATGCTGAGTCACATAGAGGCACAACAAAAATATACCGTCACAAAATAAGCTTTTGGCCAACATGGCCAGTGTCAAAAATACACACACACACACACACACACACACACACACACACACACACACACACACACACACACACACACAAAACACGCAAATGCAACTCACGTACACATGACCATGACCATAGTATTTGGAAGCTGCGACCAGACTATGAGCACCAGCAGCAGTGTCATGAAGGGAGAAGCAATTGGGTGGGGGAAAGGAGGATGCAGGGTGGGCAAGGTTAGGGATAGCAGAGTAGGGGTGGAAGACCATGAAGTGCTGCTGGGGAGCATGCAGGGACGAGTTGGAGAGAAGGTAGGTCAGCTAGGTGCAGCCAGGAGGTTAGACAGTCGGTGGGGGAGAGAGGAGGGGGTGGTATAAAAAAAGGAAAGAACTAAAACAACTGGGTGCATTGGTGGAATAGAGGGCTGTGTAGTGCTGGAATGGGAACATGGAAGGGGCTAGTTGGGTGAGGACAATAACTAACAAAGATTGAGGCCAGGAGGAATATGGGAACATAGGGTGAATTGCAGAGAGAGTTACCACCTGTCCAGTGCAGAAAAGCTGGTGTTGGTGGGAAGGATCGATATGGCACAGGCTGTGAAGCAATCATTCAAATGAAGAATGTGATGTTGGGCAGCATACTCATGAACATGGCTGTCCAGTTGTTTCTTGCCTACAGTTTGTCAGTGGCCATTCATGAAGACAGACAGCTTGTTGGTTGTTAAGCCCCCCTAGAATGCAGCACAGTGGTTGTAGCTTCGTTTATAGGTCACATGACAGGTTTCACAGGTAGCCCTGCTTTTGATGGGATAGGTGATGTTTGTGACAGGATTGGAATAGGTGGTGTTGGGAGGATGTATGGGGCTGGTCTTGCATCTAGGTCTGTTGCAGGAATATGAGCCATGAGGTATGGGATTGGGAGCAGGTGTTGTGAAGGGATGGATGAGTATATTGTGTAGGTTTGGTGGACAGTGTAATACCAATGTGGGAGGGGTGGGAAGGATAGTGGGCAGGACATTTGCATTTCAGTGCACAATGAGAGGCAGTCAAAACCCTGGCAAAGAATGTAATTCACTTGCTCCAGTCCTGGGTGGTAATGCTGGCACTGAGTTACATGAGGAATGCTCCTCTGTGGCCGGACAGTGAGACTTTGAGAAGTGGTGGGTGAATGGAAAGATAATGCATGGGAGATTCGTTTTTATACAAGGTTGGGATGATAATTACAGTCTGTAAAGGCATCAGTGAGATCCTTGTATATTTCGAATGGGACGTCTTGTCAGTGCAGATGCGATGGCCATTGGTGGCTCAGCTATATGGAAGGGACTTCTTTGTTTGGAATGAGTGGCAGCTGTTGAAGTGGAGGTATTGCTGGTGGTTAGTGCGCTTGATATGGACAGAGTTACTGATGCAGCCATCTATGTTTTCGAGGTCAACATGTAGGAAGGTGGATTATTGGGTTGAGTAGGACCAGGTGAAGTGAATGGAGGAGAAGCTGTTGAGGTTCTGGAGGAATGTAGATACGGTATCCTCACCCTTTATCCAGATCGTAAAGATGTCATCAACAAATTTGAACCATGTGAGAGGTTTAGGATTCTGGATGTTTAGGAAGTATTCCTCTAGATGACCCATGAATAAGTTGTCATAGGATGGTGCTCTGCGGGTGCCCATAGCCGTACTCCAGATTTGCTTGTAGGTAATGCCTGCAAAGGAGAAGTGACTGTGAATGAGGATATAGTTGATCATGGTGACTAGGAAGGATGTTGTTGGTATGAAATGCATTCGGCAATGGTAAAGGTAGTGTTCAACAGCAGTAAGGCCATGGGAATTAAGGATGTTCATATAAAGGGAGGTGGCATCAATAGTGACAAGCATGATACCATGCCACAAAGATACAAAACTATGGAGAGATGGTGAAGGAAACGGTTGGTATCTCTATGAAGAAGAGTAGGTTTTGGGTAATATGCTGAAGGTGTTGGTCTATGAGAACAGAGATCCTTTCAGTAGCTGCTCAGTAACTGGCCACAATAGGGTGTCCTCAGAGGTTGAGTGTATGGATTTTAGGAAGCATGTAGTAGGTGGGAGTGTGGTGAATGGTAGGGGTGAGGAGAGAGATGGACTCTGTGGAGAGGTTCTGGGATGGGCCTACGGAATTGAGGAGAGACTGGAGATCACACTGGATTTCTGGAATGGGGTCACTGTGGTTAGGTTTGTTGGTGGATGTATCTGACAGCTGGTGGAATCCTTTTGCCAGGTAATCCTTGTAGTTCAAAACACCAGTATCAGAGCCTTTGTCAGCAGGTAGGATTATAAGGTAGGAAACAGGTCTTAGATGGTGCCCTGCATGTAAGGTTATTTTGCACGTTGAGGCATTTGGTGAATGATGCTGAGACAAGGTTCAAGGTTAAGAAATTGTGGAAAGCTAACAGGAGGTGATTTGGAGGCGGTGTGGGTGGATCACAGTTGGATGGAGCAGTGAACTGAGTCAGGCAGGGTTCAACATTGCTCTTTGATTGAGTCTGGTTGGTGGGGTTGGTGGTAAAAAAGTATTTCCACTGTAGGTACTGGTAGAGAATGGGAGAAGGTCTTTAGCAAGGGGGATGGGGAGGAGTTGGCAGGATGAGATACAAGATGATGTGGCACAGGAAAGATGTGGGAAATAATATGTGATAACATGTATTATTCCCCACCCCCAGCACCACTCCTTCACCACTTATTGGGGTTCGCACATACTAC
Source organism: Schistocerca nitens (assembly GCF_023898315.1). Lineage (NCBI taxonomy): Eukaryota > Metazoa > Arthropoda > Insecta > Orthoptera > Acrididae > Schistocerca > Schistocerca nitens. The sequence goes on from NC_064615.1 coordinate 910,397,114, forward strand.
TTTCATCTCATAAAGTTACATCTGTCATCCCCCTTCTTCACACTTATCCACCCTCAGAACTGCAACCCACAGTAATATATATTTTACTTATATCTTTTCTTTGATCTCATTGTGACTTCACATCAATTTGAGTGAGTTTTTGCCTTTCATCATTATTGTACTCCCTCTGATATCTTCTTGTTTCATCCATTTGATATATTTCACCCTTTTCATGATAGTTCCCGTGTATTTGGGTATATTTTTAAGAATTTTTTCGTATGTAATCCTACACTATTTACGTAAGTTTTTTCGCATTTTTTCCACCACCATGGATCATTGCACCTTCCATCTGTGTGAATACAGAAAAGTTTCCTTAATCCTAGCCAGAACCCAGCCCCACGTACTGTTCATGCATTGTTACTTGGCTCACGGAATCCCCCCCCCCCCCCAAACAGCCTTACCATCAAATTATCCACCTCTGGCTGCCACCCTTCCTTCCACAATGGCCTCCATCTGTTCAGATTCTGTAAATCCTTAGCCCTCACCAACACAGTCTTGCAAAACCATATCAATCAAGCTCAAACAGCCTTGCAGTACCTTTTCTCCATCTGTAAAATTCGCCTGCTATGAAGTCCCAAATTCCTGGAACCCATAACATACATTGAACCTCTTGCCCTCCAGGAACTAGAGCAACATACACAACACCACCTCAAAAGGCTCTCCATCATGCTCACTTTGTACTCCTGTCTTTGACTACCACTGTCAGCCACCTCTACAGCAACCTCCAAACCTCCCCCACGTCCCTTCATAGCTGACAAATCCTGTCTCACAGATCTTCTATTTTCACCCCGCCCTCCAAAATTCCCTCCGACCACCACACAGAACCCAGAACCCAAACAGGCCTGAAATATGGTCATGAACCTTTCCTCCAAAAGCCTTACCCCTGCAGAAATATCAGTCCTTTCCAAAGGCCTCACCTTTTGCCCCACTCTCAAATTCAATCATGCAGGACTTATTAAAGACCTTCTCTCCTTCTTCTGGTCACTACAGTGGAAACACTTTTCCACCACCAACCCCATCAATCAGATTCAACAAAAGACCAATGTTGAACCCTGCCTGACTCAGTTCACTACTCCATCCATCCATGATCCACCCCCATTGCCCTCAGATCACCTCCTGTTAACTTCCCAGAACTTTTTAACCACAAACCTTGCCTGAACATTATTCCCCAAATCCCATAATGTGCAAACTAATGTTACATCTGCAGAAAGAACAGCAGTTCACCAGCTAAAAACTGATCCTGCTCTTACAATTCTACCTGCTGATAAAGACCCCTCCACTGTTGTTCTGATCCACAAGGATTACCTAGCAGAAGGACTCCACCAACTGTCACATACATCCACCTACACACCTTGCCACAGTGACCCCATTCCAGAAATCCAGCAGTATCTCATCTTTCCTCAATCCCTTAGACCCTTCTCAGAACCTCTCCACAGAGTCCATCTCTCTCCTCACTCCTACCGTTCACCCCACTCCTACCTTCTATATGCTTTCTGAAGTCCATACACCCAACCACCCAGAACACCCCATTGTGGCCAGTTACTGTGCCTCCACTGAGAGAATCTCTGCTCTCATAGACCAACACCTTCAGCATATTACCCGGAACCTACTCTCCTCCATACCAACCATTTCCTGCACTGACTCTCCACACTTCCTGTTCCTTTACCACATTGTGTCCTGATCGTCACTATTGATGCCACCACCCTTTAGACCATCTTGAATGCCCATGGCCTAGCTGCTATTGAAAACTACCTTTCCCACTGCCTGATGGATTCGAAACAAACAACCTCCATCCTAGTCACCATGACCATCCATATCCTCACCGACAATTACTTCTCCTTTGAAGGCATTACCTACAAACATATCCAGGCTATGGCTATGTGAACCTACATGGCGCCATCCTACACCAACCTATTCATGGGCAAGCTAGAATAATCCTTCCTAAACACCCGGAATCCTAAACCCCTCAAATGGTTCAAATTCACTGATGGCATCTTTGCGATCTAGATCGAGGGTGAGGGACACCCTATCCACATTCCTTGGGAACCTCATCAGCTTCTCCCCCATTCTCTTTACCTACTTCTACTCATCCCAACAAACCACCTTCCTACATGTTGACTTCCACATTGGAGATGGCTTCAGCAGTACCTCTGTCCATATAAAACCTACTAACTACCCACAATACCTCCACTGCGATGGCTGCCATGTGTTCCAGGAAGTCTCTTCCATATGGCCTAGCCATCCATGTCTGTTGTATCTGCAGTGGTGAATGGTCCCTCTCAAAACACACCAAGGCTCTCACTGAGGCCTTTACAGACTGTAATTATCCTCACAACCTTTTACAAAAACAAACCTCTCGCACCTTATTTTTTCAGTCACCCAACACCTCCAAAAGTCTCATCCTCTGGCCACAGAGGAGCATTCCCCTGCTAACTCAGTTCAACCCAGGACTGGAGCAAGTGAATTACATTCCAGGTGTTTAAGAAGGATTCCTCTAGATGGCCCACGAATTGGTTGTCTTAGGATGGTGCCATGTGGGTGTATGTAGCCTCTCATCATGCTCTGAAATGTGTAATGTCCTGCCCACTATCCCTCCCACTCCCCGCACAGTGGAATTCTGCCATCCACCAAACCTACACAATATACTCATCCATCCCTACACAACACGTGCTCCGAACTCCATACCTCATGGTTTATAGTCCTAAAATAGACCTAGATGCAAGACCTGCCACATACATCCTCCCAACACCATCTATTCCAGACCTGTCACAAACATCACCCATCCGATCACACACAGGGCTACCTGTGAACTAGTCATGTGATCTACAAGCTAAGCTGAAAACACTGTGCTGGATTCTATGTGGGAATGACAACCAACAAGCTGCCTGTTCGCATGAATGACCACTGCCAAACTGTAGCCAAGAAACAACTGGACCACCATGTTGCTGAGTATGCCACCCAACATGACATTCTTCATTTCAGTGACTGCTTCACAGCCTGTGCCATATGGCTCCTTCCTACCAACACCACCTTTTCTTAATTGCACAGGTGGGAACTCTCCCTACAATATACCCTATGTTCCTGTAACCGTCTTGGCCTCAATCTTCATTAGTCATTGTCCTCACCCATCTAGCCCCTTCCCTGTTCCCATTACAGCACTACACAGTGCTCTATTCCACCAAAGCACCCAGTCTTTTTACTTCTCTCCTGTTTTGCTACCCACACCCCTCCCCCCTCCTCTCTCCCCCGCCCTCTGTCCAGCCTCCCAACTGCATCTAGTTGTTCTGCCCTCTCTCCACCCCATCCCTGCATGCTCCCCAGCAGCAATTCACCATCTCCCCTCCCTGCCCCAGCCTCCTGCTTACTCCCAACCAATCGCCTCTCCCACTGCCATCATGCACTATGTTGTGTCCATCTGTGACTCAGTATCCCCACTATTGTGTGAGCAGCAACTATCCTTTTCATATTATTCCATTCCATCCTGGAATTTTCATTGTTTGAAGATATATTTAACATGAATTATCTGCCATGTAGAGCTGATTTTCTGCCGTTGATGTTGCATAGAAAAAAAATCCAGTTCCTGGTATAGCAATGTCTGAAGTAAGTGAGTAAAATGCTCACATCAATTCCTGCCACATATCGTTTTGAGTTACAGTGTAATTTATTTCTCTCTTGGAGTATTCAGGTAATGAAACAGGCCATGGTACAACTGAAATAAATTGGCACAGTGTGTGCCTCTAAGAGTTGATTATATATTTACAAATCAGACTGGCATGGAAGACACCTCAAAAGATTGAGCAAAACTGGCATACAACAGTGGTCCCACGTGGGCCTTATATACATTTTGCTACACTGAAAGTGATTGTTAGAACACAAAATTAATGAAATACAATGAACTTTGACGCATAGTAGAATGGAAAATAACAACAATATTGGAAAAGATAGATTGCTATTTAACATAAAGAAGACATGATAAGTCACAGACAGACACAGTTACAGACAGTTACATAGTGTTTTCAGCCTCAGCTGTCATCAGCAAAGGTAAACAGAGAAACACACATCATGCATACACACAACAAGCACACCTCAGCACACATGACCACCAACTCCAGCAGCTGAGTGTGTCTTTCTTACAGTAAGTATGAGGGTAAGTCAATTATTATCCACAATTTAGTTACATTTTTGTTTATTTTGGTAGTACTGTCATTTTATGTTGAAGACACATGCTTTGTTTATTTGATGTTATATATTTGCAGTTTTCAAGCTGCTAGGTTAATTTCATTATCAATGCTGTTAATCATGGCTGACCCGCTGATATTTGCACCAAAGAAGAGCAACATTCAGTGATCCGTTTTCTGTGGTTGAAAGGCATATCAGGGGCTGAAATTCATTGAAGACTTTCGGTACAGTATGGGAATAATGTTTTGCCACAGTGGGGTGTCTACAAATGGATTGAAAAATTCTGAAATGGTTGGACAAGTGTTACGCACGATGAAGGAGTCGGACGACTGTTTACCACCACAAATAAATAAACCATTTAGCGTTCACGTGAAATGATTCTCTTAGACAGACGATTAACTATTGGTGAAGTGGCGCATCATCTGCAAATTAGTCATGGTTCTGGCTATGAACTCATCCACAACAGACTTGGGTTTCATAAAGTTTGTGCAAGATGGGTCCAAAAACTACCCACATAGGTGCATAAACAAAAGCACTTGGACAACCGAAAAAAACATTTGTATCACTATGGTAATGAAGGGGACAATTTCTTAAACAGGATCATTACTGGAGATGAAACATGGATCCATCATTATGAACCAGAGAATAAACGGCAGAGTATGGAATGGAAACATTCACATTCGCCATGCAAGAAAAAGTTCAAGACCCAACTGTCCACAGGAAAACTGATGCTTACAGTTTTTTTGGACACACAAGGTCCAGTAACATTATGGGGAAAGGGGCACAACAATAAACAGGGTACATTACAATGTGATGCTTACTGCCAAGCTACAGCCTGCAGTTTGAAGCAAACATTGAGGATTGCTGTCAAAATGTGTTGTGTTGTTTCACGACAATGCCTATCTGCATACTGCTACCCACACTGCTTAAACGCTCCATAAACTCAAATTTGAAGTTCTGAATCATCTTCCATATAGTTCCAATCTTGCCCCTTCAGACTATCACTTGTTTGGTCCAGTCAAACAGGCATTAAGGGGTCATCGATTTGCCTTGGACGAAGCAGTGAAAGAAGCGGTGCATTCCTGGATCGAAGCTCAACCAAGAACCTTCTTTTATGAAGGCATCAGAAAGCTTGTACAATGATGGACCAAGTGCATTGAAATGCAAGGAGACTGTGTTGAAAAATTATGTTCTTGTAAGATTCCTATTTGATTACAATAAAATTTTATTACTACTTTGCAGACAATAATTGCATTGCATTGCACTGCATTGAGAGTGGCTAGTTTCTAGCTGAAATCTAGATCTGCCAATAAAAAAATCCAAAGGATGACTGATAGCTGAAAACTATTATTTACAAATCAAAATAACATTTGCTGCATGCAACAGCCTCTAAATGGAGGATAACCTGATGGTGATAATAATTGACTTACCCTCATAGTAATCTGTCATTTCCTAAATTGCTGATATTCCTATGTGGACCTTCCATTGTTAGAATAGAAAATAATGTAATACAGATAATAAGAAGTACTTCATTTCAGTAGTAACAGTCTTTAGATAACAGTCCAGAAATCCTCAAAGTACTTTGTTTACATTATTTACAATTATCATTCTTGTTAATTACAACAATTATGTATCAAACAGACAGGATAATGCTTTGTAATCACACAGTCAACCTATATTTTATTTTAATTCCATTTTTTTTCAGGTAAAAGGCAATCATTGTAACCATATTTCAGTCACTTTTCATATTTGATAATTGATATTTTTTATCATCCATTTTATGAACGGAAAAGACCCACCATGGTTTAACAGCGTAATTGGGAGAATGCTCAGGAAGCAAAGGCAGTTGCACTCGCGGTTCAAGAAAGATCTTTACAATGAGGACAGGCAAAAGTTAGTAGAGACTCGTGTTGCTGTAAAAACAGCGATGTGCGAAGCATTCAACCACTACCACCATCATACCTTAGCAAAAGATCTTGCTGAAAACCCAAGGAAATTCTGGTCTTATATAAAATCAGTAAGAGAGTCGAAGGCTTCCATCCAGTCATTCACTGATCAGTCTGGTGTGGCAACGGAAGACTAAAAATGAAAGCTGAAATTTTAAATTTAGCATCTGAGAAAGCTTTCACGCAGGAGGATCGTACAAACATACCGCCATTTGAGTCTCGTACAGATTCCCGTATGGAGACATCCCTGGGGTTGTGAAGCAGCTGAATGGGTTGAAAATAAATAAATTGCCAGGTCCTGATGGGATTCCAATTCGGTTTTACAGAGAGTACTCTACTGCATTGGCTCCTTACTTAGCTTGCATTTATCGCGAATCCCTAGCCCAACGTAAAGTCCCGAGCAACTGGAAAAAAGCACAGGTGATGCCTGTATATAAGAAGGGTAGACGGACAGATACTCAAAATTACAGACCAATATCCTTAACATTGGTTTATTGCAGGATTCTTGAACATATTCTCAGTTCGAATATAATGAATTTCCTTGAGGCAGAGAAGTTGCTGTCCATGCATCAGCACGGCTTTAGAAAGCATCGCTCCTGTGAAATGCAACTCGCCCTTTTTTCACGTGATATCTTGTGAACCATGGATGAAGGGTATCAGACGGATGTCATATTCCTTGACTTCCGGAAAGCGTTTGACTCAGTGCCCCACCGCAGACTCCTAACTAAGGTATGAGCATATGGGATTGGTTCCCAAGTATGTGAGTGGCTCGAAGACTTCCTAAGTAATAGAACCCAGTACGTTGTCCTCGATGGTGAGTGTTCATCGGAGGTAGGGGTATCATCTGGGAAGTGTGGTATGTCCGCTGTTGTTTTCTATCTACATAAATGATCTTTTGGATAGGGTGGATAGTGTGATAAACCTTTTGCATTTCCTTTATGTTTTCGTCTTCTTTAAAGGCAAAGAGAGAAGATGAAGCGGTAGCCCATCATAGAGCCTATGCCTACCGTCATGTATTTTTTGACTTTCAGTTGTTAAAAAACAGAGGATTTTTTTTCTGGTACCAGTAGGAGGAAGGAAGGATTCGCGCTCAGCTAGTGAACGAGTGAGAAGCACGCCATTTTTAGCGAGTAATTATAGACCGCCATTTTGGGGTCGCTATAAATAAGTGAGGAGTATGTATTTCATATGTGCATCGTTTAGAAAAATACAGTATTGTTTTATGAACAGAAAGGTCGTGTGAGTTGTTACTTCAAATAGTACGATAATTACAAAAACTGAAGCCCACCTGTGTATTTTGGAAAATTACGAAGATCCGATAAGCTTAATGGGAACACGGTCAAGACTTCAAAGGTGAACAAGGCGGCCAAACGTAGCATTATAAAGAATGGTAAGCACAAATCTACAGCGGAGAAAGAAACTACTTCGCCCTGCAAAATAATATGAACTAATACGAACTTATTTCCAGGCATAGTTCAGCTTATTGTGCTTGTCATTCATGCCGAAAAATTAATCTCATTAATTCAATACATTTTTAAAAAGCCACGCATTTCAACATTTTATTATCATCTATTATATTATAAAGTGGCGACCGTGACAGGACGATACGTAGTGGGCAAAACTGTGAGTACTAGTATTGTTAGGAAAATGAATATACATGTATGTTAACAATTTCTTTATGTTCCATGTACGCTGATGATGTGACGGAGACGGTGATCTGATACTGAAGAAATACTATCAAAAGGAAATAATAAACAAATTAGAAGGAAAAAGGCGACAATACCAAGAGCACACAAAAGCACAATAGAGGAAGTACCATTTACAAGACAACAATCAGGTAGGACCGCGCAATGCATATGGAGAATGCGTTCCCAGTAGACCTATTAGAAAATCCATCCACATAGTTCCTAAAATCCAGAACCTAAAGCTTCAGAGATTAACGCTATTGCAGTCAAGTAGAGATAATGACATTTCTTTATTAGTACGGTAAATATATTGATTGAAGAACAGTTGAGACTACAATTACATATAACTGTATATGCATTTTTTCGCGTGAGAAGTAGCGCGGAGGTAAAATCTTAAAAAAGAAAATTTTTATTTTGATAACTGCAGTGGTATAAGGATTTCTATAATGGAGGGTCAAAACAATAAGGAAATGTCATTCGAAAATCAGAATGCCAATGTAGTGGATGTTCATTTGCAAAATGCAACAATGAGTGGTTTGGAACCGTTTAGCGGTGATTATTTGGATGCTGGGCGCGACATGCCATTGTTGCATTCGACGCCCGTGAATACAGAACATTTAATTACAAGCAATACGTTAATTACAGTAGACGTAACTAATGGCACATCGAGGCAAGCGAATATTTTAAATGAGAGCAGTACGCGTAGTACGGACGCAGATGCTGACAGGCGTAGGCCGGAAGTGAATACGGAAGATATGCAAGTCTTATTTCGAGCCTTAACAGAATCCATACAAACAAGAATGAATGCAATGAAAGCAGATATAAATTCAAAAATGTCGGGTTTAGAGACTAAAATGTCAAGTTTACAAACGATACAAGCAGACATGACTAATATGAAAGCAGACATGACCACAGTAAAGTCCGAGATCGAGAAGGTTAATACAAACATGACACACATTTCAGACGAGGTAAAAAATTTGCGCACAGAACTCAATAGTCTGGACACGAAGTTCACACAGCAGATTTCACAAATCTCCACGGAGGTGGATAGGAAAATTAATGAAGAAGTACAAATTTCGTTTCACGATATGGGTGAGAAATTAAAAGGCATAATGGGCGAAAAATTTGAAACACTAACACACACATATCGACAGGAGCTATCCGGAATTAGAGAAACCCAAGAGAATTTAAAGGCAATGCAAAAGAATACGCAGGTCAACTTAGACAATGTACAATCAGAAGTAGCGAAACTACATTCTTTCTGTGACGACCTGCCAGAAAATGTAGAAGAAATCACATTGGAGATAGGATTACTCAAGTTAGAACACAAGAGGATCAACTCAGACATTGTGCAGCTTTATGAATCGGTAAAGAGCAATGCAAAAGACGAAAATACAACATTCGCAGAAAAATGCGTACGTGAACAGCGTACCTATGTGGAAGCGGTAAAGGAAGTAATGGGGGACAAGGAAGAAGAAATCTTAAAACGCGTAGGACATGATATCAGACAGTTAGAACAACGGTTAAGAGACGAAATAGTTAACAAACAAAGTACGGTAATATCATCGCCTGGGGCGGTAAGCGGAGCGATAAACAGCCATCCGCCAGTGGGAGAAATCAGTGGCGCGGACAACAATGCCCAACCCACGCCGCGCGACCGCATGTCGACGCGCGACGCGAACAGCGGGCAAAACTTCCCTGAAACAAATATACCATCACCGCAGGGAAATGCTGTTCCGCCGTGCTGCACAGCGTTGTTAATGGATGAGAGCTCAATAAAACATCGACAGTTTCCCGTATTCTCAAATGAGAAAAACGAACGCACCCGGTAGTGTTTGTCCGAGCCTTTAGAAATGTACTGCCCAGGACTTGGACAGAAGCTCAAAAGATTAAATATGTAGTAGGACACACCGAGGGTGATGCCCTTTTGTGGGCTACGGAGATGTCAGAACTTTGCGAGACATATGATCAGTTTGAGAATGCATTTTTAGATAAATACTGGTCAACAGCTATCCAGGAGAGGTTAAGACGAGAGGTATTTAACCCAGTACCATATCATTCAAAATTCGGGGGGCTAAGAAGCTATTTTGAAAAATACCTAAACAAGACCCGTTACTGGAATAATCTGATATCTCATGTCGATGTACTGAAAATCTTAAAGAACAAGTTACCTGCAAATGTTAGGGAAAAATTAATAACTGTTCCCGAATATGATCTCGAATATTTTCTTTCAGTGCTCGACTCAATAGATCTGATTCATGAGGATGGGCAAGCCACGCCTAATTATCGTAACGGTAATGGGCACAACCCAAACGGGAAGAACTACGGTAACGGCAATGGCTTTGGAAATTATAACGGTCGTGTGCGTATGAATGAATGGCATCCGTATGCACCGCCGCGCCACAACGGAAATCTGTACAATCGGTCTACCCATCAGCCACAGGGTGACCGAGGGTACGAAACTAAATATCAGCCCCATAGGTACGGTAATGGCCGAGACAATAGAAATTCGAGGGAAAACTTCGACAATAGGCGACAAGGAAATGCAAATTACCAGGAACGGAATATGCAACACAGGGATCTGAGAGATAACAGGCAGCCCGTACAGTCAAATCGAAACAACCGGCACACGAACTGGCGAGCACGCGAACATACGGTAAACATAGTAGAAGTGACGGCAGAAAATGAAACAATACCTTTACCGGCCCCAGGAAATAATAATCGAGCGTGATTAGAGGAAGAAGGTAACGAACTGTCAGTGTGCCACAGTACTAATATGAGCGACTTAAACACTAAAACGAACAGGCACGGAAAGGAGGAAGCAGACACTGAAACAAACCTACACATACAGCATTTCCGGAATCTATTTTTAAGGTATGATAAGGACGCAGAAATGAAAGAAGACTTGTTTATCGAAGAGAAAGAAACAACACGCAAGGTAAGTGAAATTATTCAAGCAACAATAAAGGTAAAGGTGGGAAACATAGATGTACTAGTTGTTTTGGATACTGGCGCGTCGACAAGCCTAATGTCTACTAGCTTGTTCAAAGAGATAGCGAGGGAAGTAAATGTTCCCACACTACATGTAGAGAACTGTAAGATCGTAACGGCGATGGGAAGTAAATCTAAAGGTATAAAATTACAGGCCAGCATACCCATTAGCATATGTGGTGTAATTTTGCAGTGTACTTTCTTGTTGGTAGGCAAACTTAAAGTGAACTGTATACTTGGTATGGAGGTGTTCAGAAGATATGGGATAAAAATAGATATCGGCAGCGGGGAATGCCAATTTCATGTACGGGAGCGCACACTGACTGTGGACTTAATAAGAACTACAATGACAAATCAGATTAGGCCGATACCAGACATTAATGTTAAACTTGTCTACCCTCAATCCTTAATGGCAAAGGAGATGGAACTTGATGACGCTGGTAGGGAGATCCTAGATGAGCAAATAGTAGACAGTAAAATAAGTAAATCCACTTGTCTTAACAATGAACGGCGAAGTGAACTGACAAAATTACTCTTCAAATATCATAACATTTTTCGTAAACAACCTACTGTTATTAAGGTTGGTTGGTTGTTTGGGGGAAGAGACCAAACAGCGAGGTTATCGGTCTCATCGGGTTAGGGAAGGATGGGAAAGGAAGTCGGCCGTGCCCTTTCAAAGGAACCATCCCGGCATTTGCCTGGAGCGATTTAGGAAAATCACGGAAAACCTAAATCAGGATGGCCGGACGCGGGATTGAACCGTCGTCCTTCCGAATGCGAGTCCAGTGTGCTAACCACTGCGCCACCTCGCTCGGTACTGTTATTAAGGGATATGAGTATAAAATGGAAGTATACCCTCATGAAACATATTGTAGAACGTCATATGGCACCCCTTGGGCAAAGAAAGAGGCAGTAAGAAAAGAAATAGAGCGTATGATTGGGTGGAGGGTTATTGAAACATCGCACTCACCTTACTGCAGTCCGATTCTCGCAGTTGGTAAAACTGACGGAACGGTGCGGTTGGTGTTAGACGCGAGAGAAATAAACAAAATCATCGTTCCTATAAGAACAAGGCCAGAGAATCTAGAAGAGCAGCTATTAAAGTTTCATGGCGTTAATTATTTAACATCCCTGGATTTGAAAACTTCGTACTGGCAAATTTTATTACATGAAGAGAGTAGAAAGTATACAGCTTTCATAAATGCCGGGAGGAGCTACCAATTTAGGGTGCTGCCTTTCGGATTAAATGTGAGCGCTGGTGTATTTATTGAAGCATTAGACAGGGTACTTGGACCGGAACTGCTTAGCCAGGTTACACTCTACGTTGATGATCTATTAATTGCAACTCAAACATGGGATGAACATGTAAGTATTTTCGAAAGGATATTTCAAAAATTTGATGAATACAATGTCACTGTTAACTTTAAAAAGTCTGAATTCGGAAAGGAAAAAATAAAATTCTTAGGGCATATTATTTCACCAGTAGGAATTCTACCTGACCCCAGTAAACTAGATGCGATACGGAATTTCCCAACACCCTATACTAAGAAACAATTAAAAGGTTTTCTAGGAATGGCCTCGTTTTTTAGGAAGTTTCTGCCACAACAATTGTTGAACAGTAGTTCACTATTAAACTTACTGCGTAAAAACCACAGTTGGTTGTGGACTAAAGAATGTGAAAATGATTTTCAGCAGATTAAGCAGGCGCTGATTAACGCGCCTATCCTGAAACACCCAAATATGGAATTGGATTTTTGTTTAAGCACCGATGCTAGTTATCAGGGGCTCGGTGCGTGTCTGTTTCAAATAATAGCAAAGGATGGTAAGGAAGAAGTCAATGTAATCAGTTTTGCCGGTAGAACGCTCACAGAATGTGAAAGATCTTATTCCGTAACTGAGCTAGAAGCGTTAGCAGTAGTTTGGGCGTTTCGTAAATTTCAATATTACCTTTGGGAAAAACATACCAAAGTTTACTGTGATCATCAAGCCTTGTCCTTTCTTCTGACGTGCAAGTTGTTACATAAGAGAATAGCGAGGTGGTGCATGTATGTCCAAGAGTTTGATTTTGAGATAGTGTACATAAAAGGGGAACAGAATGTTTTGGCAGATGCACTATCACGGTTAGCTCAAGGTCTTACCGATTTCCACGAGTTAGAGGAACAAACATCAGACTTCAAGGTGCTTTTAATAAATGATGGAACTTTTAAACGATATTATATTAAAATGTGCAAAAACATGCAACGTTTACAGGAAGAAGACACGAGATGGAGCAAGGTAAGGAAAAATTGCAGGCTAGAACACACGAACGTTTAGAGCAGTATTACATTATACATAATGGCGTCCTCTTTCACAGAAGAGATCGACGAATGGATAAGTGGTGTGTGTGCATACCTCAGGAATATGTGGAAAACTTAATTCAACACACGCACCGCACATGGGGGCACTATGGAGTGCTAAAGTGTCCCGCCAAAATTTCTACGTATTGTTATTTCCCTAATATGAGGCGACGTATAGAGCAAGTAATCAGACGCTGTGCGGTGTGTCAAAAGGTCAAACATCAGAATAAGACATGTCTTAACGTACTAAACCCAATAATACCAAAGCAACCAAGAGATCTTGTATCTATTGACGCCGCAGGACCTTATCCCCAAGCCCGCGGCGGAGTTAAATACATCGTAGCCCTGTATGATGTTTTTAGTAAGTATCTCCAGCTGTACGCAGTCCAAACAGTTCGGTCAGGGCCAATTATAAGGCGAATTCTGGAAGACTACATACCACGCATTGGGAAACCCCAAGCAGTCCTAACTGATAACGCCTCAAATTTTACATGTGACCAATGGAAATCATTTTTAAAATCACAAAACATACGTCATATTTTAGTATCCAAGTTCCACCCGGAAGCAAGTCCTGTCGAACGGTGCTTCCGTGAATTTAATAGGTTTATCCGCACATATATACCACAGAACCAAAGGAAATGGATAGAATACCTGGGTCCGTTTCAGCACATAGTAAATCACCTACCACACACATCAACAGGGCACACACCGGCCGAACTAATGTTTGAAAAGGTGGAGCTAGATGAATGGGCAAAACCGATACCTAAATTACGACACAAAGACGTAGTCTTAGATGAGAAAGTACGGCGAGCGCTAATAACATTGGAAGAGCAAGCTCAAATAAGGAAAGGAATTTACGACAGGAAATTGAAAAACGTAACAGAATTCCAGATTGGACAGGAGGTACTACTAAGAACGCGTCCGAAATCATCGAAATTAAAGGCATTGAATAAAAAATGGCAATTGTTGTATGTTGGTCTGTATATCATTGTTGACAAGCCACATCCGAGGTGCTACTTGATAGGAAATATAAAAAATGGTAAAATAAAAGGCATGTATCCACATAAAGATTTGCAGAAATTTATTAAATGAAAATTCAAATCTCATTCTGTCCTTATCTGTTGCATCAGCAAAACGCAAGAAGGTAGGAGGTTTGTCGCTCTTTGACGAATAAACCGACTGGCGCTCGGTTCCTCTCCAGCTAGGTGGTACAATGTTTATATTTCCGGTGCCCTCTCCCTCTTCTACTATCCTGCTTAATCAATAAGGAATGTTCAATTTTCTTTTACTATCTAACATGCAGAGAGTGAGATGCAGCCTAGTGAAAATAAATTTTCCTTGTATTTTGATATTGTACTTTCTTAAGACTAATTCACAGCGCGCGAGCTTTAAGCGATGAGGTATACTGAGCCGTGCTGCCGCGCTTAAAGCAGAGCGTACTTCAACAATTATATACGAAGCGGTTAACAGCTGATCGTAGGGGCCAAGTAGGCAAAAAGCAAGGTTGAGTTCAGTGTCCCCTGTACGATGCGCAAAGACACACTGCGCACCGCGACGGAAACCATTCTACAATTTAAGCGAATCGGCATCCACACCGCGCAACCAGCTGGACAAAACGGAAGCGACACGAAGTGGGGTACCTATCAGCTAGTTACTCTGACGTAGATGAGCAACACAAACTAAACGAATAGAGACATTTATTCCTAAGTCGGCGACTATACTGTAAAGAGCACTAATTTTAAGAGTATATCATTAAGTTAAGCATATGCAGCTCTAAGAAAATGAGCGCATTGACGCAAGTAAACTATAAGGAGAGTAGAATACGCTAAATTTGTGAACTTAACACAATCCATTGAACGTACATAGTTATACTTATTTCTCAGTATTCAACGTAGAAGAGAATAAACACAGGAAATGACCTATCCGACTATATACAACAGGATTAAGACAAGTTGAAAAGGGAAGTAACAACATGTACACTTGAAAGAACGCGATTAGCATATAACTTAAGAACTAAGCGACTTACATACAACACATAAGTAAGCGACGATGTGAAAGGTAGAATGAGATATAAACATAGAAAAATGCGTGTGACTGAGACGAAAGTATAAAATAACATATCGTACAAGATTTAGCGAGAGGAGCAGTTGTACACTTATAGAACTACACTTCTTTACAGGCAACATTAGAAGTAGTGAGCTTAATGTACAGGGAGAATACATATCCACAAATTTGTTATTACAGAACTCACCTATGTTAGTTGCTATTAATTACACGATACCTTATAGTATAAGCAGCAAAATAAAGCTGTAAACATGAATTGAACAACACGCGGGAGATAAGCTAAGTAAATACAAAAACCAACCAATACGCACACAGCGCAATTACATGAACTTAAAACAAAAGAACTGAGGTAAGTACTGTATGTTTACAAAAGCGATATGGGGAAATAAATGAAATTTCACTGCTGGATAATATTTTGAAGTAGAGAGAGTGAAAAGTTTTATTAGATTCGATTGAAGGTATTAATTAGTTAATCTACGTTTGTGGTGACGTACCGTGCATGGAGTGAATCTAGGAAGAGAATGAAAGTGTATTAGAGTAATACGAGTTTATTTATATTTGTGGGAAGAAATGAATAGAGCGGTGGTTCTAGTGTGAGAACCCTATAGGTAGTACATGAGTATAAATGGCGATTTATGTGGAATATTTTTAATGAATAATTATATGGGTATACGGCGATGAATATGAAGATTAATATTACAAGGGTACCTAGGAAAGGGCCACGAAGCCGACGTAAGAAAGAATACACTATATAGTTTTAAGTCTTAGAATGAATGGTTGTACGAGTGTGGAAAGCAAAGTATGATGATGCGTGTACGGTAAGTAATTACGAAAACGAACATCACGAAGAAGCAGTGAGGAGCATAGAAGAAACAGTGAAGTCGATAGTAACAAGGGTACATGATAACATTTAAAACACACCGCAGCACAGTGATTTGCTACACAGACATCAGAATGTAAAACAACCTAGTATGAAAAATATTTCCTTAGCGACTATCTGTTACAGCTCGAGAAACTATAAGGTTAATATAAATGAAAATATGATACACGATTCGTATGAGGAATGAACACAAAATGCAGTGAAACAATATTTTCTACACTGAGTTCTTGACGCACGCAGGAGCGAAAGCATTATTTTAGCACATGCGCGTTGTTATTTAGCGATAATGAATTATGAGTGGAGCTACACATAACAAAAATACGGTAAAATTATTGGTCACACGTCACAAAGGTAAACATGTACATGTCGTCGAATCATTAAGGCCGGCCGGGGTGGCCGAGCGGCCGGCACGGTAGCTCAGCGTGCTCGGTCAGAGGGTTAGCTGCCCCCTGTAATAAAAAAAACTGAGTGAATGGATCAATAACGAACTTCAACGGGCGTCAGGTGACGTCCGCCACGAACAATTGAAACGAACAATAACGAACAAAAAATGAGATTCCAAAAAAAAAAAAAAAAAAAGCGGTTAAAGGCGCTACAGTCTGGAACCGCACGACCGCTACGGTCGCAGGTTCGAATCCTGCCTCGGGCATGGATGTGTGTGATGTCCTTAGGTTAGTTAGGTTTAAGTAGTTCTAAGTTCTAGGGGACTTATGACCACAGCAGTTTAGTCCCATAGTGCTCAGAGCCATTTGAACCATTTTTTTGGAATCATTAAGGCAGAAATATGGCTTGAAATATGTGTTCACGAATGTGGAATATTATGACGATTAACAAGCAGTGATGAAGTCAGGATTGTCGAGGGATAAAACATCCCCCACACTCGCTCACAAACGAGCACTTGTAAATATTATACATAGTATGAAGATTTATCAAATGCCAAGGATAGAATAAGTACACTAACGACGCACTACAAATAGCAATCGTAGAAGCAGCTTGATCTCTGAAGCAGACCTTAGCAAATCCTGTTTTCCATTTAGTGAGTAGTGCTGGAACGTATTTTCTATGTGTATTGGCGATGGTAAAAACGCGCAGGAGGTTGGGCCTGCAAGTCAATAGAAAAGCAAAAATTCAGACCAAATGAGAGATTTCTTCTAATTTACTTATTAGTGTGTAAGATGGATGATGCCTAACATGAACCCATATAGGAAATGTGAATGTGAATTGTAAATTTATGTGTCAACTCTATTATTGTCAATGTTTATGTCTATGTATGCACTATTATCAATTTTATGTGAGATTTTATACTTGAAGAAGAACAACGTATGTATGTATGTGAAGTGCAACGCGACGGACGAGTAAAATACTCGCACGTGTGAAGTGATACAAAAATATTAAGGCGTAATAATATTGAAAATAACGGCTCAGCCGTAATATGAGTAAACGCTACAGTCTAGCAAAGTGAATACAGAGAGTGTGATGCGTGTGCGACGGAGATATCAGAGGAAATCCGTATAACCACGAGTTGAGGTGTGAGAACCGCTGAACTATAATGCACGACGGAAGATAATGCCGTATCCTGCAGTGCGGCTCTTACCTTCAATGTCACTGGCCGAAAACCTCGCCCAGGCGCGAGATGAGGTATTGGTGTTCTTCGGGTTGAGCGTTGGCGCTGAATCCGTCGTATCCAGTCTCCGGACTGGAGGGCATATACAACACCGACTTCATGAGCCTGGAGCGACATTACAGTGTATGCGCGGGCAGTGCTGCTGCTCACGTGGCGCTTGCGTCACTGCGTCGGGCGCGTTAAACAATGAGCTGCTGCTGGCCATAAGTGCAGGGAACAATGAGAAAACGTGTGCCGAAAGGACAGCTTCACAGAATGGCTAATGACCCAAAAGCCAAGGAGAAAAACAATTATTAACGTATAGTGAAAGGGCAATTTAAGAAATGTATCATTTTCCCCCTGGTAATACTGCTTAACAAATGTAAGGAGATATAAGAGACTACGACGTTAGCACGCCATGGACGTGCGATATGTAATATGAATATATGTGAATGTAATTACGTGATATAAGTATATGTGAATGTATTTATATGTACGAATTTGTAATGGCCGAGAAAATGAGCTTTGTAGATATTCTTGTAGTAGCATAAGGGTATTAAAACTCCATTGACGTGCACCAAGTGACTGAACTATGAGCCCCAAGGTTAATAAGGCTACTGTATACTGTCTCCCTAAATAAAGAGATTTATTTCCGACAGTATACAGTAGGGGGGCATTTGTGATAAACCTTTTGCATTTCCTTTATGTTTTCGTCTTCTTTAAAGGCAAAGAGAGCAGATGAAACGGTAGCCCATCATTGAGCCTATGCCTACCGTCATGTATTTTTTGACTTTCAGTTGTTAAAAAAGAGGATTTTTTTCTGGTACCAGTAGGAGGAAGGAGGGATTCGCGCTCAGCTAGTGAACGAGTGAGAAGCACTCCATTTTTAGCGAGTAATTATAGACCGCCATTTTGGGGTCGCTATGAATAAGTGAGGAGTATGTATTTCATATGTGCATCGTTTAGAAAAATACAGTATTGTTTTATGAACAGAAAGGTCGTGTGAGTTGTTATTTCAAATAGTACGATAATTACTAAAAATTGAAGCCCACCTGTGTACTTCGGAAAATTACGAAGATCCGATAAGCTCAATGGGAACACGGTCAAGACTTCAAATGTGAACAAGGCGACCAAACGTAGCATTATAAAGAATGGTAAGCAAAATTCTACAGCGGAGAAAGAAACTACTTCGCCCTGCAAAATAATATGAGCTAATACGAACTTATTTCCAGGCATAGCTCAGCTTATTTTGCTTGTCATTCATGCCGAAAAATTAATCTCATTAATTCAATACATTTTTAAAAAGCCACGCATTTCAACATTTTATTATCATCTATTCCATTATTTTATTATATTATGGATAGGGTGGATAGCAATGTGCGGCTGTTTGCTGATGATGCTGTGGTGTACGGGAAGGTGTTGTCGTTGAGTGACTGTAAGAGGATACAAGATTACTTGGACAGGATTTGTGATTGGTGTAAAGAATGGCAGCTAACTCTAAATATAGATAAATGTAAATTAATGCAGATGAATAGGAAAAAGAATCCTGTAATGTTTGAATACTCCATTAGTAGTGTAGCGCTTGACACAGTCATATCAATTAAATATTTGGGCATAACATTGCAGAGCGATATGAAGTGGGACAAGCATGTAATGGCAGTTGTGGGGAAGGCGGATAGTCGTCTTTGGTTCATTGGTAGAATTTTGGGAAGATGTGGTTCATCTGTAAAGGAGACCACTTATAAAACACTAATACGACCTATTCTTGAGTACTGCTCGAGCGTTTGGGATCCCTATCAGGTCGGATTGAGGGAGGACATAGAAGCAATTCAGAGGCGGGCTGCTAGATTTGTTACTGGTAGGTTTGATCATCATGCGAGTGTTACGGAAATGCTTCAGGAACTCTGGTGGGAGTCTCTAGAGGAAAGGAGGTGTTCTTTTTGTGAATCGCTACTGAGGAAATTTAGAGAACCAGCATTTGAGGCTGACTGCAGTACAATTTTACTGCCGCCAACTTACATTTCGCGGAAAGACCACAAAGATAAGATAAGAGAGATAGGGCTCGTACAGAGGCATATAGGCAGTCATTTTTCCCTCGTTCTGTTTGGGAGTGGAACAGGGAAAGAAGATGCTAGTTGTGGTACGAGGTACCCCCCGCCATGCACCGTATGGTGGATTGCGGAGTATGTATGTAGATGTAGATGTTGATGTAGATCATATACAGAGATATGGACTTGTTGATACAAAAAATTTAAATAATAGTTTCTGTATGCATATCATAAAGATAACCAAATACACAAATCAAACAAATTATGACTTTACATTATATCCGGTGACATATAGCTACATTTAACGTAAGTTATGGATGTCCTTGAATTCATAAAATTTATGTACTCATCAGCACTGTAAAACCTTTCGTTTATGAGAATTTTATTAAACTCATTTTTAAAGATGTGCAGCTTTGATATATTTTTAATTCATAAGAGAAGCACTCTAAAGAGAATTTTGGGATGATACTGGGCTTTCTTATGTATTTCTCCATGGAACTCTAGTTCTGTGTCTAGTTTCATAATCATGGTTATAAATGTTTAAAGAAAAGACGTGGGAATAGGATTTCAGAAAGCACATATTTTCATACGTAAATATATGGAAGACTCATAACTTTCAGTTCTTTGAATATTTCACTGCTGGACACACTAAGTGAAACTTCTTTTATAATTCTTATTGTTTGGTTTTGAATAGTAAAGGAATGTTTTGATAGACTTGAAATACCCAAAAATAAGACACCATATCACAGTAGACTATGCAAGAATATATAGTAGGCACTCATCACTGTTTCTTCACTTCAGGAGTTTTTGAGAATTCTAAACGCACAATAGGATTTACTTAATTTTTTATTGAGCTTCTCTATATGTTTATCCCATTCAAGATGCTCATTTAAACAAATTCCTAAAAATTTAGTATGTGAAGATGTTGTGACAGTGCCACGACATTTAACGGTGCCACCACGTCAGTACGCGCAAACGGCGATAGAGGTGCTCCGCTACTCGGCTGAGCGCGGGAGCGCCACCTAGCTACGAACGGCGCCGGCCGCATGTCACGGCGCGGCAGTCGAATGACAGATACGGAGTTGGTAGCATGTAACCCGCTATTGTTTCTACGTTTGTATATCCACGCAATTTATTAGTGATTAAAGGTTATAACACTTTTTGGCGACGAGGTCGGATATTTTTTTTCCCTGCGTTGTGGATTTGTGTGTTCGTGTCGGGGTAGACATGGAACAGCTTATGCAAGCGCTCATTGAACAACAAACACAGCTGACGGCTGCTATTCAGGCGTTGTCGACGTCGCTTACTCATCGTCTGTCTTCCTCTTCTCCGCCTCCATTCCCTCCTTACGACGAGGCCGCTGAAGACTGGGAGGATTATGAGAAGCGTTTGCGGCAACACTTCTTGGCTTTCGGCGTTGTCGACGCTCCTATGTGTAAGTCGTTATTTCTATCTTGGATTTCCCCACGAATCTATCAGCTGCTATCTCAGTTAGCCCCTCTGCGGGAACCTGCCTCTCTGTCCTTCCAAGAAATGGGTGACTTATTGTCTAACTATTACCGAAAAAACACCCACGTCGTTGCCGCCCGCGTGGCGTTCTACCGGTGTCGTAAACAGCCCCATCAATCTTACCGGGCTTGGGCGGCGGAACTACACGGTCTGAGTAGCAAATGTCAGTTTGTCACGGACACTCATCATGAGTCTTATGCTGATTCAATGGTCAGGGATGCTATTCAACGGCTTGCTCCTGATAAAGAAGTTCGGCAACGTGCCTTACAACTGCCAATCCCGTCGTTGTCGGAAGTTGTAAGCATCGCTCAATCTTTTGAAGTGTCTCACGCTACTGGTGCGCAAATAGACGCGTGGTGTGATGTAGGCGCTATACATACAACTTTCGACACGGACCATTTGCCTGTTTCCCAGGGGAACGACGATGTGGCGGCGGTTCACTCGCGTCAACAACGTCGCGTTGGGCCGCCACGCTCGCAGCGAAAACAGCAACCACAGAAGCAGGTTCGTTCCGCACTTCCTTCTTGTCCACGTTGTTTCGTACAGCATGACAGGGCCGCGTGTCCAAAACGTTGGGCCACGTGTAATTCATGTAGGAAAAAAGGCCACATTGCTTCTGTGTGTCAGTCCCCTAAAGTTCCTGTCGACGAGGGCGAGGCATCGGACATTGATGTTAACTATGTGCTTTCTCAAACAAATAAGTTGTTTGTTACTGTTCGTGTTCTGGATAAAGACATTCGCATGCAAGTGGACACTGGCTCTGCAGTAACGCTAATTAACTCTCGCACGTATTTGGAGTTAGGCTCCCCTCCCTTGTCTCCCGTTACGCGAAATCTGAGAACTTATAACAAACAGAAAATTCCTATCATTGGCCAGTTTGATGCTTCCACTGCCTACAAGTCTGTTGTTAGGCCCCTCACATTTTATGTGGTGGATCATGCGGGCACTGAAAACCTGTTCGGGTATGATGCTTTCCAGTTGTTCGGGTTCTCCATTGATGATGATGTGCACCTCATATCTGAGGATATTCCGTATCAACAGCTGGATGGATTGTGTTCTGAATTCTCGTCCGTGTTCTCTGCTGGTCTGGGTCGTGCCAAGGATTTTGAAGCCCACATTACTCTTAAACCTAGAGCTCGCCCTAAGTTTTTCTGGGCACGCCCTATTCCAGTGGCGTTGCGTGCACCCGTCAAGGCTGAGATAGACAGGTTAACAGCCTCAGGGATTCTCCTTCCTGTTACCTCCAGCGAATGGGCATCGCCAATCGTGGTGGTTTCTAAACCAAACGGGAGTCTGCGATTGTGTGGTGATTTTAAAGCCACTGTCAACACTCAGAGCCTCATTGACACTTATCCTCTTCCCCGTCCTGAGGAGTTATTTACCAAGCTCGCTGGGGGCCAGTTCTTTTCCAAACTTGACTTATCGGAGGCGTACCTTCAGTTGCCATTGGATGCGTCTTCCAAGGAATTTCTCGTCATCAACACTCCTTGTGGGTTGTATCAGTACCAGAGGTTACCATTTGGCGTCGCTAGCGCGCCGGCCATTTTTCAGCGGTTTTTGGAACAGCTCACGGCTTCCGGCTGCATCAACTATCTGGATGACATTGTTGTCACGGGGGTCTCCACTGAGGAGCACCTTCGCAATTTGCGTTCACTGTTTCGGGTTCTGCATTCGGCTGGGTTGAAGTGCAATCTGGACAAGTCACAGTTCTTCCAATCCTCCATTGTGTATCTTGGTTTCCACTTGTCCCGTGAGGTTATACGTCCTCTACGTCAGCACATTGCGGCTATTACCGCTCTACCCCGGCCGTCTACGGTCAAAGAACTTCAGGCGTTTCTAGGCAAGATTGCTTATTATCACAAATTCATTCCATCCGCGGCGGCGGTAGCTCATCCTCTGCATCAGCTGTTACGCAAAAACGTCCCTTTCTGTTGGTCCGACGAGTGTGAGCAGGCTTTTGTCCGCCTGAAGGCTCATTTGCAGTCGGCGCCTTGTCTTGCCACATTCCGTCCGGGTTAGCACTTGGTTCTGGCGACTGACGCGTCGCAGTATGGCCTAGGGGTAGTTCACGCCCATCGGTATGAGGATGGGTCGGAACGACCCATCGCCTATGCTTCCAAGACCCTCAACGATGCGCAACGGCGTTACTCTCAAATCGAAATGGAGGCTCCCCCAGCGGGTTCGGGGGTTAGAATAGGCCCGCGGTATTCCTGCCTGTCGTAAGAGGCGACTAAAAGGAGTCTCACTTGTTTCGGCATTATGTGATGGTCCCCTCTCGGGTTTGACCTCCATCTTTCTAAATTATTCCGAAGAGCGAGCCAATTGGGGAAGGGCGCCTTACATGGTGCACTGTATCCGTCGTGCATTGAGACCTTTAGCCGGCTTTTTCGTCGTTGCAATGGTGTCCCGCTCGTTTTCCATCTCTTGGGTGAGGATACGTCCCTGGGTGCGATTCCCACGCTGCACTATGCAGTGTTTCTTTTCACTGTGACGACGACCTTGGACAGTTTTGCACCTAAGATCCAGCACGGTAGCCAGTCCGTTGTGGTGGGGCCGCCATGTACCCTCTTGGTTGTAGCCCCCTGACAACACAGGGATCGCTCTACTGATGCCTGCGCCGTTAACTCCCCACGTATGCCAAGGAGTAGATGCCCATCTCCTTGGGGCATCAGGACTCCCGGCAATGGCCGTCCTGCCAGGTGGCTATTGCTGTGGCTGGGTGGCGCCCGTGGGGAGGGCCCTTGGTCGGAGTAGGTGGCATCAGGGCGGATGACCCGCAATGAAGCGTGGTACATCATCTCTCGCTGGTGGGCCTCCACCAACAGTCTCTAAGCGATCGAGGTCTAACCTCAACGGGAAGAAATTTGATCAGAGATCGTTTCCCTCCCTAGCTACTCCATGGGAGGAACGTCTTGCTAAGGAAGGCAGTGGAGAATATTCACCCCGGTACCTCGTGTGTACGCGGGTTGATGGAGAATCGTTTATGTCAACCAAGCCCCAGTTTTTTGTGGAGCATTTAGAGGACAAGTTCGGGGAGGTGGAGGGCTTGTCCAAAATGCGCTCTGGGTCGGTTCTCATCTCGCTGTACTTCCAGCATCACGTGTCGGGATTGTGGACGTCCTTCGCATCCCGATACTCCATGTGCCCCACCTCCTATCTGTGTTAACTGCGGAGAACACCATTCCCCCTGCTCGCCGGACTGTAGGATCTTCCAGAAAGAACGGAAGATAATGGAATATAAAACCCTGGACCGCCTGAAGTACTCCGAGGCTAGGCGGAAATATGAGAGGCTCCATCCTGTGCCAATGACGTCAACGTACGCCGCTGCTGCTACGACGGTACTTCCATCTTCTGTGTCGTCCCATACGGTTGGTTCTATGATTGGTCAGCATCCAAAACCCCCCTTGCTTGTGGGGGGCACTTCACACCCTGTTGCTCCTGCTCCATCTTCTCCAGGAGCAACACCCTCCCAACCATCGGGGACATCAGCTCCCCCTTCCCAGCCGGAGAAGCGTAAGACTTCTTCGGCTACTCTCGCCAGGAAGGGATCCCTTGGGGACCTCCCTACGCAAGTTCCGACCAGTGGAAAAGCGGACGCCCGCAAGTGGTTGAAACAACCGCCAGTCCCTGATCGTCGGGACTCGCGGTCGTAGTCTGTCCCTGAGACTGACCCAGTGAAGCCCACGAAGCCTGAACCGCCGAAGGCACAGCGTGATAAGCAGAAAAAGAAGAAAGTCCCCAAGACCAACGACATTGCGGTGGCACCCATCCCACCGCTTCCTACCAGCTCTGCCTCTGAGGACGAGGTGGAGATTCAGGCGTCCGCTGAGGACCTCGCTCTTGCCGGTCCCTCGGACGCAATGGATGGCGTTTGCACGGGTGCACCATCGGAGGCAGCAGGTGACCCAGCGGCGTAATCTGCCTTCCCAGTCCCGTCACGCCTTTCCCAGCCATGGACAACACCATCCTCCAGTGGAACTGCAGCGGTTTCTTCCACCATCTAGCTGAGCTCCGCCAACTTATCAGCCTTCACCCTTTCTTCTGCATTGCTCTTCAGGAAACTTGGTTTCCAGCAATGCGAACCCCCGCCCTCCGTGGCTATCGGGGTTATTATAAGAACCGAGCAGCTTATGAAAGGGTGTCTGGTGGCGTCTGCATATATGTCCTTCACACTCTGCACAGCGAGTCTGTCCCTCTCCAAACACCTATAGAGGCTGTCGCTGTTCGGGTGTGGACGCCACAGGCTGTTGCCGTCTGCAGTCTTTACCTTCCACCGGATGGTGATGTCTCGCAGCGTGTCCTGGCTGCACTGGTAGCCCAATTGCCTCCACCTTTCGTGCTATTGGGCGACTTCAACGCCCATAACCCTCTGTGGGGTGGGTCAGTGGCGACAGGTCGAGGCGCCATCGTTGAGCATTTATTGTCGCAGCTCGATCTCTCGCTGTTAAATGATGGTGCTTTCACACACTTCAGTGTGGCGCATGGCACGTACTCCGCCATTGACCTTTCAATCTGTAGCCATAGCCTCTTACCGTCTGTCCAATGGAGTGTGCATGACGACCTGTGTGGTAGTGACCACTTTCCGATCTTTCTGTCAGTACCACAGCGTCACTCTTCTGGGCGCCCTACCAGATGGGCTATGAATAAGGCTGACTGGGACTTGTTCTCCTCCACTGCCGCTATTGAGCCTCTCTCTAATGGTGACATTGATGCGGTGGTTCAATCGGTCACCACCGGCATCGTTACTGCCACCGAATCTGCCATTCCCCGTTCTTCTGGGTCCCCTCGGCGGAGGGCTGTGCCTTGGTGGTCGCCTGAGGTCACTGAAGCGATTAAAGATCGCCGGCGGGCGCTCCAGCGTCACAAGCGGCATCCCTCCATAGACCACCTTATCGCTTTCAAACGGCTGCGTGCGCGGGCCCGCCTCCTTATCCGCCAAGGCAAGAAGGAGTGCTAGGAGCGGTATGTGTCCACCATTGGCCTCCATGTCATCCATCGTAGGTCTGGGCCAAGATTCGACGCGTCTACGGCTATCGGACCCCTGCCAGCGTCCCTGCGCTCTCACTGAATGGAGCAGTTTGTACTGACTCCGACGTCATTGCAAATCGCTTAGCAGAGCATTTTGCTATGAGTTCCGCTTCTGCAAATTGCCCCCAGGCCTTCCGCTCCATTAAAGAGCGGATGGAACGTCGGAGCCTTTCGTTTCGCACCAACCACCCAGAATCTTACAATGCTCCATTTAGTGAGTGGGAATTTCGCTGTGCCCTAGACGCTTGCCCTGACACCGCTCCTGGGCCAGATGGCATCCACTGTCAGATGCTGAAACATCTTTCAGTGGACTGCCAGCGGCGCCTCCTCGATCTTTACAACCGTCTTTGGGTCGAGGGGGAGTTTCCGTCGCAATGGCGGGAAGGCATTGTCATCCCCGTTTTGAAACCTGGAAAGAACCCTCTGGAGGTGGACAGCTACCGTCCCATTAGCCTCACCAACGTTCTTTGCAAGTTGCTTGAACGGATGGTGAGCCGGCGCTTGAATTGGGTACTGGAGTCTCGGGGCCTTCTGGCTCCGTCTCAGGGTGGGTTCCGTAAAGGCCGCTCCGCCGCCGACAATCTGGTGAGCCTGGAGTCGGCCATCCGTACTGGCTTTGCCCGCCGTCAGCACCTGGTCGTTGTCTTTTTCGACATGCGGAAGGCGTACGATACGACATGGCGTCATCACATCCTTTCTACGCTTCATGGATGGGGTCTTCGGGGACCTCTGCCGATCTTTATCCGCAATTTCCTGTCGTATCGTACCTTCCGCGTGCAATTCGCAGCCTCATATAGTTCCTCCCACGTCCAGGAGAACGGCGTGCCACAGGGTTCTGTTTTAAGTGTCTGCCTGTTTTTAATAGCCATTAACGGCCTCGCTGCGGCCGTGGGAAATTCTGTCTCCGCTTCCCTGTATGCTGACGACTTCTGCCTTTACTACAGCTCTATTGGCATTGCAGCTGTTGAACGTCAGCTACAGGGCGCAATCCGCAAGGCGCAGTCTTGGGCTGCATCACATGGTTTTCAGTTTTCGGCTGCCAAGACCCGCGTTATTCATTTCTGCCGGCGCCGAACGGTCCATCCTGAGCCGCGGCTTTCTCTTGACAACGAACTTCTTGCTGTGGTGGAGACCCACAGGTTTTTGGGGGTGGTTTTCGATGCCCGGTTGACTTGGCTGCCTCATATCCGGCAGCTTAAACAGACGTGTTGGCGGCATCTAAACGCTCTGAGATGCTTGAGCCACACCCACTGGGGCGCCGACCGATCTACCCTGTTGCGGCTCTACCAGGCGTTAATCCAGTCCCGTCTGGATTATGGGAGCCTGGCCTATGGCTCTGCATCCCCATCTGCGTTACGGGTGCTGGACCCAATTCTCCACAGCGGGATACGCCTTGCCACTGGTGCTTTCCGCACCAGCCCAGTGGAGAGCGTACTAGTGGAGGCAGGTGTCCCTCCACTGCGGTTACGACGCCAACGTTTGCTGGCCGCTTATGCTGCCCATGTTGTAAGCTTGCCCGGGCATCCAAACTATCGTCTCCTGTTCCCGAGATCGTTCGTCCATCCGCCAGAACGTCGGCCCCGGTCTGGTTGTACAATCGCGGTCCGCGTCAAAGAGCTTGTCTCTGGGCTTCAGGTTTTCACTGTTCCACCTTCTTTCCGGGCCACTTTGCATACACCCCCATGGTGTGTTCCTCGCCCTTGCCTTCGGCTCGACTTGGCACAGGGCCCGAAGGACTCAGTCCCTCCAGAGGCCTTCCGCCGCCGCTTTTATTCCATCCTGGCCACGTATCAGGGCTCTGGCATTGTTTACACTGACGGTTCGATGGTTGCTGGTCGTGTCGGGTATGCGTTCACTCTAGGGGACCATTCCGAACAACGTTCCTTGCAGGAGGGCTGCAGCGTTTACACTGCTGAGCTGGTCGCCATCTTTCGAGCCCTAGAGTATATCCGCTCCTGCTCAGGTGAGTCCTTCGTTATCTGTAGCGATTCCCTGAGCGGTTTACGAGCTCTCGACCAGTGTTTCCCTCGTTGTAGTCTGGTGCTGGCTATCCATGAGTCCCTGCATACTCTTGCCCGTTGCGGCCGCTCTGTGGTCTTTGTGTGGACCCCCGGTCATGTTGGTATCCCGGGCAATGAACATGCTGACCGTCTGGCGAAAGAGGCCACGAGTAAATCATCTCTGGATGTTGGCCTCCCAGAGACTGATTTGCGGTCAGTCCTCCGCCGAAAAGTTATTGCGCTTTGGGACGCTGAATGGCGCGATCGGATCACGCCCAATAAACTCCGTGCCATTAAGGAGACGACGACTGTGTGTTGGTCATCCATGCGAGCCAACCGCATGGACTCAGTCATGCTTTGCCGGCTCCGCATTGGCCACTCTGGCTGACACACAGTTATTTACTGCGCCGGGAGGCCCCTCCTGTATGTCGTTGCGGGGCGGCTTTGACAGTGGCCCACATCTTGTTGGCCTGCCCCCTTTTAGCTGTGGTCAGGCAGACATTTGCGCTGCCTGATACGCTCCCTGCCCTTTTATCTGATGACCCTGTTATGGCTGGCTTAGTTTTACGTTTTATTCGGGCAGGGGGTTTTTATCGTTTACTCTGTTTGTTCTGTTCTTTTGTGTTGATTCTGGCCGTTGGCCTACGATTTTACGCTGAGTTTTTAATGTGTTCTCGGTGGTTGGCTTTTCCTTTTTATCTCTATGGTCGGCCAACCACCATCACACTCTGTGTGATTTTAATTTGTCTTGTCTGATCTCTGTAGGAGTATTTTTTGTCCTGTGTCGTCTGACGTTTTTCCTGCTGTTCGTTTTTCTTCTCTTTGGGTGGTTTTAATTTTTTGGAAAAAGGGACCGATGACTGTCGCAGTCTGGTCTCTTTAATCCCCCAAACCAACCAAACCAACCAAACCAACCAACCAACTGGCTGCACCCCGTACAATGCCTTCTCCGTGGCCTGATCCGGCGCAGCCATGGGAACGGGTGCACGCTGACTTTGCCGGCCCCTTCTTCGGCACTTATTGGCTACTGTTGATTGACGCCTTCTCGAAGTTTCCGTTGGTTGTTCGATGTCCGTCGCCCACCACTGCGGCGACGACGCTGGTTTGTCCAAAATCTTTGCTCTAGAAGGTCTTCCATCCACGATTGTCACAGACAATGGCCCTCAGTTCTCTTCGCAGGCCTTCCGTGATTTTTGTACTGGACACGGGATTCATCATGTTACAGTACCGCCCTTCCATCCGCAATCGAATGGGGAGGTCGAGCGCCTTGTCTGCACTTTCAAAAGCCAGATGAAAAAATTCCTTAGTGATTTTTCCACAGATGACGCTCTGTTGCATTTTCTGAGTTCTTATCGCTTCACGCCTCTGGGTGATCGCAGCCCTAATGAACTCTTGCATGGCCGCCAACCGCGCACTCTACTGCACCTGCTTCACCCTGTCAGGCCTTGTGCTGTGTCCCCTAGTGCGCGAAAATACTCGGTGGGTGCCGACGTGTGGGCACGAGGGTATGGATCTCGCCCTAAAAGGATTCCAGGGGTGGTCAAGGCTCTTCGCGGCCGCCGGCTTTGTGAAATACGTACGGACGACGGCATGGTTGTTCGCCATTACGACCAGATGCGCCCACGAGTGGTGGCCACGCCGGTGCCACCGCCCCTTCCTTCGCCTCCACCAGCCCGAGAAGCCAGTCCTGTCGCTGCTGCCGATCTCCCGTGCGTGTTGCTGCAGCCGACGTCGCTACCGCTTTCGAGTACGCCGGAACTGGCCCCAGTCGCGACGCCGCCTTCTCCGGGACCCATCTCGCTGGAGCACACCCCCAGGTCTACGACACCTATGGATGCTGCTCCGGAGTTTCCACCCATCATGTCGTCCAGGAGGCACGTTCCACGCACGAGCTTCCGTCCTGGACATTTTCGACCATACTCTCGTGTTTCTCCGCGGGATCTTCTCGGGGCCTCCCAAGAGGCCATGGATGTCTCCGCACTGTCCGTGTCTCCAAGGAAGTGAGTGTTTTTTTTTTTCAAGGGGGGAAAAGTGTTGTGACAGTGCCACGGCATTTAACAGTGCCGCCACGTCAGTACGCGCAAACGGCGATAGAGGCGCTCCGCAACTCGGCTGAGCGCGGGAGCGCCACCTAGCTACGAACGGCGCCGGCCGCATGTCACGGCACGGCAGTCGAATGACAGATACGGAGTTAGTAGCATGTAACCTGCTATTGTTTCTACGTTTGTATATCCACGCAATTTATTAGTGATTAAAGGTTATAACAGAAGATTGTAGTATTTTCTGTTCATCTAACTTCACTATTATATTAGGGCTTACTTTATTTGACGTATGCCTGAATATCATCCATAACATTTCCTACTTGTTAACAAATAGATTGTTATCTCTAAACCATTTAACTGCTTCTTCAGTCGCTATTTAAATTTTTTGTGTTGGTCAGTTAGATTCTGAGCTTTAACAAAGAGACTTGGGTTGTCAGTAAACAGTACAGCGTCAGCTTATGTTAAATAACTTGGTAAGTCATTTATGAATATCGAGAACAACAGGGGTACCAAAACCAATCTTTGGGGTACTCCATGAGTAACTTTCTTAAATCCAGAAAAGTAGTATTTACCATCATGAAATATTTCCATGAGGTCGAGCTCTCTGCGTCCCCTGATGACCTGGATCTCGCCGTCTCCTCCGAAACGATGGCCGTAGCGCCGTCCGTCACTCAGTCGGTGGCAACATGTGACCCTGCAAAGTAATTTGCCTTTTCACTGCCTGAATGCCCCTACACGACACGCTTTGTACAATCCTCCAGTGGAATTGTGGCGGTTATTTTAGCCATCTACCTGAGCTACGTCAGCTTCTAAGCATGACACCTGCTTTATGCATTGCTCTCCAGGAAACCTGGTTCCCGGCAATGCGGACCCCTGTCCTCCGTGGATACAAAAATGGCTCTGAGCACTATGGGACTCAACTGCTGTGGTCATAAGTCCCCTAGAACTTAGAACTACTTAAACCTAACTAACCTAAGGACATCACACACATCCATGCCCGAGGCAGGATTCGAACCTGCGACCGTAGCAGTCGCACGGTTCCGGACTGCGCGCCTAGAACCGCGAGACCACCGCGGCCGGCTCCGTGGATACAGGGGTTATTACTGCAACCGTAGCACTTACAATAGTGTGTCAGGTGGAGCCCGTGTGTATGTCCTTACCTCTGTATATAGTGCTCCTGTGCCCCTTCAAACATCATTGGAAGCTGTGGCTGTCCGCGTAAGGACTACCCAGGACATAACCGTCTGCAGTGTCTATCTCCCTCCAGGTGGTGCAGTCTCCCTGACCGAATTGGCTGCACTTGTCACCCAACTTCCCACGCCTTTTCTTCTCCTTGGGGATTTTAACGCCCACAATCCCCTGTGGGGTGGAACGAAGGTTACTGGCCGAGGCAGAGAGGTCGAGAGTCTCATCTCCCAACTCGACCTCTGCCTCTTAAACACTGGCGCCGCCACACATTTCAGTGTGGCGCATGGCACGTTCTCGGCCATAGATCTGTCGTTCTGCAGCCCAGGGCTTGTACCATCTGTCCACTGGAGAGTCCATGACGACTTGTGTGGTAGTGACCATTTTCCCATTGTCCTTTCACTACCCCAGCGTCGATCCCCTGGACGCCTGCCTAGATGGGCATTTAGCAAGGCAAACTGGGAAACGTTCTCCTCTGCTGCCACTGTTGAATCTCTCCCCCGAGGTACCATCGATGTGGCGGTTGAGACACTGACTGCAGCGGTTGTTTCCGCTGCGGAACGTACCACTCCTCGTTCGTTAGGGTGCCCCCGGCGAAAGTCAGTGCCTTGGTGGTCTCCGGAGGTCGCTGAAGCCATTAAAGAACGTCGGCGGGCTCTTCAGCGACATAAGCGGCACCCGTCTTTTGAGAACCTGATTTTTTTCAAGCGTCTCCGTGCTCAGGCACGGCGGCTCATCAAAAGGCGGAAACAGGAGTGTTGGGAGAGGTACGTTTCCACCATTGGTTCCCGTACTTCACCCTCCCAGGTGTGGATGAAGATTCGGCGCATCTTTGGATTGCAGCACTCTACAGGTGTCGCAGGGCTTATCATCAACGGGGCGGTATCCACCAATGCCGATGCAATCGCCGAGCATTTCGCTCAGCACTATGTTCGGGCCTCTGCGTCGGGGAATTACCCGCCCGCGTTTCGCGCGCTCAAACGCCGGGAGGAAGGCAAACGGCTTTCCTTTGCTTCTCGCCACCCTCAGGCGTATAACGCCCCATTTAGTTTGTGGGAACTCCAGAGCGCCCTGGCACAGTGCCCCGATACAGCCTCTGGGCCAGATGGCATCCACAATCAGATGCTCAAACACCTTTCCCCGGACTGTCAGCGGTGTGTTCTTGCCATCTTCAACCGCATGTGGGGCGATGGTGTCTTTCCGTCGCAGTGGCGGGAGAGTACCGTCATTCCGGTGCTGAAGCCTGGTAATGACCCGCTTAATGTCGATAGCTATCGGCCCATCAGCTTGACAAATACTCTGTGCAAGCTATTGGCACGCATGGTGAGTCGACGGCTGTGTTGGCTGCTCGAGTCTCGGGGTCTTCTGGCTCCATACCAGAGCGGCTTCCGTCAGGGCCGTTCTACCGCCGATACTTTGGTCTTTCTTGAGTCTGCAATCCGCACTGCTTTTTCCAGGCGCCAACACCTCGTCTCCGTCTTTTTCGATCTCTCCCGAGCATATGACACGACGTGGCGGCACCATATTCTCGCCACATTGCACGGGTGGGGTCTCCGGGGCTCTCTCCCCATTTTTATTCAAAATTTTTTATCTATTCGGACATTGCGCGTTTTAATTGGCACATCCCATAGTTCACTTCATATCCAGGAGAACGGCGTTCCTCAGGGCTCTGTATTGAGCGTGCCCCTTTTCCTTGTGACCATTAATGGCCTTGCAGCAGCAGTAGGGTCTTCTGTCTCACCCACGTTATATGCTGACGATTTCTGCATCTTTTTTAGCTCCTCCACAATTGGTGTTGCAGAACGTCGGTTGCAGGGAGCCATACGCAAGGCGCAGGCGTGGGTCCTAGCCCATGGGTTTCATGTTTCCCCTGCGAAGACTTGTGTTATGCACTTTTGTCGGCGTCGAACTGTCCATCCCCACCCTGAGCTGTATCTTCAGGATGCCACGCTCAGGGTTGTTGACACCGTTTTCTGGGATTGCTGTTCGATGCCCGGCTTACTTGGCTTCCACATATTCGTCAGCTCAAGCGTCAGTGCTGGCAGCATCTGAATGCCCTCCGCTGCCTGAGCAACACAACTTGGGGTGCAGATCGTAACACGCTGCTGCAGCTCTACAAAGCCCTTGTGCTATCCCGGCTTGATTATGGGAGTGTGGCGTATGGCTCAGCGTCGCCCTCAGCGTTGCAACTGCTGGACCCCATTCACCACTGTGGGGTTCGACAGGCGACAGGAGCATTCCGCACCAGTCCTGTTAATAGCCTACTTGCTGAGGCTGGAGTTCCTCCGCTCCACATTCGGCGTCTACAACTCTTAGCCAACTATGCTGCCCACGTTCGTTGTTCGCCTCGTCACCCTAACTACCGTCTCCTTTTCGCTAATGCGGCAGTCCATACCCCACACCGGCGTCCTCGATCGGGCCATACCATTGGGATCCGTGTTCGGTCACTCCTTATTGACCTCGATTCTTTGCCTCTTCCATCTGCTTTTCAGGTCCACCCACATACGCTCCCTTGGTGTATTCGTCGGCCGCAGCTTCGGCTGGAACTTTCCCGATGGCCAAAAGATTCAGTTCCTCCTGCAGTCTTGCGCCGCCAATTCCTTGCTCTCCTAGGCGCATTCCATGACTCGGAGGTTCTCTATACGGATGGCTCGATGGTTGATGGTCGTGTGGGGTACGCTTATGCTCATGCGGACTATGTGGACCAGCGCTCCTTGCTGGAAGGCTGCAGTGTTTACACCGCAGAGCTAACGGCCATTTTTCGTGCCCTTGAGCATATTCGTACCAGCACTGGAGAGTCTTTTGTCATTTGCAGTGACTCTCTCAGTAGTCTACAGGCTCTTGACCAGTGCTACCCACGCCATCCCATTGTTGTTGCCATCCAGGAGTCCGTGCATGCTCTTGAACGGCGTGGACGTTCAGTGGTGTTCATATGGGCCCCGGGACACGTTGTGATAGCGGGAAACGAACACGCCGACAAGTTAGCTAAAGCAGCCACCCGCAAACTGTCGTTGGAGATCAGCCTCCCGGCCACTGATCTCCGATCGGTGTTACGCCGTCGGGTCTTTGGGATGTGGGCAGACGAATGGCGCACTCTGTCTGTACCCAACAAGCTGCGGCCTGTAAAGGAGACCACGACCATGTGGGGTTCCGCCATGCGGGCCTCTCGCAGGGATTCTGTTATTCTCTGTAGGCTCCGGATTGGTCACTCCTGGCTGACGCATGGTCATCTGCTGCGTCGAGAGGACCCCCGTCGTTGTCGCTGTGGTGCAACCATGACGGTGGCCCATCTGTTGTTGGAATGTCCTCTTCTAACCGCTCTCAGGCGTGCTTTTAATCTCCAGGTTGATTTATCATCTCTTTTAGGTGACAATGTCTCTATGGCAGATCGGGTTTTATGTTTTATTCGCGCAAGCGGCTTTTATAGGTCCATTTAATTTTATTACATCACCCTCTTTTGTGCTGTATCTTTTACTTTGTTTTGTGTTGTAATTTGACTCCACCCTAATCTTTTAGGCTGGAGGTTTCAACGTGTTGCAGAGTGGCTGGCTCATCCTATTATTTTCGTGATCAGCCAGCCACAGTCCTCTGCTGTGCAGTTTTAATTCCTTCTGCCTTTCTTCTCTATGTTGTTTTTATTGCTGTGCTCCGTTTTCCATGTTTCTTTATTATTGACCTAGGGGATTTTCTTCCCATGGGATTCTTATCTTCTGCTTCGACTGCTCATGGATGGTTTCCCTGTGCTCTGTGTGTTTATGAAACAAGGGACCGATGACCTTTGTAGTTTGGTCCCTTTAATCCTCAAACCAACCAACCAACCAACCAACCAAATATTTCCACTTCATGGTAGCTATCAGATAAATATGATTTAAACCACATATGAGTCACGCCATGGTCTCCATAGCATATAGTTTGTCAAGCAAAATTTTATGATCAGTAACATTAATTGCCTTCGATAAATTAAAAAACTATCCATAGTTTACTTCATAATGATCAATGGAATTTAGAATAACTTTTAGGAAATCATATATATCAATTTCAGCTGACCTAGTTTTGCTAAAAACATCTTTTTCATTGTCAAATATTCCACTTTCGTTCAAAAACCCAGAGTGTCTTTCATACACTATTCTTTCCAAAAATTTTTGAGAAATGAGGTAAGTTTGATAAAGATCTGTAGTTTTTTGCATCATAAGGGCACTGATTTTATATAATGATTTTCATATTGATACCCCCCTGCGGGTTCGGGGGTTAGAATAGGCCCGCGGTATTCCTGCCTGTCGTAAGAGGCGACTAAAAGGAGTCTCAAATGTTTCGGCCTTATGTGATGGTCCCCTCATGGGTTTGACCTCCACCTTTCTAAATTATTCCGAAGAGCGAGCCAATTGGGGAAGGGCGCCTTACATGGTGCACTGTATCCGTCGTGCAATTAGACCTTTAGCCGGCTTTCTCGTCGTTGCAATGGTGTCCCGCTCGTTTTCGATCTCTTGAGCGATTACCACGCTGCACTCTGCAGTGTTTCTTTTAACTGCGACGACGACCTTGGACAGTTTTGCACCTAAGATCCAGCACGGTAGCCAGCCCGTTGTGGTGGGGCCGCCATGTACCCTCTTGGTTGTAGCCCCCTGACAACACAGGGATCGCTCTACTGATGCCTGCGCCGTTAACTCCCCACGTATGCCAAGGAGTAGATGCCCATCTCCTTGGGGCATCAGGACTCCCGGCAATGGCCGTCCTGCCAGGTGGCAATTGCTGCGGCTGGGTGGCACCCGTGGGGAGGGCCCTTGGTCGGAGTAGGTGGCATCAGGGCGGATGACCCGCAATGAAGCGTGGTACATCGTCTCTCGCTGATGGGCCTCCACCAGCAGTCTCTAAGCGATCGAGGTCTAACCTCAACGGGAAGAAATTTGATCCGAGATCGTTTCCCTCCCTAGCTACCCCATGGGAGGAACGTCTTGCTAAGGAAGGCAGTGGAGAATATTCACCCCGGTACCTCGTGTGTACGCGGGTTGATGGAGAATCTTTTATGTCGACAAAGCCCCAGTTTTTTGTGGAGCATTTAGAGGACAAGTTCGGGGAGGTGGAGGGCTTGTCCAAAATGCGCGCTGGGTCGGTTCTCATCAAAACAGCATCCTCTGCCCAGTCACGGAGGTTGTTCACTTGTGACAAGTTGGGTGATGTTTCCGTCACCATCACTCCCCATAAAAGTTTAAACATGGTCCAGGGTATTATATTCCACAGGGATCTTCTCCTGCAGTCCGACGATGAACTACGCGCCAACCTAGAACGACGAGGTGTTCACTTCGTCCGGCGCGTCCATCGGGGTCCGAGGGATAATCAGGTAGCCACCGGTGCCTTCATCTTGGCCTTCGAAGGTGATGTATTACCCGAAAAGGTCAAGGTGATGGTTTTCCGTTGTGATGTGAAGCCATATATCCCTCCTCCGATGCGGTGTTTTAAATGCTGGAAGTTCGGGCACATGTCATCTCGTTGTACTTCCAGCCTCATGTGTCGGGATTGTGGACGTCCTTCGCATCCCGATACTCCATGTGCCCCGCCTCCTATCTGTGTTAACTGCGGAGAACAATATTCCCCCTGCTCGCCGAACTGTAGGATCTTCCAGAAAGAACGGAAGATAATGGAATATAAAACCCTGGACCGCCTGACGTACTCTGAGGCTAGGCGGAAATATGAGAGGCTCCATCCTGTGCCAATGACGTCAACGTACGCCGCTGCTGCTACGACGGTTCTTCCATCTTCTGTGTCGTCCCATACGGTTGGTTCTATGATTGGTCAGCATCCAAAACCCCCCTTGCTTGTGGGGGGCACTTCACACCCTGTTGCTCCTGCTCCATCTTCTCCAGGAGCAACACCCTCCCAACCATCGGGGACATCAGCTCCCCCTTCCCAGCCGGAGAAGCGTAAGACTTCTTCGGCTACTCTCGCCAGGAAGGGATCTCTTGGGGACCTCCCTTCGCAAGTTCCGACCAGCGGCACAGCGGACACCGGCAAGTGGCTCAAACAACCACCAGCCTGTGGTCGTAGGGCCTCCCGGTCGTCCTCCGTCCCTGAGACTGACCCTGTGAAGCTCTCTAAGACCTCCAAGCCTGAACCACCGAAGGCACAACGGGAGAAACAGAAACAGAACCAGAAGAAAGTCACCAAGAATACCAACATTGCGGTGGCACCCGTCCCACCGCTAACTACAAGCTCCGCCTCGGAGGACGAGGTGGAGATTCTGGCGTCCGCTGAGGACCTCGATCTCGGCGGTCCCTCAGACGCCATGAATAGCACTAGCGCGGGTGCTCAATCGGAGGCAGCAGGTGACCCGGCGGCGTAATCTGCCTTCCCAGTCCCGTCACGCCTTTCCCAGCCATGGACAACACCATCCTCCAGTAGAACTGCAGCGGTTTCTTCCACCATCTAGCTGAGCTCCGCCAACTTATCAGCCTTCACCCTTTCTTCTGCATTGCTCTCCAGGAAACTTGGTTTCCAGCAATGCGAACCCCCGCCCTCTGTGGCTATCGGGGTTATTATAAGAACCGAGCAGCTTATGACAGGGTGTCTGGTGGCGTCTGCGTATATGTCCTTCACACTCTGCACAGCGAGTCTGTCCCTCTCCAGACGCCTTTAGAGGCTGTCGCTGTACGCGTGTGGACGCCACAGGCTGTTACCGTCTGTAGTCTTTACATTCCACCGGATGGTGATGTCTCGCAGCATGTCCTGGCTGCACTGGTCGCCCAAATGCCGCCATCTTTCTTGCTATTGGGCGACTTCAACGCCCATAACCCTCTGTGGGGTGGGTCAGTGGCAACAGGTCGAGGCGCCATCGTTGAGCGTTTATTGTCGCAGCTCGATCTCTCGCTGTTAAATGATGGTGCCTTCACACACTTCAGTGTGGCGCATGGCACCTACTCCGCCATTGACCTTTCACTCTGTAGCCATAGCCTCTTACCGTCTGTCCAATGGAGTGTGCATGACGACCTGTGTGGTAGTGACTACTTTCCGATCTTTCTGTCACTACCACAGCGCCACTCTTCTGGGCGCCCTAGCAGATGGGCTATGAATAAGGCTGACTGGGACTTGTTCTCCTCCACTGCCGCTTTTGAGCCTCTCTCTACTGATGACATTGATGCGGTGGTTCAATTGGTCACCACCGGCATCGTTACTGCCGCTGAATCTGCCATTCCCCGTTATTCTGGGTCCCCTCGGCGGAAGGCTGTGCCTTGGTGGTCGCCTCAGATCGCTGAAGCGATTAAAGATCGCCGGCGGGCGCTCCAACGTCACAAGCGACATCCCTCCATAGACCACCTTATCGCCTTCAAACGGCTGCGTGCGCGGGCCCGCCTCCTTATCCGCCAAGGCAAGAAGGAGTGCCGGGAGCGGTATGTGTCCACCATTGGCCTCCATGTCACTCCATCGCAGGTCTGGGCCAAGATTCGACGCGTCTACGGCTATCGGCCACCTGTCAGCGTCCCTGCGCTCTCACTGAATGGAGCAGTTTGTACTGACTCCGACGTCATTGCAAATCGCTTAGCAGAGCATTTTGCTATGAGTGCCGCTTCTGCGAATTACCCCCAGGCCTTCCGCTCCATTAAAGAGCGGATGGAACGTCGGAGCCTTTCGTTTCGCACCAACCACCTAGAATCTTACAATGCTCCATTTAGTGAGTGGTAATTTCGCTGTGCCCTAGCTGCTTGCCCTGATACCGCTCCTGGGCCAGATGGCATCCACTGTCAGATGCTGAAACACCTTTCAGTGGACTGCCAGCGGCGCCTTCTCGATCTTTACAACCGTCTTTGGGTCGAGGGGGAGTTTCCGTCGCAATGGCGGGAAGGCATTTTCATCCCCGTTTTGAAACCTGGAAAGAACCCTCTGGAGGTGGACAGCTACCGTCCCATTAGCCTCACCAACGTTCTTTGCAAGTTGCTTGAACGGTTGGTGAGCCGGCGCTTGAATTGGGTACTGGAGTCTCGGGGCCTTCTGGCTCCGTCCCAGGGTGGGTTCCGTAATGGCCGCTCCGCCACCGACAATCTGGTGAGCCTGGAGTCGGCCATCCGTGCTGCCTTTGCCCGCCGTCAGCACCTGGTCGCTGTCTTTTTCGACATGCGGAAGGCGTACGATACGACATGGTGTCATCACATCCTTTCTACGCTTCATGGATGGGGTCCTCGTGGTCCTCTGCCGATTTTTATCCGCAATTTTCTGTCGTGTCGTACCTTCCGCGTGCAAGTCGCGGCCTCGTATAGTTCCTCCCACGTCCAGGAGAACGGTGTGCCACAGGGTTCTGTTTTAAGTGTCTGTCTGTTTTTAATAGCCATTAACGGCCTCGCTGCGGCCGTGGGAAATTCTGTCTCCGCTTCCCTGTATGCTGACGACTTTTGCCTTTACTACAGCTCTACTGGCATTGCAGCTGTTGAACGTCAGCTACAGGGCGCTATCCGTAAGGTGCAGTCTTGGGCTGTAGCGCATGGGTTTCAGTTTTCGGCAGCCAAGACCCGCGTTATGCATTTCTGCCGGCGCCGAACAGTCCATCCTGAGCCGCGGCTTTATCTTGCCGACGAACTGCTTGCTGTGGTGGAGACCCACAGGTTTTTGGGGGTGGTTTTCGATGCCCGGTTGACTTGGCTGCCTCATATCCGGCAGCTCAAACAGGCGTGTTGGCGGCATCTCAATATTCTGCGATGTTTGAGCCACACCCGCTGGGGCGCCGACCGCTCTACCCTGTTACGGCTCTACCAGGCGTTAATCCAGTCCCGTCTGGATTATGGGAGCCTGGCCTATGGCTCTGCATCCCCATCTGCGTTACGGGTGCTGGACCCAATTCTCCACAGCGGGATACGCCTTGCCACTGGTGCTTTCCGCACCAGCCCAGTGGACAGCGTACTAGTGGAGGCAGGTGTCCCTCCACTGCGGTTCCGACGCCAACGTTTGCTGGCCGCTTATACTGCCCATGTTCTAAGCTCGCCCGGGCATCCTAACTATCGTCTCCTGTTCCCGCGATCGGTCGTCCGTCTGCCAGAACGTCGGCCCCGCTCTGGTTGTACAATAGCGGTCCGCGTCCAAGAGCTTCTCCGCGGGCTTGGGTTTTTCCCTGTTCCACCTCCTTTCCGGGCGCCTCTGCGTACACCCCCGTGGTGTGTTCCTCGCCCTTGTCTTCGGCTCGACTTGGCACAGGGCTCGAAGGACTCGGTCCCTCCAGAGGCCTTCCGCCGCCGCTTTTTTTCCATCCTGGCCACGTATCAGGGCTCTGGAATTGTTTACACCGACGGTTCGATGGTTGCTGGTCGTGTCGGGTATGCGCTAACTCTAGGGGACCATTACGAACAACGTTCCTTGCCGGATGGCTGCAGCGTTTACACTGCTGAGCTGGTCGCCGTCTTTCGTGCCCTAGAGTTTATCCGCTCCTGCTCAGGTGAGTCCTTCGTTATCTGTAGCGATTGCCTGAGCGGTTTACGAGCCCTCGACCAGTGTTTTCCTCGTTCTCGTCTGGTGATGGCTATCCATGAGTCCCTGCATACTCTTGCGCGTTGCGGCCGCTCTGTGGTCTTTGTGTGGACCCCCGGTCACGTCGGTATCCCGGGCAATGAGAATGTTGACCGCCTGGCCAAACAGGCCACCACTGAACCCACCCTGGACATTGGCCTCCCGGAGACTGATTTGCGGGCAGTCTTCCGCCGCGAAGTTCTCTCGCTTTGGGACACTGAATGGCGCAATCTGCCCACGCCAAAGAAACTCCGTCCTCTCAAGGCGACGACGCGTGTGTGGCAGTCATCCATGCGAGCCTCTCGCGGAGATTCAGTTGTTCTTTGTCGGCTCCGCATTGGCTACACCCGACTGTCTCACAGTTATTTATTGCGTCGTGAGGACCCGCCTCTCTGTCGCTGTGGGGCGGTTTTGACGGTGGTGCACATTTTATTAACTTGTCCGCTTTTAACTGTGCTCAGGCAGACATTTGCGCTGCCTGATACGCTCCCTGCCCTTTTACTAGATGACTCCGCCATGGTGGACTTAGTTTTGCGTTTTATTCGGGCAGGGGGTTTTTACAGTTTAATCTGAGTGTTTGTTTTTTAGTGTTGATTCTGGCTTTTAGCCTCTGATTTCAAACTGAGTTTATTAATGTGTTCTTGGTGGTTGGCTTTTCCTCTTTTTTCTCTATGGTCGGCCAACCACCGTCACACTTTGTGTGTTTTACTTTGTTTTGTCTGCTCTCTGTCGGAGTCTTTCTCGTCCTGTGTCGTCTGACGTCTTTTCTGCTGTTCGTTTTTTTTATGCTCTTTGGGCGGTTTTAATTTTTTGGAAAAAGGGACCGATGACCATTGCAGTCTGGTCCCTTTAATCCCACAAACCAACCAACCAACCAATCATATTTATAGCTTAAGTTCTCTAGTGAAAGTACCAGTGCTGAAAGAAGCATTAATTATACCACCACACCGAAAAACAGTACATTTGCTGTGTCTAATTATTTATCTGGAACGCCATCTGTACCAAAAGTGTATAGTATGGTTTCAAACATACCTAACAATTACAGTGTCTACATAAGCCACAAGGAATACTTTTACAGGTTTATTTCATCATAACAGTTTCCAAAGTGTAGTATTACTTATGCTGTCAATATCTGGCAATGCTTAGGATTGCTGTTGACAAGTTATTTGCTTTTCAGTTAATTAATTTGAGTGATAATCTGTTGCTAAGAAGCTTTAAAGAAGAGGAAAGGTCCTAGTTGTTAGATTTCACCAACTGCTATTTCTAGACCACAAGTTGCATATTGTCCCACCTAGCTCTGAGG
The DNA here is from genome assembly GCF_023898315.1 of Schistocerca nitens. Taxonomy (NCBI): domain Eukaryota; kingdom Metazoa; phylum Arthropoda; class Insecta; order Orthoptera; family Acrididae; genus Schistocerca; species Schistocerca nitens. The sequence goes on from NC_064615.1 coordinate 910,439,435, forward strand.
ATGGAGCCATAGTCTCAGACTGGATGAATAGTGGACTTCGTCAAACAGGAAAGCCCCACAAGTTTTTCTGAACAGTCTTGAAAGCCACACAAGCATAGCAGCAGTATCATATACAAAATACAATGGTATTATTTGCTTACTCTGCCACCTCACACAGGCCACAAGCTACAGCTTCTGGGTTTGGGAAGTTTGCTTCTTTCAAGAAATTCCATAATACAGCACACTGTGAGCTTATGACAAGCACATAGGTATCAATCACAATCTATGATGTCAGTTGACTAGTTGGCAGAGCATTCCCTTTTGCCTTCACCAACCTAATATATGCAGCTGTTTTACAGCATGCAGTACTGAACAACCGAACTAAGATATTTTTCAGCCTGAAGACTATCAGCCACCTTGGTATGATCAATGAATTGATTTGTCACCTACTTCCTCCCTTGATGGTTCTGACTAGACCATAAATGCATATCTCAACGTTCACCCATGGTCTGAAGAAGCAAGATTGGGGAAAAAGAACTGAGGAAATATCACTAGATGACACTTGGTCTCACCACAAAACCCTCTCTCTGGGAAGAATACAGACTAAAAAAATGTATCAATGATTTGACATACACTTCAATTAAAAACGAGTATTGAAGAAGAAGCAAGATTAGCACAAGTAAATAAAATGAAGAAATCTAGTAGGCCTATAGAAAAGGTGAAAAAATGAAATCTTAAGCAGTGATTCTCTCTTCAGATGAAGAAAGCAAGGTGTATTTTTCAGGAAATTTCATGATTGGTTGGTTGGTTGGTTGGTTTGAGGATTAAAGGGAGCAAACTACAAAGGTCATCGGTCCCTTGTTTCACAAACACACAGAGCACAGGGAAACCATCCATAAGCATTCGAAGCAGAAGATAAGAATCCCAGGGGAAGAAAATCCCCATGGTCAATAATAAAGAACCATGGAAAACGGAGCACAGCAACAAAAACAACATAGAGAAGAAAGGCAGAAGGAATTAAAACTGCACAGCAGAGGACTGTGGCTGGCTGATCACGAAAATAATAGGATGAGCCAGCCACTCTGCAACACGTTAAAACCACCAGCCTAAAAGATTAGGGTGGAGTCAAATTACAACACAAAACGAAGTAAAAGATACAGCACATAAGAGGGTGACGCAATAAAATTAGAGGGACCTATAAAAGCCGCTTGCTCGAATAAAACGTAAAACACGATCTGCCATAGAGACATCGTCACCCAAAAGAGATGTTAAATCACCCAGGAGATTAAAAGCACGCCTGATGGCGGTTAAAAGAGGACAGTCCAACAATATATGGGCCACCGTCATATTTGCACCACAGCGACAATGAGGGGGGTCCTCTCGACGCAGCAGATGACCATGCGTCAGCCAAGAGTGGCCAATGCGGAGCCTACAGAGAACAACAGAATCCCTGCGAGAGACCCGCATGGAGGAACCCCACACAGTCGTTGTCTCCTTGACCTGCCGCAACTTGTTGGGGGCAGACAGAGTGCGCCATTCGTCTGCCCACATCCCAAGGACCCGTCGGCATAACACCGATCGGAGATCAGTTGCCGGGAGGCCGATCTCCAACGGCAGTTTGCGGGTGGCTTCTTTAGCTAACTTGTCGGCGTGTTCGTTTCCCGCTATCCCAACGTGTCCCGGGGTCCATATGAACACCACTGAACGTCCATACTGTTCAAACCATGAACGGACTCCTGGATGGCAACAACAATGGGATGGCGTGGGTAGCACTGGTCAAGAGCCTGTAGACTACTGAGAGAGTCACTGCAAATGACAAAAGACTCGCCAGTGCTGGTACGAATATGCTCAATGGCACGAAAAATGGCTGTTAGCTCTGCGGTGTAAACACTGCACCCTTCCGGCAAGGAGCGCTGGTCTACATAGTCCGCATGAGCATAAGCGTACCCCACACGGCCATCAACCATCGAGCCATCGGTATATAGAACCTCCGAGTCATGGAATGCGCCTAGGAGAGCAAGGAATTGGCGGCGCAAGACCGCAGGATGAACTGAATCTTTTGGCCATCGGGAAAGTTCCAGCCGAAGCTGCGGCCGACGAAGACACCAAGGTGGTGTACGTGGGTGGACCTGAAAAGCAGATGGAAGAGGCAAAGACGCGAGTTCACTAAGGAGTGACCGAACACGGATCCCAATTGTGAGGCCTGATCGCGGTCGCCGGTGTGGGATATGGACTGCCGCATCGGCGAAAAGGAGACGGTAGTTAGGGTGACGGGGAGAACAACGGACGTGGGCAGCATAGTTGGCTAAGAGTTGTTGACGCCGAATGTGGCGCGGAGGAACCCCAGCCTCAGCAAGGAGGCTATTAACAGGACTGGTGCGGAATGCTCCTGTCGCCTGTCGAACCCCACAGTGGTGAACGGGGTCCAGCAGTTGCAACGCCGAGGGCGACGCCGAGCTATACGCCACACTCCCATAATCAAGCCGGGACAGCACAAGGGCTTGGTAGAGCTGCAGCAGCGTGTTACGATCTGCACCCCAAGTTGTGTTGCTCAGGCAGTGGAGGGCATTCAGATGCTGCCAGCACTGACGCTTGAGCTGACGAATATGTGGAAGCCAAGTAAGCCGGGCATTGAACAGCAATCCCAGAAAACGGTAAGTGTCAACAACCCTGAGCATAGCTTCTTGAAGATAGAGCTCAGGGTGGGGATGGACAGTTCGACGCCGACAAAAGTGCATAACACAAGTCCTCGCAGGAGAAAACTGAAACCCATGGGCTAGGGCCCACGCCTGCGCCATGCGTATGGCTCCCTGCAACCGACGTTCTGCAACACCAATGGTGGAGGAGCTGAAAAATATGCAGAAATCGTCAGCATATAACGTGGGTGAGACAGACGACCCTACTGCTGCTGCAAGGCCATTAATGGCCACAAGGAAAAGGGGCACGCTCAATACAGAGCCTTGTGGAACGCCGTTCTCCTGGATATGAAGTGAACTATGGGATGTGCCAATTAAAACGTGCTACGTGGCGAGAATATGGTGCCGCCACGTCGTGTCATATGCTCTGGAGAGATCGAAAAAGACGGAGACGAGGTGTTGGCGCCAGGAAAAAGTAGTGCGGATGGCAGACTCAAGAAAGACCAAAGTATCGGCGGTGGAACGGCCCTGACGGAAGCCGCTCTGGCATGGAGCCAGAAGACCCCGAGACTCGAGCAGCCAACACAGCCGTCGACTCACCATGCGTTCCAGCAGCTTGCACAGAGTATTTGTTAAGCTGATGGGCCGATAACTATCCACAGTAAGCGGGTCCTTACCAGGCTTCAGCACCGGAATGATGGTACTTTCTCGCCACTGCGACGGAAAGACACCATCACCCCATATGCGGTTGAAGATGGCAAGAACACATCGCTGACAGTCCGGGGACAGGTGTTTGAGCATCTGATTGTGGACGCCATCTGGCCCAGAGGCTGTATCGGGGCACTGTGCCAGGGCGCTCTGGAGTTCCCACAAACTAAATGGGGCGTTGTACGCCTCAGTGTGGCGAGAAGCGAAAGAAAGCCGTTTGCCTTCCTCCCGGCGTTTGAGCGCGCGAAACGCAGGCGGGTAATTCCCCGACGCAGATGCCCGAACATAGTGCTGTGCGAAATGCTCGGCGATTGCATCGGCATCGGTGGATATCGCCCCGTTGATGGTAAGCCCTGGGACACCTGTAGAGTACTGCAATCCAAAGATGCGCCGAATCTTCATCCACACCTGGGAGGGGGAAGTACGGGAACCAATGGTGGAAACGTACCTCTCCCAACACTCCTGTTTCCGCCTTTTGATGAGCCGCCGTGCCTGAGCACGGAGACGCTTGAATAAAATGAGGTTCTCCAAAGACGGGTGCCGCTTATGTCGCTGAAGAGCTCGCCGACGTTCTTTAATGGCGTCAGCGACCTCTGGAGACCACCAAGGCACCGACTTTCGCCGGGGGCACCCTAGCGAACGAGGAATGGTACGTTCCGCAGAGGAAACAATCGCTGCAGTCAGTGTCTCAACCGCCACATCGATGGTACCATGGGGGAGAGATTCAACAGTGGCAGCAGAGGAGAACGTTTCCCAGTTTGCCTTGCTAAATGCCCATCTAGGCGAGCGTGCAAGGGAGCGACGCTGTGGTAGTGAAAGGAAGATCGGAAAATGGTCACTACCACACAAGTCCTCGTGGACTCTCCAGTGGACCGATGGTACAAGCCCTGGGCTGCACAATGACAGATCTATGGCCGAGAACGTGCCATGCGCCACACTGAAATGTGTGGCGGCGCCAGTGTTTAAGAGGCAGAGGTCGAGTTGGGAGATGAGATTCTCGACATCTCTGCCTCGGCCAGTAATCTTCGATCCACCCCACAGGGGATTGTGGGCGTTAAAATCCCCAAGGAGAAGAAAAGGCGTGGGAAGTTGGGCGACAAGTGCAGCCAATTCGGTCAGGGAGACTGTACCACCTGGAGGGAGATAGATACTGCAGACGGTTATGTCCTGGGTAGTCCTTACGCGGACAGCCACAGCTTTCAATGATGTTTGAAGGGGCACAGGAGCACTATATACAGAGGTAAGGACATACACGCAGGCTCCACCTGACACACAATTGTAAGTGCTACGGTTGCAGTAATAACCCCTGTATCCACGGAGGACAGGGGTCCGCATCGCCGGGAACCAGGTTCCCTGGAGAGCAATGCATAAAGCAGGTGTCATGCTTAGAAGCTGACGTAGCTCAGGTAGATGGCTAAAATAACCGCCACAATTCCACTGGAGGATTGTACAGAGCGTGTCCTGTAGGGGCATTCAGGCACTGAAAAGGCAAATTACTTTGCAGGGTCACATGCTGCCACCGACTGAGTGACAGACGTCGCTACGGCCATCGTTTCTGAGGAGACGGCGAGATCCAGGTCATCAGGGGACGCAAAGAGCTCGACCTCATCCTCAGAGGCTGAGCTGACAGGAAGCGTTGGTGCGGGAACCACTGGGCCCTTATCCTTCTTGGAGAGCTTCCTCTTCTCTCTCTTGTCTTTGGGAGGAGGGTTGGCATGCTGGGAGGGCTTTCCTGATGCATTATCAGGAACAGAGGAAGAGCGTGAAGCCCTGCGACCAGCAGCTGGTGGCTGCTTCAGCCACTGGCTAGTGTCTTGTGAGACACTGGAGAAGTCCTTGGAAGGGACTCCCCCAAGGGATCCTTTCCGAACATGTGAGGCCGGAGGAGGCTGTTGCGTCTCTGGCTGAGCAGCCGGAGAGAGCTGTCGCTTCCCCGGCTGAGGAGCCGGAGAGGGCTGTCGCCGCTCCGGCTGAGAGGTGGGGACTGACGTCCCCGGTTGCTTGGGGCGCACGGCTCCCAAACTGGGTGCTTTGGGAGCAGTGGAAGAGAGAGTGGCCTGTCCCAGCGGTGGGGCAGACGTTACTGGATTTCTCTGTGGGCCAACGGAGATGGGAGTCTGTGCAGGAGCTGGTGGCGGCAGTGTGACGGTAGCATAACTCCTCAACAGAGGTGTGGGGTTGAGTCGTTCCAGCTTCTTCTTTGCCTCTTGGTAAGTTAAACGGTCCAAGGTCTTAATTTCTTGGATCTTCCGCTCTCGTTGATAGACTGCACAGTCTGGTGAGCAGGGAGAATGATGCTCCCCACAGTTAACGCAGTTGGGAGGCGGAGCACATGGAGCATTAGGATGGGAAGGTCGTCCACAATCACGACACGTGGGGCTGGCAGTGCATCTGGAGGACATATGTCCGAACTTCCAACACTGGAAGCATCGCATAGGGGGCGGGACATAGGGCTTGACATCGCACCGGTAGATCATGACCTTGACCTTCTCAGGCAAGCAGTCACCCTCAAAGGCCAAGATGAAGGCACCGGTAGCGACCCTATTATCCTTGGGCCCCCGAAAGACACGACGGACAAAGTGCACACCTCGTCGTGCCAGGTTCTCCCGTAGCTCGTCATCAGACTGTAGCAGAAGATCTTTATGAAAAATAATCCCCTGGACCAAATTTAAGGACTTATGGGGAGTGACAGTAACGGGGATGTCACCAAGCTTCTCACAGGCGAGTAATGCCTGGGACTGTGCAGATGAAGCTGCTTGTATCAGAATGGCCCCGCTCCTCATTTTGGAAAGAGACGCCACTTCCCCGAACTTATCTTCGAGATTGTGCACAAAGAAAAGAGGCTTAGTTCCCAAAAACGAATCCCCATCAGTTCTGCTGCATACAAGGTATCGTGGCGAATACGGCTCCCGTCTGTCTGCAGCCCAACGTTCCTCCCATGGTGTGGCTAGGGAAGGAAACGATTTCGGGTTATACGTCACAGCATTAAAGTCTGTCTTACCTTAGAGACATTGGCGGTCGGGCGACCACCAGATTGAGATTTCACCCGCTTCATTGCGGGGCATCCGCCCCGATGCCACCCACTCCGACCAGGGGCTCTCCCCACGGGCGCCACCCAGCCACAGCAAAGGCCACCTGGCAGGATGGCCGTTGCCGGGAGCCCTGATGCCCCAGAGAGACGAGTATCGACTCCTTGGCTTACGTGGGGAGGTGTCGGCTCAGGCATCGGCAGTACGATCCCTGTGTTGTCAGGGGGCTACAACCTAGAGGGTACATGACGACCCCACCACAACGGGCTGGCTACCGTGCTGGATTTTGGGTGCCATGGGTAGTCCATAGTGATCGTGGGTGCAGATGGTGGCGCACTAAGGGCGTTACGTACACAATCCATCAGGTGGGTATGCACAAAATGACGGATGGAAGGTGCAGTGACGACGCCAAGACGATCAAGAGTGCCAAGGCCGTAGGGCACAGAGGACTGATGGTGCACCACGTAAGGTGTCCTTCCCCAAAAGGCTCGTACTTCTGTGGAATTTGGAAAAATGGAGGTCAAACCCTAATGGGGACCATCACATTAAGGCCGAAACGTTTGAGACTCCTTTTAGTCGCCTCTTACGACAGGCAGGAATACCGCGGGCCTATTCTTACCCCCGAACCCGCAGGGGGAAAATTTCATGATTGTTAAAGTCCATGGCAAATATCCTAGAACTTTCATACACTATGTTGCTAAGGTTTTGCGAGTTCTAAAACACAGAGATCAAGTGTCATTTCACATGTACATGTGACTAGACAATGAAATTTATGCCAACACATGAAAGACGTTTTGTACATGAGACTAATGGATTTAAATCAAATCCATTTTAATTAAAGGCAGTTCTGTACACATATTTTATCTTTTAGTTACAATTTGCATTAATTTAGCTTGTATTAGTTATTTATTAGCCTATCAAGGGCTTTTGCGTTTCTATAGTTTATTGTTTGTATGTAATTATACTGTATTCTGTAGGGTCATTGGCTACTTTGTATATTTTGCATCTGAATTCCTCACTTGAATACTTTTGTAGTTAATATTTCTGATCGGTACAACCTAACAGACAACTCGTTTGTAAACCAGAAAATAAAATAGCAAATCAGGAACTAAGAAAAGTTTGTAACAGTTTTAAACATGTTAAATTTATTGAAATAAACAGTTCACTTAGGGAACACTTCACAAGACATGGGCCGTGTAGCAATCCTAAGCAGAAGAGGAAACTGTGTAGACAAATCTTACATGCTATTGCCAATACCAAAACAGAGAAATATCAACACCTGAACTATCTAAATTGGCATCTTGTGCAGCATATTCAATGAAAGGTTTGATTACAGAGGTACAAAATCCAGTTCTCTCAGCACTAGAAGAATTATTGTCAACTGATTTGACACCACACTTAAGTGCAATATCAAGTGCCAGTGGCACACAGTGCACTCAACCCATTGGAATCTAGACACATAGAATTATTCAAATCTCCAGCAGCAGTCCAGCAGCAGCCACAAGACTAATGAAGCTGAGAACAAAGAAGACTTCCACACTCCAGGAGGAATTTTGGTATCCTTTACTGCAGAGAAAAAGGGTACAGCTTATAGCACAAAATCAGAGGCACAAGTCACCAACACATGTCCTCACTGAAACTAGCCAGACATCTCATAATTCTAAAAACGGTGCAAATGTAAACAAGTGCATATATCAAGCAATTTTCTACAACATAAGTGGACTTAAAAATAAAACAGACCATTTAGTAATGTGAAATGCAGCCTGTTTAAAAAAAATTATAAACTGCAGCAAAGTAGCCCCCAAATTTGGTTACTTCACTCCATTCAATATAAACATTATTTTATGATAGGATAATAGCTTGGGGCAATGTTACCCTCTTTAAAATTTGTGTTACCATATAGGACCTTGTAAACCAATATCTATGCACTTTTTTGGTATTAAAGGACCAAAAGTAATAAAAATTTGGGGTTGGGAAACCATTTTGTTTAAGTTGTAAATAAAAAGTAACAAACATGAACAAAATTCAGTATTGTTTTGCTGTTGAAGAAAAGATTGTTTCTTTAGGTATGTTGATGTGTCAAAATGTCAGTGGCTATGCCAGAAAAATAGTTAGCACAAATTCATCGCCATTGCAAACTCTGGCACTGAGAAAATACCTCTTCCCCCCCCCCCCCCCCAATCCCCCAACCCCCCCCTCCCCCCTCAACTGTGAGACCGCAGGTTAGAATAGGCCCCAGGTATTCCCGCCTGTTGTAAGAGGCGACATAAAGGAGTCTCCCACTTTTCGGCCCTACAAGTTCGGATCTCATTTTATGGTTTGACCTGCCAATTTCCAAATTCCACAGAAGTGCGGGTCATATGGGGAACGACACCTTCATGATGTACGAGTTATCCAAAGCACCCTTAGATTTGATCTCCTGAACCTCTTCTCGTTGTGTTTGTTTGTGTTTGAGGTTTACGGGCGCTAAACAGCGGGGTCATCAGCGCCCAAACGCATAAAAACAGGAACACATGCAGTGAAGGGACTAAGACGGACAGCGAACAAGGAGAACGGCTAAAAGACACAGACCTGACGCAGTTTCAAATCCTCACATACAGAGGCAAAACAAGAGGAGAAGGAACTCACTAAAAAGGAAGGGAAACAAGGAAAAGAGAACAGAAACTGAAGGGAAACAAGGAGGTAATCGTGACTGGCTGACCTCTTACCTAAAACCTGGGTGAGCCAGTCACCCATCAGCACATTAAAACCCTCTCCCTAAAATCCGAGGCAACAAATTGGACAGGACACAAAACCGTAAGACCTTAACTACAGTCGTTGCGTCATCTTGTAAAATAGAGGGCAAATCCGGTGGCAAAGAAACCACCGCCCTCTTGTCAGAGAATAAAAGACAGTCAAGTAAGATGTGGCGGACAGTAATCTGGACGCCACAAGCACTGCAGATTGGGGGGGTCCTCCCGCCGGAGTAAAAAACCATGCGTTAAGGGACTGTGCCCGATGCGGAGGCGAGTGAGGATGGTGGTGGTGGTGGTGGTGGTTTTTGGGATGTTTAAGGGGGACTAAACAGCTAAGGTCATCAGTCCCCCATTCCAAAAACAGGCGAGACAGAAATGCACGAAGCAGGTAAAACCCCAAGGGGAAGGAGACTCCCCCCCAGGCCCTAAAAGAACACAAATGCGGTAACGAACACTACAAACACGAAGAATACAGATGAACACCAGACAAAAAGAAAAAGAAGAAAAGAAGATGGGCGGAGACTGGTTGACTGACCATGACAACAAAAAAGGGATAGAGTCAACCAACCGACTACACGCTAAAATCTGCAACCAAATATGAGAGACTCGAGGACAAGAGACACACAAAGGGAAAGGAGCAGGACCTCCCTAAATGGAACCATAAAAAGGACTACCACGGATAAAATTTAAAACGTCATCAGCCATGGAGGCATTGTCGCTTAAAACCAAAGGCAAAGTGCCCGGGAGATGAAAAGACTGCCGGAGGGTGCGCAGTCGGGGACACTACAATAAAATGTGGGCGACCGTCGGCCGGGACCCACACCGACACAGGGGGGGATCCTCCTGACGCAAAAGATGGCCGTGCGTCAGGTAGGTATGGCCGATGCGGAGCCGACACAGGATAACAGAGTCCCTGCGAGAAGCCCGCAGGGAGGAACGCTACACATCGGTCGTCTCCTTGACAGCCCGCAGTTTATTCGGGGCTGTCATGCCACGCCACTCAACAGACCACATCCCAAGCACCTTACGGCGCAACACCAGCTGCTGATCGCGAGCCGTAAGGCCGATCTCCAAAGCTGGGGCGTCGATCGCCTCTTTGGCCAGCCTGTCAACACGTTCGTTCCCCGCAAAGCCAACGTGACCTGGCGTCCAAACAAAGACCACCGAACGACCAGAGCAGGTAATGGTGGAAACAGACTCCCGAATAGAGGACACCAGAGGAGAAGAGGGATAGCAGCGGTCGATGGCCTGGGGGCTGCTCAGGGAGTCACTGCAGATGACGATGGACGTACCTGAGCAGGAACGCATATGCTCAAGAGCGCGCAATATGGCCACCAGCTCTGCAGTAAAAATACTGCAGCCAGCTGGCAAGGAGCGCTGTTCAACATGGGCAGCTTGAGCAATAGCGTAGGCAGTGCGACCATCAACCAGGGAACCATCAGTGTAGACAGGCTCACAGCCCGGAAATGAGGCGAGGAGCGCAAGAAAACGGCGACGGAGGGCCACAGGCGGAACCAAGTCCTTGGGTCCTTGTGCCAAGTCTAGACGGACGGACGGCCGGGGCAAACACCAGGGAGGCGTAGGTGCACGGTCCCGGAAGGGAGGCAGAAGAGGGAATGAGCCCAGTTCCGTCAGCAGGGACTGGACGCGGACAGCTATGGAAAGCCAAGACCGAGGTCGCCGTTCGGGCAGATGGAGGACCGTGACAGGGAAAAGCAGGTGACGATTGGGATGGCCCGGCGAGCAATGCACGTGGACAGCATAGTCGGCGAGTAGTCGATGGCGGTGATTCCGCAGCGGGGGAACCCCGGCCTCCACCAGTCGACTATCCACGGGGCTTGTACGAAAAGCGCCAGTTGCAAGCCGAACCCCACAGTGGTGTATGGGGTCTAACAACTTCAACACTGAGGCTGATGCAGACCCATAGGCCAGGCTCCCATAATCAAGCCTGGACTGCACAAGGGATCTGTACAATCGCAACAGCGTGCAGCGATCTGCACCCCAAGAAGTGTGGCTGAGGGAGCGGAGGGCGTTGAGGTGCTGTCAGCACTTTTGCTTCAGCTGCATAATATGAGGAACCCATGTGAGCCGGGCATCAAACACGAGCCCTAAGAAGCGGCAAGTGTCCACCACTTCAAGCAGGTGCCCGTCGAGGTTAAGTTCAGGATGAGGGTGGACCGTCCGACGCCTGCAGAAGTGCATAACTCGAGTCTTGGCGGCAGAGAACTGAAAACCATGAGTCAGAGCCCATGATGCTGCCTTGCAAACGGCTACTTGCAGCCTGCGTTCGGCGACTCCCGTAGTCGTGGAGCTAAAGGAGATGCAGAAGTCGTCAGCATACAAAGAAGGAGACACCGACGAACCCACGGCTGCAGCCAGACCATTAATGGCCACTAGAAATAAGGAGACACTCAACACCGAGCCCTGCGGGACCCCATTTTCCTGTACATAAGATGAACTAGAGGCGGAACCAACTTGCACCCGGAAAGACCGGCGCAAGAAAAAGGTTTGAAGAAAAGCCGGGAGCCGACCACGAAGACCACACTCATGCAACGTAGCAAGGATGTGATGCCTCCATGTGGTGTCATACGCCTTCCGCAGATCGAAAAATACAGCAACGAGATGCTGACGTCGGGCAAAGGCCGTACGGATAGCAGATTCCAGCCGCACCAAATTGTCCGTGGCAGACCGGCCCCGACGGAAGCCACCCTGGGATGGAGCGAGGAGACCGCGCGACTCAAGGACCCAACACAAATGCCGCCCCACCATACGTTCGAGCAATTTGCACAAAACGTTGGTGAGGGTAATGGGACGATAGCTGTCCACCGCCAGTGGGTCCGCACCGGGCTTCAAGATGGGGACAATAAGACCCTCTCGCCATTGCGACGGGAACACGCCCTCGCTCCAAATGCGGTTAAAGATGGTGAGGTTGTATCTCTGGCAGTCCCTGGAAAGATGCTGCAGCATCTGTGCGTGGATGCAGTCCGGTCCTGGTGCTGTATCAGGGCAATCGGCGATGGCAGCGAGGAATTCCCTCTCGCTGAAAGGAGCATTGTATTTTTCAGAACGACGCGTGTAGAACGATAACGGCGTCTGCTCGGCTCGCTCCTTGAGAGACCGAAAGGCGGGGGGATAAGTTGCAGTCGCAGAGCTCTTAGCAAAGTGCGCAGCAAGGCGTTCAGCAATGGCGGCAGCGTCCGTGCTGACAGTTGGTTGGTTGGTTTGTGGGATTAAAGGGGCCAGACTGCAATGGTCATCGGTCCCTTTTTCCAAAAAAGTAAAACCGCCCAAAGAGCATAAAAAAAAACGAACAGCAGGAAAGACGCAGACGACACAGGACGAGAAAGACTCCGACAGAGATCAGACAAAACAAAGTAAAACACACAGAGTGTGACAGTGGTTGGCCGACCATAGAGAAAAAAAAGAGGAAAAGCCAACCACCAAGAACACATTAAAAACTCAGTTTAAAATCAGAGGCTAGAAGCCAGAATCAACACTAAAAAACAAACACTCAGATTAAACTATAAAAACCCCCTGCCCGAATAAAACGCAAAACTAAGTCCACCATGGCGGAGTCATCTAGTAAAAGGGCAGGGAGCGTATCAGGCAGCGCAAAGGTCTGCCTGAGCACAGTTAAAAGCGGACAAGTTAATAAAATGTGCACCACCGTCAAAACCGCCCCACAGCGACAGAGAGGCGGGGCCTCTCGACGCAATAAATAACTGTGAGACAGTCGGGTGTGGCCAATGCGGAGCCGACAAAGAACAACGGACTCTCTGCGAGTGGCTCGCATGGATGACTGCCACACATGCGTCGTCGCCTTGAGAGGACGGAGTTTGTTTGGCGTGGGCAGATTGCGCCATTCAGTGTCCCAAAGCGAGAGAACTTCGCGGCGGAAGACTGCCCGCAAATCAGTCTCCGGGAGGCCAATGTCCAGGGTGGGTTCAGTGGTGGCCTGTTTGGCCAGGCGGTCAACATTCTCATTGCCCGGGATACCGACGTGACCGGGGGTCCACACGAAGACCACAGAGCGGCCGCAACGCGCAAGAGTATGCAGGGACTCATGGATAGCCATCACCAGACGGGAACGAGGAAAACACCGGTCGAGAGCTCGTAAACTGCTCAGGGAATCGCTACAGATAACGAAGGACTCACCTGAGCAGGAGCGGATATACTCTAGGGCACGAAAGATGGCAACCAGCTCAGCAGTGTAAACGCTGCAGCCATCCGGCAAGGAACGTTGTTCGGAATGGTCCCCTAGAGTGAGCGCATAACCGACTCGACCAGCAACCATCGAACCGTCGGTGTAAACAATTCCAGAGCCCTCATACGTGGCCAGGATGGAAGAAAAGCGGCGGCGGAAGGCCTCTGAAGGGACCGAGTCCTTCGAGCCCTGTGCCAAGTCGAGCCGAAGGCAAGGGCGAGGACAACACCATGGGGGTGTACGCGAAGAGGCCCGGAAAGGAGGTGGAACAGGGAAAAATCCAAGCCCGGAGAGAAGCTCCTTAACGCGTACGGCGATCGGACAACCCGACCGGGGCCGACGCTCTGGCAGATGGACGACCGACTGTGGGAACAGCACACGGTAATTTGGATGCCCGGGCAAGCTAAAAACATGGGCAGCATAAGCAGCCAGTAATTGTTGGCGTCGGAACCGCAGTGGAGGGACACCTGCCTCCACTAGTAAGCTGTCCACAGGGCTGGTGCGGAAAGCACCAGTGGCAAGGCGTATCCCGCTGTGGAGAATAGGGTCCAGCATCCGCAACGCAGACGGGGATGCTGAGCCATAAGCCAGGCACCCATAATCCAGGCGGGACTGGATTAACGCCTGGTAGAGCCGTAACAGGGTAGAGCGGTCGGCGCCCCAGCGGGTGTGGCTCAAACTTCGCAGTGCATTGAGATGCCGCCAACACGCCTGTTTGAGCTGCCGAATATGAGGCAGCCAAGTCAACCGAGCATCAAAAACGACCCCCAAAAACCTGTGGGTCTCAACCACTGCAAGCAGTTCGTCGGCAAGATAAAGCCGCGGCTCCGGATGGACTGTCCGGCGCCGGCAGAAATGCATAACGCAGGTCTTGGCTGCCGAAAACTGAAACCCATGCGCTACAGCCCAAGACTGCGCCTTACGGATAGCGCCCTGTAGCTGACGTTCAACAGCTGCAATGCCTGTAGAGCTGTAGTAAAGGCAGAAGTCGTCAGCATACAGGGAAGCGGAGACAGAATTTCCCACGGCCGCAGCAAGCCCGTTAATAGCTATTAAAAACAGACAGACACTTAAAACAGAACCCTGTGGCACACCGTTCTCCTGGACGTGGGAGGAACTATACGAGGCCGCGACTTGCACGCGGAAGGTACGACACGACAGAAAATTGCGAATAAAAATCGGCAGAGGACCCCGAAGACCCCATCCATGAAGCGTAGAAAGGATGTGATGACGCCATGTCGTATCGTACGCCTTCCGCATGTCGAAAAAGACAGCGACCAGGTGCTGACGGCGGGCAAAGGCAGTACGGATGGCCGACTCCAGGCTCACCAGATTGTCGGTGGTGGAGCGGCCTTTACGGAACCCACCCTGAGACGGGGCCAGAAGGCCCCGAGACTCCAGTACCCAATTCAAGCGCCGGCTCACCATCCGTTCAAGCAACTTGCAAAGAACGTTGGTGAGGCTAATGGGACGGTAGCTGTCCACCTCCAGAGGGTTCTTTCCAGGTTTCAAAACGGGGATGATAATGCCTTCCCGCCATTGCGACGGAAACTCCCCCTCGACCCAAAGACGGTTGTAAAGTTCGAGAAGGCGCCGCTGGCAGTCCACTGAAAGGTGTTTCAGCATCTGACAGTGGATGCCATCTGGCCCAGGAGCGGTATCAGGGCAAGCAGCTAGGGCACTGCGAAATTCCCACTCACTAAATGGAGCATTGTAAGATTCTAGGTGGTTGGTGCGAAACGAAAGGCTCCGACGTTCCATCCGCTCTTTAATGGAGCGGAAGGCCTTGGGGTAATTCGCAGAAGTGGAACTCATAGCAAAATGCTCTGCTAGGCGATTTGCAATGACGTCGGAGTCAGTACAAACTGCTCCATTCAGTGAGAGCGCAGGGACGCTGACAGGTGGCCGATAGCCGTAGACGCGTCGAATCTTGGCCCAGACCTGCGATGGAGTGACATGGAGGCCAATGGTGGACACATACCGCTCCCAGCACTCCTTCTTGCCTTGGCGGATAAGGAGGCGGGCCCGCGCACGCAGCCGTTTGAAGGTGATAAGGTGGTCGATGGAGGGATGTCGCTTGTGACGCTGGAGCGCCCGCCGGCGATCTTTAATCGCTTCAGCGATCTCATGCGACCACCAAGGCACAGTCCGCCGCCGAGGGGACCCAGAGGAACGGGGAATGGCTGATTCGGCGGCAGTAACGATGCCGGTGGTGACCGATTGAACCACCGCATCAATGTCATCAGTAGAGATAGGCTCAAAAGCGGCAGTGGAGGAGAACAAGTCCCAGTCAGCCTTATTCATAGCCCATCTGCTAGGGCGCCCAGAAGAGTGGCGCTGTGGTAGTGACAGAAAGATCGGAAAGTGGTCACTACCACACAGGTCGTCATGCACACTCCATTGGACAGACGGTAAGATGCTATGGCTACAGATGGAAAGGTCAATGGCGGAGTAGGTGCCATGCGCCACACTGAAGTGTGTGAAGGCACCATCATTTAACAGCGAGAGATCGAGCTGAGACAAGAAACTCTCAACGATGGCGCCTCGACCTGTTGCCACTGACCCACCCCACAGAGGGTTATGGGCGTTGAAGTCGCCCAATAGCAAGAAAGGTGGCGGCATTTGGGCGACCAGTGCAGCCAGGACATGCTGCGAGACATCACCATCCGGTGGAATGTAAAGACTGCAGACGGTAACAGCCTGTGGCGTCCACACGCATACAGCGACAGCCTCTAAAGGCGTCTGGAGAGGGACAGACTCGCTGTGCAGAGTGTGAAGGACATATATACAGACGCCACCAGACACCCTTTCATAAGCTGCTCGGTTCTTATAATAACTCCGATAGCCACGGAGGGCGGGGGTTCGCATTGCTGGAAACCAAGTTTCCTGGAGAGCAATACAGAGGAAAGGGTGAAGGCTGAGAAGATGGCGGAGCTCAGCTAGATGGTGGAAGAAACCGCTGCAGTTCCACTGGAGGATGGTGTTGTCCATGGCTGGGAAAGGCGTGACGGGACTGGGAAGGCAGATTACGCCGCCGGGTCACCTGCTGCCTCCGATTGAGCACCCGCTCTAGTGCTATTCATGGCGTCTGAGGGACCGCCGAGATCGAGGTCCTCAGCGGACGCCAGAATCTCCACCTCGTCCTCCGAGGCGGAGCTTGTAATAAGCGGTGGGACAGGTGCCACCGCAATGTTGGTATTCATGGGGACTTTCTTCTGGTTCTGTTTCTGTTTCGCCCGTTGTGCCTTCGGTGGTTCAGGCTTGGAGGGCTTAGAGGGCGTCACAGGGTCAGTCTCAGGGACAGAGGACGACCGGGAGGCCCTACGACCAGGGGCTGGTGGTTGTTTGAGCCACTTGCCGGTGTCTGCTGTCCCGCTGGTCGGAACTGGCGAAGGGAGGTCCACAAGGGATCCCTTCCTGGCGAGAGTAGCCGAAGAAGTCTTACGCTTCTCCGGCTGGGAAGGGGGAGCTGATGTCCCCGATGGTTGGGAGGTTGTTGCTCCTGGAGAAGATGGAGCAGGAGCAACAGGGCGTGAAGTGCCCCCCACAAGCAAGGGGGCTGGTGGATGCTGACCGATCTTAGAGCCGATTCGTGATGATGGCAGAACCGTCGTTGCAGCAGCGGCGTAGGTTGACGTCATTGCCACAGGATGGAGCCTCTCATATTTCCGTCTAGCCTCGGGGTAGGTAAGCCGGTCCAGGGTCTTATATTCCATTATCTTCCTTTCTTTCTGCAATATCCTACAGTCCGGCGAGCAGGGGGAATGGTGTTCTCCGCAGTTAACACAGATAGGAGGCAGGGCACATGGAGTATCGGGATGCGAAGGACGTCCACAATCCCGACACATGAGGCTGGAAGTACAACGAGATGACATGTGCCCGAACTTCCAGCATTTAAAACACCGCATCGGAGGAGGGATATATGGCTTCACATCACAACGGTAAACCATCACCTTGACCTTTTCGGGTATTACATCACCTTCGAAGGCCAAGATGAAGGCACCGGTGGCTACCTGATTATCCCTCGGACCCCGATGGACGCGCCGGACGAAGTGAACACCTTGTCGTTCGAGGTTGGCGCGTAATTCATCGTCGGACTGCAGAAGAAGATCCCTGTGGAATATAATACCCTGGACCATGTTGAGACTCTTATGCGGCGTGATGCTAACTGAAACATCCCCCAACTTGTCACAATTGAGCAACCTCCGTGACTGGGCAGAGGATGCCGTTTTGATGAGCACAGAACCAGAGCGCATCTTTGACAAGCCCTCCACCTCCCCGAACTTGTCCTCTAAATGCTCCACAAAAAACTGGGGCTTAGTTGACATAAACGATTCTCCATCGACTCACGTGCACACAAGGAACCGGGGTGAATATTCTCCACCGACTTCTTTTGCCATACGTTCCTCCCATGGAGTGGCCAGGGAGGGAAATGATCGCGGTTCGTATTTCCTGCCGTTGAGGTTAGACCTCGATCGCTTAGAGACTGCTGGTGGAGGCCCACCAGCGAGAGATGATGTACCACGCTTCATTGCGGGTCATCCGCCCTGATGCCACCTACTCCGACCAAGGGCCCTCCCCACGGGCGCCACCCAGCCGCAGTAATAGCCACCTGGCAGGATGGCCATTGCCGGGAGTCCCGATGCCCCAGGGAGATGGGCATCTACTCCTTGGCATACGTGGGGAGTTAACGGCGCAGGCATCAGTAGAGCGGTCCCTGTGTTGTCAGGGGGCTACAACCAAGAGGGTACATGGCGGCCCCACCACAACGGACTGGCTACCGTGCTGGATCTTAGGTGCAAAATGTCCAACGTCGTCGTCGCAGTTAAAAGCAACACTGCAGAGTGCAGCGGGGTAATCGCCCAAGAGATCGAAAACAAGCGGGACAACATTGCAACGACGAGAAAGCCGGCTAAAGGTCTAATTGCACAACGGATACAGTGCACCATGTAAGGCGCCCTTCCCCAATTGGCTCGCTCTTCGGAATAATTTAGAAAGATGGAGGTCAAACCCGAGAGGGGACCATCACATAAGGCCGAAACATGTGAGACTCCTTTTAGTCGCCTCTGACGACAGGCAGGAATACCGCGGGCCTATTCTTACCCCCGAACCCGCATGGGGGCCGTGCTGACAGCGCCGTCCAAGGAGATCCCAGGGACACCCATAGGGGTCTGATGTCCATAAATCAGCCGGATCCGGGACCACACGAGCGAGGAGGAGACACGGGAGCCCAAGGATGAGACATACCGGTCCCAGCACTCCTGCTTACGCCGTGTAATAGGACGACAGGCGAAGGCACGGAGCCTCTTAAAGGCGATGAGGGCCTCGAGAGACGGGTGCCGCCTATGACGCTGGAGGGCCCGCCTACAGTCGCGAATAGCCTCAGCAATCTCCGGCGACCACCAGGGTACAGCCTTCCTCCGAGGGAGTCCAGAAGAGCGGGGGATGGCAGCCTCGGCCGCCGAAATGATTGACGGGGTGAAGACATGGACCACCTCGTCAATGTCACCCTGTGGGGGAGACTCAATGGTTGCCACGGAAGTAAAACCCGGCCAGTCAGCCCTGTGGAGAGCCCAGCAGGGCAGGCGCCCAGAAGAATGACACTGGGGCAGTGACAAATAGATGGGAAAATGGTCACTACCACACAGGTCAGGACGCACTCTCCAGTGGAGGGACGGGACAAGTCTGGGGCTGTAAAGAGAGAGATCGATGGCCGAGAACGAGCCATGGGCCACACTGAAATGTGTGGGAGCACCGGTGTTCAGGAGGCTAAGGTCGAGCTGAGCCAACAAATGCTCCACGGCACGACTGCGGTCATCGGAGACAGTCCCACCCCATAGAGGGTTGTGGGCATTGAAATCGCCCAGCAACAAGAAAGGTGGCGGCAGTTGGGCTATCAGAGCAGCCAGGACATGCTGCGCGACAGCTGTTTGTAGAGGTACAAACTCGCTGTGAAGAGAGTTAAGGACATATACGCAGCCGCCACCAGACACCCTTTCATAAGCTGCTCGGTTCTTATAATAACCCCGATAGCCACGGAGGGCGGGGGTTCGCATTTCTGGAAACCACGTTTCCTGCAGAGCAATGCAAAGGAAAGGATGAAGGCTGATAAGTTGGCGGAGCTCAGCTAGATTGTGGAAGAAACCGCTGCAGTTCCACTGGAGGATGGTATTGGCCATGGATGGGAAAGGCGTGAAGGGACTGGGGAGGCAGATTACGCCTCCGGGGCCCCTGCTGCTACTGAGTCACCACCTGTACAACAGCCATCCATTGCGTCTGAGGGATTGGCGACATCCATGTCCTCAGCGGATGCCAGAATCTCCACCTCATCCTCAGACGCAGAGCTTGTAGGAAGCGGTGGAATGGGTGCCACCACAATGTCTGTAGCCTTGGGGAGTTTCTTCTTCTTCTGCTTCTCGCGCTATGCCTTTGGTGGTTCAGGCTGGGAGGGCATCACTGGGTCAGTCTCAGGGACAGACGACGACCGTGTGTCCCGACGACCAGGGACCGGCGGTTGTTTGAGCTACTTGCGGCTGTCGGCTTTGGTACCGGTCGGAACTTGCGAAGGGAGGTCCCCAAGGGACCCCTTCCTTACGAGAGTAGCCGAAGAAGTCTTACGCTTCTCCAGCTGGGAAGGGGTAACTGATGTCCCCGATGGTTGGGGGGGGGTGTTGCTCCTGAAGTAGTTGGAGCAGGAGCAACAGTGGGTTTAGTGCCCCCCACCATCAAGGGGGCAGGTGTGGGACTTCGACTCTGAGAGCTTACTGGAGCGGATGGAACTGTAGCAGGAGTGACAGTTGCGGCATAAGAAGCTGTCATGCGCACTGGATGAAGCCGATCATATTTCTGCTTCGCCTCAGTGTACGTCAGGCGGTCGAGAGTCTTGATTTCCATGATCTTCCGCTCCTTCTGCAAAAGCGGACAGTCTGGCGAACAAGGCGGATGGTGTGCACCACAGTTCACACAGATTGGAGGCGGGGCACAGGGATGTTCAGGATGGGATGGTCGACCGCAATCGCGACAGACGAGGTCGGAAGCACAGCGTGAAGACATATGGCCGAACTTCCAACACTTGCAGCACCGCATCGGGGGAGGGATATATGGCTTGACATCACAACGGTACACCATCACCTTGATCTTTTTAGGTAACGTGTCACCCTCGAAGGCCAAGATGAAGGCACCGGTGGCAACTTGACGATCCCTCAGACCCCGGTGGACGCGCCGGACGAAATGGACACCTCGGCGCTCCAAGTTGGCGCGCAGCTCGTCATCGGACTGTAAAAGGAGATCCCTGTGGAAGATAATGCCCTGGACCATATTCAGACTTTTATGGGGCGTGATAGTGACGGAGACATCCCCCAGCTTAGTACAAGCGAGCAATGCCTGCGACTGGGCGGAGGATGCCGTTTTTATCAACACCGATCCAGACCGCATCTTGAACAAGCCCTCCACCTCCCCAAACTTGTCCTCTAAACGCTCTACAAAGAACTGAGGCTTCACGGATATAAAAGATTCCCCATCAGCTCTGGTACAGACAAGATATCTGGGCGAATACGTCTCACTTTCATGCAATGCCTTTCGTTCCTCCCATGGTGTGGCGAGGGAGGGGAACGATTTGGGGTCATAAACGTTACCTTTAAAATGGGCCCTCGAACGCTTAGAGACTGCTGGTGGCTGGCCACCAGCAAGAGAAGATGTTCCACGCTTCATTGCTTGTCATCCACCCTGATGCCACCTATTCCGACCAAGGGCCCTCCCCACGGGCGCCACCCAGCCGCAGCAATAGCCACCTGGCAGGACGGCCATTGCCGGGAGTCCCGATGCCCCAGGGAGATGGGCATCTACTCCTTGGCATACGTGGGGATTTAACGGCGCAGGCATCAGTAGAGCGATCCCTGTGTTGTCAGGGGCTACAACCAAGAGGGTACATGGCGGCCCCACCACAACGGACAGGTTGGTTGGTTGGTTGGTTGGTTTGAGGATGAAAGGGACCAAACTGCAGAGGTCATCGGGCCCTTGTTTCATTAACACACAGAGC
Organism: Schistocerca nitens; assembly: GCF_023898315.1. Taxonomy (NCBI): domain Eukaryota; kingdom Metazoa; phylum Arthropoda; class Insecta; order Orthoptera; family Acrididae; genus Schistocerca; species Schistocerca nitens. The sequence continues at coordinate 910,460,764 of NC_064615.1, forward strand.
ACAGGGAAACCATCCATTAGTCATTCGAAGCACAAGATAAAAAGTCCTGGGGAAGAAAATCCCCAAGGTCAATAATAAAGAAACATGTAAAACGGAGCACAGCTACAAAAACAACATAGAGAAGAAAGGCAGAAGTAATTAAAACTGCACAGCAGAGGACTGTGGCTGGCTGATCACGAAAATAATAGGATGAGCCAGCCACTCTGCAACACGTTAAAACCTCCAGCCTAAAAGATTAGGGAGGCGTCGAATTACCACACAAAACAAAGTAAAAGATACAGCGCAAAAGAGGGTGATGTAATAAAATTAAATGGACCTATAAAAGCCGCTTGCGCGAATAAAACGTAAAACCCGATCTGCCATAGAGACATTGTCACCTAAAAGAGATGATAAATCAACCTGGAGATTAAAAGCACGCCTGAGAGCGGTTAGAAGAGGACATTCCAACAACAGATGGGCCACCGTCATGGTTGCACCACAGCGACAACGAGGGGGGTCCTCTCGACGCAGCAGATGACCATGCGTCAGCCAGGAGTGACCAATGCGGAGCCTACAGAGAATAACAGAATCCCTGCGAGAGGCCCGCATGGAGGAGCCCCACACGGTCGTGGTCTCCTTGACTCGCCGCAGCTTGTTGGGTACAGACAGAGTGCGCCATTCGTCTGCCCAAATCCCAAAGACCCGACGGCGTAACACCGATCGGAGATCAGTGGCCGGGAGGCCGATCTCCAACGGCAGTTTGCGGGTGGCTGCTTTAGCTAACTTGTCGGCGTGTTCGTTTCCCGCTATCCCAACGTGTCCCGGGGTCCATATGAACACCACTGAACGTCCACGCTGGTCAAGAGCGTGAACGGACTCCTGGATGGCAACAACAATGGGATGGCGTGTGTAGCACTGGTCAAGAGCCTGCAGACTACTGAGAGAGTCACTGCAAATGACAAAAGACCCTCCAGTGCTGGTACGAATACGCTCAAGGGCGCGAAAAATGGCCGTTAGCTCTGCGGTGTAAACACTGCAGCCGTCCGGCAAGGAGCGCTGGTCCACATAGTCCGCATGAGCATAAGCGTACCCCACACGGCCATCAACCATCGAGCCATCTGTATAGATAGCCTCCGAGTCGCGGGATGCGTCGAGGAGAGCAAGAAATTGGCGGCGCAAGACTGCAGGAGGAACTGAATCCTTTTGCCATTGTGAGAGCTCCAGCCGAAGCTGCGGCCGACGAATACACCAAGGTGGTGTATGTTGGTGGATTGGTTGGTTGGTTTGGGGGATTAAAGGGACCAGACTGCTACGGTCATCGGTCCCTTTTTCCAAGTACTAAAAACACCCACAGAGAATAAAACCGATTATAAGAATAGAGCACAGACGACACAGAACGAGAGAAACTGAGACAAAGACCAGACAAAACGAACTAAAATCACACAGAGTGTGACGGTGGTTGGCCGACCATAGAGATAAAAAGGAAAAGCCAACCACCGAGAACACATTAAAAACTCAGCGTAAAATCGTAGGCCAATGGCCAGAATCAACACAAAAGAACAGAACAAACACTCAGAGTAACTGATAAAAACCCCCTGCCCGAATAAAACGTAAAACTAAGCCAGCCATAACAGGGTCATCGGATAAAAGGGCAGGGAGCGTATCAGGCAGCGGAAATGTCTGCCTGACCGCAGCTAAAAGGGGGCAGGCCAACAAGATGTGGGCCACTGTCAAAGCCGCCCCGCAACGACATACAGGAGGGGCCTCCCGGCGCAGTAAATAACTGTGTGTCAGCCGGGAGTGGCCAATGCGGAGCCGACAAAGGACGACTGAGTCCCCGCGGTTGGCGCGCATGGATGACCGCCACACAGTCGTCGTCTCCTTAATGGCACGGAGTTTATTGGGCGTGATCCAATCACGCCATTCAGCGTCCCAAAGCGCAAATCAGTCTCTGGGAGGCCAACATCCAGATGGTTGGTTGTTGGGATGTTTAAGGGGGACTAAACAGCTAAGGTCATCAGTCCCCCATTCCAAAAACAGGCAAGACAAGGTCACGAAGCAGGTAAAACCCTAGAGGGAAGGAGACTCCCCCCAGGCACTACAAGAACACAAATGCAACAACGAACACTACAGACAAGAAGAGGACAGACAAACACCAGACACTAACAAACAGAAGAAAAGAAGATGGCTGGAAACTGGTTGACTGACCGCGACACAAAAAAAAAGGGAAAGAGTCAACCAGCAGACTATACACCAAAACAGCAACAAATGTAAAGAGACGCGAGGACAAAAGACACAGAATGGGAAGGTGCAGGACCACCCTAAATCGAACCATAAAAAGGACTACCACGGATAAAATGTAAAACATTGTCAGCCATGGAGGCATCGTCAGATAAAACCAAAGCCAAAGTGCCCGGGAGATTAAAAGATTGCCGGAGTGTGCGCAGTCGAGGACACTCCAGCAAAATGTGGCCGACCGTCAGCCGGGACCCACACCGACACAGAGGGGGATCCTCCTGACGCAACAGATGGCCGTGCGTCAGGTATGTATGGCCGATGCGCAGCCGACACAGGACCACCGAATCCCTGCGAGAAGCCCGCAGGGAGGAACGCCACACATCGGTCGTCTCCTTGACAGCCCGCAGTTTATTCGGGGCTGTCATGCCACGCCACTCAGCAGCCCACATCCCAAGCACCTTACGGCGCAACACCAGCTGCTGGTCGCGAGCCGTAAGGCCGATCTCCAAAGCTGGGGCGTCTATCGCCTCTTTGGCCAGCCTGTCAACACGTTCGTTCCCCGGGATGCCAACGTGACCTGGCGTCCAAACAAAAACCACCGAACGACCAGAACGGGTAATGATGGAAACAGACTCCCGAATAGAGGACACCAGAGGAGAACAGGGATAGCAGCGGTCGATGGCCTGGAGGCTGCTCAGGGAGTCACTGCAGATGACGATGGACGTACCTGAGCAGGAACGCATATGCTCAAGAGCGCGCAAGATGGCCACCAGCTCTGCAGTAAAAACACTACAGCCAGCTGGCAAGGAGCGCTGTTCAACATGGGCAGCGTGAGCAAAAGCGTAGGCAGTGCGACCATCAACCAGGGAACCATCAGTGTAGACAGGCTCACAGCCCGGAAATGAGGCGAGGAGCGCAAGAAAACGGCGACGGAGGGCCACAGGCGGAACCGAGTCCTTGGGTCCCTGTGCCAAGTCCAGACGGACGGACGGCCGGGACAAACACCAGGGAGGCGTACGTGCACGGACCCGGAAGGGAGGCGGAAGAGGGAATGAACCCAGTTCAGACAGCAGGGACTGGACACGGACAGCTATGGAAAGCCCAGACCGAGGTCGCCGTTCGGGCAGATGGAGGACCGTGACAGGGAAAAGCAGGCGATGATTGGGATGGCCTGGCGAGCAATGAACGTGGACAGCATAGTCGGCGAGTAGTCGATGGCGGCGAATCCGCAGCGGTGGAACCCCGGCCTCCACCAGTAGACTATCCACGGGGCTCGTACGAAATGCGCCAGTTGCAAGCCGAACCCCACAGTGATGTATGGGGTCTAACAACTTCAACACGGAGGGTGATGCAGACCCATAGGCCAGGCTCCCATAATCAAGCCTGGACTGCACAAGGGCTCTGTACAGTCGCAACAGCGTGCAGCGATCCGCACCCCAAGATGTGTGGCTGAGGCAGCGGAGGGCGTTGAGGTGCCGCCAGCATTTTTGCTTCAGCTGAGTAATATGAGGAACCCATGTGAGCCGGGCATCAAACACGAGCCCCAAGAAGCGGCAAGTGTCCACCACTTCAAGCAGGTTGCCGTTGAGGTAAAGTTCAGGATGAGGGTGGACCGTCCGACGCCTGCAGAAGTGCATAACTCGAGTCTTGGCTGCAGAGAACTGAAAACCGTGAGTCAGAGCCCATGATGCTGCCTTCCGAACGGCCACCTGCAGCCTGCGGTCGGCGACTCCCGTAGTCGTGGAGCTAAATGAGATGCAGAAGTCGTCGGCATACAAAGAAGGAGACACCGACGACCCCACGGCTGCAGCCAGACCATTAATGGCCACTAGAAATAAGGACACGCTCAACACCGAGCCCTGCGGGACCCCATTTTCCTGTGTATAAGAAGAACTAGAGGCGGCACCGACTAGCACCCGGAAAGAGCGGTGCAATAGAAAGGTTTGAAGAAAAGCCGGGAGCCGACCACGAAGACCCCACGCATGCAGCGTGGCAAGAATGTGATGCCTCCATGTGGTGTCATACGCCTTCCGCAGATCAAAAATTACAGCAACGAGATGCTGACGTCGGGCAAAGGCCGTACGGATAGCAGATTCCAGCCGCACCAAACTGTCCACTGCAGACCGGCCCCGACGGAAGCCACCCCGGGATGGAGCGAGGAGACCGCGCGATTCAAGGACCCAACACAAACGCCGCCCCACCATACGTTCGAGCAATTTGCACAAAACGTTGGTGAGGGTAATGGGACGATAGCTGTCCACCGCCAGTGGGTCCGCATCGGGCTTCAAAATGGGGACAATAAGACCCTCACGCCATTGCGACGGGAACACGCCCTCGCTCCAAATGCGGTTGAAGATGGTGAGGACGTGTCGCTGGCAGTCCCTGGAAAGATGCTTCAGCATCTGCGCGTGTATACCGTCTGGTCCTGGTGCTGTATCTGGGCAGTCGGCGAGGGCAGCAAGGAATTCCCGCTCGCTGAAAGGAGCATTGTATTTCTCAGAACGACGCATGTGGAACGATAACGGCATCCGCTCGGCTCGCTCCTGTAGAGAGCGAAAGGCGGGGGGATAAGTTGCAGTCGCAGAGCTCTGAGCAAAGTGCGCAGCAAGGTGTTCAGCAATGGCGGCAGCGTCCGTGCAGACAGCGCCGTCCAAGGAGATCCCAGCGACACCCATAGGGGTCTGGTGTCCATAAATCCGCCGTATCCGGGACCACACGAGCGAGGGGGAGACACGAGAGCCCAAGGATGAAACATACCGCTCCCAGCACTCCTGCTTACGCTGGGTAATAAGACGACGGGCGAAGGCACGTAGCCTCTTAAAGGCGATGAGGGTCTCGAGAGACGGGTGCCGCCGATGACGCTGGAGGGCCCGCCGACGGTCGCGAATAGCTTCAGCAATCTCCGGCGACCACCAGGGTACAGCCTTCCTCCGAGGGAGTCCAGAAGAGCGGGGGATGGCAGCCTCGGCCGCCGAAATGATGGACGTGGTTAAGTCACGGACCACATTGTCAATGTCACCCTGCGGGGGAGACTCAACGGTTGCCGCGGAAGTGAAACTCAGCCAGTCAGCCCTGTGGAGAGCCCAGCGGGGCAGGCGCCCAGAAGAATGACACTGGGGCAGTGACAAATAGATGGGAAAATGGTCACTACCACACAGGTCCGGATGCACTCTCCAGAGGAGAGATGGGACAAGGCCGGGACTGCAAAGAGAGAGATCGATGGCCGAGAACGAGCCGTGGGCCACACTGAAATGTGTGGGAGCACCGGTATTCAGGAGGCTAAGGTCGAGCTGAGCCAACAAATGCTCCACGGCACGACCGCGGTCATCGGAGACAGTCCCACCCCATAGAGGGTTGTGGGCATTGAAATCGCCCAGCAACAAGAAAGGTGGCGGCAGTTGGGCTATCAGAGCAGCCAGGACATGCTGCCCGACAGCACCATCCGGTGGAAGGTAAATACTGCAGACGGTAACAGCCTGTGGCGTCCACACCCGAACAGCGACAGCCTCTAAAGCTGTTTGTAGTGGTACAAACTCGCTGTGTAGAGAGTTAAGGACATATATGCAGACGCCACCAGACACCCTTTCATAAGCTGCCCGGTTCTTAAAATAACCCCGATAGCCACGGAGGGCGGGGGTTCGCAGTGCTGGAAACCAAGTTTCCTGCAGAGCAATGCAAAGGAAAGGATGAAGGCTGAGAAGTTGGCGGAGCTCAGCTAGATGGTGGAAGAAACCGCTGCAGTTCCATTGGAGGATGGTATTAGCCATGGATGGGAAAGGCGTGAGGGACTGGGGAGGCAGATTACGCCTCCGAGGCCCCTGCTGCTACTGAGTCACCACCTGGAGAACAGCCAGCCAGTGCGTCCGAGGGACTGGCGAGATCCATGTCCTCAGCGGACGCCAGAATCTCCACCTCATCCTCAGACGCAGAGCTTGTAGGAAGCGGTGGAATGGGACGGCATAAGGCTATAATAATGTGTTACATCTCCAGTCACTTGGACTTTAGCACATCTTCCAGCACCTTTCATCCATATACACACACTCTCTTGTTCACTTATTTTACGATGATTTCTTGTTCTTAAATAAAATGACTGGTTAGATACAAAGCGCATAAGGCCAGCAGAAGATATCGACGTTCCCGTCAAACTGTTTATAAGGCCATAGAAGATCTGGAAGTGAGAGTTGCTAACAAAGGATCACAAGTTATTTTGCAAGGTCCATCAGTGTTTTGTGGGTGTACTATTAATTTTACACTTACGCAATTAGACGCAGCTCAAGCTGGCAATGGTTGGATTACAGTTGCTGTTGTTCGTTTTGATGGCAATAAAGTGAAGAATGTTACTGGTTTGGAAGCATTCAATGCAAGAGATGTAATTGCTTATCGTACTTTTCATGTTGGAGAAGTGTATAATAGAGATTTGGGACTGTCATACTTTGTATCTAACCAGTCATTTTATTTAAGAACAAGAAATCATCGTAAAATAAGTGAACAAGAGAGTGTGTGTATATGGATGAAAGGTGCTGGAAGATGTGCTAAAGTCCAAGTGACTGGAGATGTAACACATTATTATAGAAATTGAAATAAATAATTTTTTTTAATTATTAACTTTGTTTTATTTTTAAAACCTAATTCAATAATTATTCTAATCGGCTAGATTCTGATCATTGGACGTACGCTACATTGACCGGAGGCCATAGAGTTGGAACAGTGTGATGCAATATACTCTGAGCTGTGACGCATAGCGAGGCATCTGGCGCTTGGCGCCGTGCCAAAGCCTTATGCCGTCCGCGCCTTGGGGAGTTTCTTCTTCTTCTGCTTCTCGCGCTGAGCCTTTGGTGGTTCAGGCTGGGAGGGCGTCACCGGGTCAGTCTCAGGGACAGACGACGACCGTGTGTCCCGACGACCAGGGACCGGCGGTTGTTTGAGCCACTTGCGGCTGTCGGCTTTGGAACCGTTCGGAACGTGTGAAGGGAGGTCCCCAAGGGACCCCTTCCGGACGAGAGTAGCCGAAGAAGTCTTACGCTTCTCCGGCTGGGAAGGGGGAACTGATGCCCCCGATGGTTGGGGGGGTGTTGCTCCTGAAGTAGATGGAGCAGGAGCAACAGTGGGTTTAGTGCCCCCCACCATCAAGGGGGCAGGTGCGGGACTGCGACTCTGCGAGCTGGCTGGAGAGGACTGAACCGTAGCAGGAGAGACAGTTGCGGCGTAAGAAGCCGTCATGCGCACTGGGTGAAGCCGGTCATATTTCCGCTTCGCCTCAGTGTACGTCAGGCGGTCGAGAGTCTTTATCTCCATGATCTTCCGCTCCTTCTGCAGAATCGGACAGTCTGGCGAGCAAGGCGGATGGTGCGCACCACAGTTCACACAGATTGGAGGTGGGGCACAGGGATGATCAGGATGGGATGGTCGACCGCAATCGCGACAGACGAGGTCGGAAGCACAGCGTGAAGACATGTGGCCGAACTTCCAACACTTGAAGCACCGCATCGGGGGAGGGATATAAGGCCTGACATCACAACGGTACACCATCACCTTGACCTTCTCAGGTAACGTGTCACCCTCGAAGGCCAAGATGAAGGCACCGGTGGCAACTTGACGATCCCTCGGACCCCGGTGGACGCGCCGGACGAAATGGACACCTCGGCGCTCCAAGTTGGCGCGCAGCTCGTCATCGGACTGTAAAAGGAGATCCCTGTGGAAGATAATGCCCTGGACCATGTTCAGACTTTTATGGGGCGTGATAGTGACGGAGACATCCCCCAGCTTAGTACAAGCGAGCAAGGCCCGCGACTGGGCGGAGGACGCCGTTTTTATCAACACCGATCCGGACCGCATCTTTGACAAGCCCTCTACCTCCCCAAACTTGTCCTCTAAATGCTCGACAAAGAACTGAGGCTTCACGGACATAAAAGATTCCCCATCAGCTCTGGTACAGACAAGAGATCTGGGCGAATACTGCTCACTTGCATTTAATGCCTTTCGTTCCTCCCATGGTGTGGCGAGGGAGGGGAACGATTTGGGGTCATAAACGTTACCTTTGAAATGGGCCCTCGAACGCTTAGAGACTGCTGGTGGCTGGCCACCAGCAAGAGAAGAAGTGCCACGCTTCATTGCGTGTCATCCACCCTGATGCCACCTACTCCGACCAAGGGCCCTCCCCACGGGCGCCACCCAGCCACAGCAAAGGCCACCTGGCAGGATGGCCATTGCCGGGAGTCCCGATGCCCCAAGGAGATGGGCATCTACTCCTTGGCATACGTGGGGAGTTAACGGCGCAGGCATCAGTAGAGCGATCCCTGTGTTGTCAGGGGGCTACAACCAAGAGGGTACATGGCGGCCCCACCACAACGGACTGGCTACCGTGCTGGATCTTAGGTGCAAAACTGACCAAGGTCGTCGTCGCAGATAAAAGAAACACTGCAGAGTGCAGCGTGGTAATCGCCCAAGAGATCGAAAACGAGCGGGACACCATTGCAACGACGAGAAAGCCGGCTAAAGGTCTAATTGCACGACGGATACAGTGCACCATGTAAGGCGCCCTTCCCCAATTGGCTCGCTCTTCGGAATAATTTAGAAAGATGGAGGTCAAACCCGAGAGGGGACCATCACATATGGCCGAAACATTTGAGACTCCTTTTAGTCGCCTCTTACGACAGGCAGGAATACCGCGGGCCTATTCTAACCCCCGAACCCGCAGGGGGAGCCAACATCCAGAGACGGTTGTCTCGTGGCCTCCTTCGCCAGGCGGTCAAAATGTTCATTGCCCGGGATACCGACGTGACCGGGGGTCCACACAAAGACCACAGAGCGGCCGCAATGCGCAAGAGTATGCAGGGACTCATGTATAGCCAGCACCAGACGAGAACGAGGAAAACACTGGTCGAGAGCTCGTAAACCGCTCAGGGAATCGCTACAGATAACGAAGGACTCACCTGAGCAGGAGCGGATATATTCTAGGGCACGAAAGATGGCGACCAGCTCAGCAGTATAAACACTGCAGCCATCCGGCAAGGAACGTTGTTCAGAACCGACACGACCAGCAACCATCGAACCGTCGGTGTAAACAATGCCAGAGCCCTGATACGTGGCCAGGATGGAAGAAAAGCGGCGGCGGAATGCCTCTGGAGGGACCGAGTCCTTCGAGCCCTGTGCCAAGTCGAGCCGAAGGCAAGGGCGAGGAACACACCACGGGGGTGTCCGCAGAGGCGCCTGGAAAGGAGGTGGAACAGGGAAAAACCCAAGCCCGCAGAGAAGCTCTTGGACGTGGACCGCTATTGTACAACCAGAGCGGGGCCGACGTTCTGGCAGACGGACGACCGATCGCGGGAACAGGAGACGATAGTTAGGATGCCCGGGCGAGCTTAGAACATGGGCAGTATAAGCGGCCAGCAAACGTTGGCGTCGGAACCGCAGTGGAGGGACACCTGCCTCCACTAGGACGCTGTCCACAGGGCTGGTGCGGAAAGCACCAGTGGCAAGGCGTATCCCGCTGTGGAGAATGGGGTCCAGCACCCGCAACGCAGATGGGGATGCTGAGCCATAAGCCAGGCTCCCATAATCCAGACGGGACTGGATTAACGCCTGGTAGAGCCGTAACAGGGTAGAGCGGTCGGCGCCCCAGCGGGTGTGGCTTAAACATCGCAGAGCATTGAGATGCCGCCAACACGCCTGTTTGAGCTGCCGGATATGAGGCAGCCAAGTCAACCGGGCATCGAAAACCACCCCCAAAAACCTGTGGGTCTCCACCACAGCAAGCAGTTCGTCAGCAAGATAAAGCCGCGGCTCAGGATGAACTGGTCGGCGCCGGCAGAAATGCATTACGCGGGTCTTGGCTGCCGAAAACTGAAACCCATGCGCTACAGCCCAAGACTGCGCCTTACGGATAGCGCCCTGTAGCTGACGTTCAACAGTTGCAATGCCAGTAGAGCTGTAGTAAAGGCAAAAGTCCTCAGCATACAGGGAAGCGGAGACAGAATTTCCCACGGCCGCAGCAAGCCCGTTAATGGCTATTAAAAACAGACAGACACTTAAAACAGAACCCTGTGGCACACCGTTCTCCTGGACGTGGGAGGAACTATACGAGGCCGCGACTTGCACGCGGAAGGTACGACACGACAGAAAATTGCGGATAAAAATCGGCAGAGGACCCCGAAGACCCCATCCATGAAGCGTAGAAAGGATGTGATGACGCCATGTCGTATCGTACGCCTTCCGCATGTCGAAAAAGACAGCGACCAGGTGCTGACGGCGGGCAAAGGCAGTACGGATGGCCAACTCCAGGCTCACCAGATTGTCGGTGGCGGAGCGGCCTTTACGGAACCCACCCTGAGACGGAGCCAGAAGGCCCCGAGACTCCAGTACCCAATTCAAGCTCTGGCTCACCATCCGTTCAAGCAACTTGCAAAGAACGTTGGTGAGGCTAATGGGACGGTAGCTGTCCTCCTCCAGAGGGTTCTTTCCAGGTTTCAAAACGGGGATGATAATGCCTTCCCGCCACTGCGACGGATACTCCCCCTCGACCCAAAGACGGTTGTAAAGATCGAGAAGGCGCCGCTGGCAGTCCACTGAAAGGTGTTTCAGCATCTGACAGTGGATGCCATCTGGCCCAGGAGCGGTATCAGGGCAAGCAGCTAGGGCACTGCGAAAATCCCACTCACTAAATGGAGCATTGTAAGATTCTGGGTGGTTGGTGCGAAACGAAAGGCTCCGACGTTCCATCCGCTCTTTAATGGAGCGGAAGGCCTGGGGGTAATTTGCAGAGGCGGAACTCATAGCAAAATGCTCTGCTAGGCGATTTGCAATGACGTCGGAGTCAGTACAAACTGCTCCATTCAGTGAGAGCGCAGGGACGCTGACAGGGGTCCGATGGCTGTAGACGCGTCGAATCTTGGCCCAGACCTGCGATGGAGTGACATGGAGGCCAATGGTGGACACATACCGCTCCCAGCACTCCTTCTTGCCTTGGCGGATAAGGAGGCGGGCCCGAGCACGCAGCCGTTTGAAGGCGATAAGGTGGTCTATGGAGGGATGTCGCTTGTGACGCTGGAGCGCCCGCCGGCGATCTTTAATCGCTTCAGCGATTTCAGGCGACCACCAAGGCACTTTCCTCCGCCGAGGGGACCCAGAAGAACGGGGAATGGCAGATTCGGCGGCAGTAACGATGCCGGTGGTGACCGATTGAACCACCGCATCAATGTCAGCAGGAGAGAGTGGCTCAATAGTGGCAGTGGAGGAGAACAAGTCCCAGTCAGCCTTATTCATAGCCCATCTGCTAGGGCGCCCAGAAGAGTGACGCTGTGGTAGTGACAGAAAGATCGGAAAGTGGTCACTACCACACAGGTCATCATGCACACTCCATTGTACAGACGGTAAGAGGCCAGGGCTACAGATTGAAAGGTCAATGGCGGAGTAGGTGCCATGCGCCACACTGAAGTGTGTGAAGGCACCATCATTTAACAGCGAGAGATCGAGCTGCGACAATAAGTGCTCAATGATGGCGCCTCGACCTGTTGCCACTGACCCACCCCACAGAGGGTTATGGGCGTTGAAGTCGCCCAATAGCAAGAAAGGTGGCGGCAATTGGGCGACTAGTGCAGCCAGGACATGCTGCGAGACATCACCATCCGGTGGAATGTAAAGCCTGCAGACGGTAACAGCCTGTGGCGTCCACACGCATACAGCGACAGCCTCTAAAGGCGTCTGGAGAGGGACAGACTCGCTGTGCAGAGTGTGAAGGACATATATGCAGACGCCACCAGACACCCTTTCATAAGCTGCTCGGTTCTTATAATAACCCCGATAGCCACGGAGGGCGGGGGTTCGCATTGCTGGAAACCAGGTTTCCTGGAGAGCAATGCAGAAGAAAGGGTGAAGGCTGATAAGTTGGCGGAGCTCAGCTAGATGATGGAAGAAACCGCTGCAGTTCCACTGGAGGATGGTATTGGCCATGGCTGGGAAAGGCGTGACGTGACTGGGAAGGCAGATTACGCCGCTGGGTCACCTGCTGCCTCCAAGTGAGCACCTGTGCCAGTGCTTTCCATGGCGTCGGAGGGACTGGCGAGGTCGAGGTCCTCAGCAGACGCCAGGATCTCCACCTCGTCCGCAGATGCAGAGTTTGAAGGTTGCGGCGGGACAGGTGCCACCGCAATGTCAGGATCCTTGGGAGCCTTTTTCTTCAACTGCTTCGCACGCTGTGCCTTTGGAGGGTCTGGCTGGGAGGGCCCCACGGGGTCAGTCTCAGGGACGGACGACGACCGTGAAGCCCTATGACCAGCGACCGGTTGTTGTTTCAAACCTTTGCGGGTTTCCGCTTTGACACTGGGCGAAGCCTGGGAAGGGAGGGCCCCAAGGGACCCCTTTCTGGCTAGAGTAGCCGAAGAAGCCCCACGCTTCTCCGGCTGGGAAGGGGGACGAATGTCCCCGATGGTTGGGGTGGTGTTGCTCCTGGAGTAGATGGAGCAACAGAGGGGGAAGTGCCCCCCACAACCAAGGGGGCCGGTTCATTGTGACATAGCTGAGAGGCAACAGTACGTGACGATACCGGAGAGGATCGGATCGCTGTTACAGCAGCAGCATAGGAGGATGTCATGGACACGGGATGTAGCCGCTCATATTTCCGCCTTGCCTCGGTGTAGCTCAGGCGGTCCAGAGTCTTATATTCCATTATCTTCCTTTCTTTCTGGAAGATGCTGCAGTCCAGCGAGCAGGGGGAATGGTGTTCTCCGCAGTTAACACAGATAGGAGGCGGGGCACATGGAGTATCAGGATGCGAAGGACGTCCACAATCCCGACACGTGATGCTGGAAGTACACCGAGATGACATGTGCCCGAACTTCCAGCATTTAAAACACTGCATCGGAGGAGGGATATACGGCTTCACATCACAACGGTAAACCATCACCTTAACCTTTTCGGGTAAGACATCACCCTCAAAGGCCAAGATGAAGGCACCGGTGGCTACCTGGTTATCCCTCGGACCCCGATGCACGCGCCGGATGAAGTGAACACCTCGTCGTTCGAGGTTGGCGCGTAATTCATCGTCGGACTGCAGGAGAAGATCCCTGTGGAATATAATACCCTGGACCATGTTGAGACTCTTATGCGGCGTGATGCTGACTGAAACATCCCCCAACTGGTCACAATTGAGCAACCTCCGTGACTGGGCAGAGGATGCCGTTTTGATGAGCACAGAACCATAGCGCATCTTGGACAAGCCCTCCACCTCCCCGAACTTGTCCTCTAAATGCTCCACAAAAAAACTGGGGCTTAGTTGACATAAACGATTCCCCATCGACTCGCGTGCACACAAGGAACCGGGGTGAATATTCTCCACCGCCTTCTTTTGCCATACGTTCCTCCCATGGAGTGGCCAGGGAGGGAAATGATCGCGGTTCGTATTTCCTGCCGTTGAGGTTAGACCTCGATCGCTTAGAGACTGCTGGTGGAGGCCCACCAGCGAGAGATGATGTACCACGCTTCATTGCGGGTCATCCGCCCTGATGCCACCTACTCCGACCAAGGGCCTTCCCCACGTGCGCCACCCAGCCGCAGCAATAGCCACCTGGCAGGACGGCCATTGCCGGGAGTCCTGATGCCCCAAGGAGATGGGCATCTACTCCTTGGCATACGTGGGGAGTTAACGGCGCAGGCATCAGTAGAGCGATCCCTGTGTTGTCAGGGGGCTACAACCAAGAGGGTACATGGCGGCCCCACCACAACGGGCTGGCTACCGTGCTGGATCTTAGGTGCAAAACTGTCCAAGGTCGACGTCGCAGTTAAAAGCAACACTGCAGAGTGCAGCGTGGTAATCGCCCAAGAGACCGAAAACGAGCGGGACACCATTGCAACGACGAGAAAGCCGGCTAAGGGTCTAATTGCACGACGGATACAGTGCACCATGTAAGGCGCCCTTCCCCAATTGGCTCGCTCTTCGGAATAATTTAGAAAGATGGAGGTCAAACCCGAGAGGGGACCTGCACATAAGGCCGAAACATTTGAGACTCCTTTTAGTCGCCTCTTACGACAGGCAGGAATACCGCGGGCCTATTCTAACCCCCGAACCCGCAGGGGGGCATTGAATATTACATATATCAGATAGAATCTTACGGTTTTAACCAATCGATAAGGACATTGCTATAAAAACTGTGTTTCCAAATTTCTAGTATAAGCCAATAATGCACCTTTAATGTTTTGTGTTTTGACACTATTAGACACACAATCTCAATGTCACATAAGTTCTGTACATTAGCTTATAAATTTCAAAAAACTACTCTGTGAAGTAGAAAAAGCACACATCATAAATATACTGTTAAATCGTAAATAGTATCCTTAAGGTAACTACAATACATCACTGTCAACACAGTCTTCTTTTTTATATTAACCAATGCCCATTCTTTCAAAGACAATTTTTAACATATTACCAAACTTTTTCTTGTGATTCGAATAGCTTCTAATTTTGTGGAACTCACACAGCATGTGTACCTTGAACTCTATGATGCTATCGGATCCTAATTTGTTAAGGACGTAGATAACAAATTTCCCAGCAACCAGTACACAGCGTTATTTTTTGCTTCTGGGAAATATCGTGCTTCAGGCCTGTGTATCAATGACAGCGATATATACTCAGGGGATGTTCTTGTAATCAGAGCTATTTGCTCCCGGATCCACTTCCAACTATTCATGTGACCACTGCAAGTATATCTATGAATTACTGTGTCTACTAGATGGCATTGTTGACATAAATTTGTTTCACGGAGTCTGATTGCGTGCAGTCTTTCATGGGTGCTACCTATGTTATTAACTGTCTTGTACCATGACGTTTTTACAGGGTGTTTCAAAAATGACCGGTATATTTGAAACGGCAATAAAAACTAAACGAGCAGCGATAGAAATACACCGTTTGTTGCAATATGCTTGGGACAACAGTACATTTTCAGGCGGACAAACTTTCGAAATTACAGTAGTTACAATTTTCAACAACAGATGGCGCTGCAAGCGATGTGAAAGATACAGAAGACAACGCAGTCTGTGGGTGCGCCATTCTGTACGTCGTCTTTCTGCTGTAAGCGTGTGCTGTAGACAACATGGTTTATTCCTTAGAACAGAGGATTTTTCTGGTGTTGTTGCAACAAGACGAAGTTTTCAACGGAGGTTTAATGTAACCAAAGGACCGAAAAGCGATACAATAAAGGATCTGTTTGAAAAATTTCAACGGACTGGGAACGTGACGGATGAACGTGCTGGAAAGGTAGGGCGACCGCGTACGGCAACCACAGAGGGCAACACGCAGCTAGTGCAGCAGGTGATCCAACAGCGGCCTCGGGTTTCCGTTCGCCGTGTTGCAGCTGCGGTCCAAATGACGCCAACGTCCACGTATCATCTCATGCGCCAGAGTTTACACCTCTATCCATACAAAATTCAAACGCGGCAACCCCTCAGCGCCGCTACCATTGCTGCACGAGAGACATTCGCTAACGATATAGTGCACAGGATTGATGACGGCGATATGCATGTGGGCAGCATTTGGTTTACTGACGAAGCTTATTTTTACCTGGACGGGTTCGTCAATAAACAGAACTGGCGCATATGGGGAACCGAAAAGCCCCATGTTGCAGTCCCATCGTCCCTGCATCCTCAAAAAGTACTGGTCTGGGCCACCATTTCTTCCAAAGGAATCATTGGCCCATTTTTCAGATCCGAAACGATTACTGCATCACGCTATCTGGACATTCTTCGTGAATTTGTGGCGGTACAAACTGCCTTAGACGACACTGCGAACACCTCGTGGTTTATGCAAGATGGTGCCCGGCCACATCGCACGGCCGACGCCTTTAATTTCCTGAATGAATATTTCGATGATCGTGTGATAGCTTTGGGCTATCCGAAACATACAGGAGGCGGCGTGGATTGGCCTCCCTGTTCGCCAGACATGAACCCCTGTGACTTCTTTCTGTGGGGACACTTGAAAGACCAGGTGTACCGCCAGAATCCAGAAACAATTGAACAGCTGAAGCAGTACATCTCATCTGCATGTGAAGCCATTCCGCCAGACACGTTGTCAAAGGTTTCGGGTAATTTCATTCAGAGACTACGCCATATTATTGCTACGCATGGTGGATATGTGGAAAATATCGTACTGTAGAGTTTCCCAGACCGCAGCGCCATCTGTTGTTGAAAATTGTAACTACTGTAATTTCGAAAGTTTGTCTGCCTGAAAATGTACTGTTGTCCCAAGCATATTGCAACAAACGGTGTATTTCTATCGCTGCTCGTTTAGTTTTTATTGCCGTTTCAAATATACCGGTCATTTTTGAAACACCCTGTATATTAGACGTGAGCACATTAGAACTAATGTTTTTCCAAATCTCAGTCCACTCAATGTTTGGAAACTGTCGTTCTATTTTGTTTCTTCCTTCGCTTTTCTTTTGTTCCCGCATTATGGCTCTCGATGTTAAGTGTCGGGACTACCTGAGTTCGACACTGACATAACTGAACTCAACATAGAAAATCTCACGTGCTGTAAGCGTCTGTTGATATTCTGCACGTCAGTCGGGGGAAGCAGACTTGGAGGTTTAATGATCTCGAAAAGTTGGCTGGTTATGCTTTCTCGCGAGTCTCTTATTAAATTAACTTGCCTTTTGATAAAAAGAGCAGAGGCTTTATCCGTTATATCAGTTAATCCTAGTCCACGATTTTTAGGATCTAAAGTGGCTACTTTAGCAGGTACTCTGAACACTTCACCTCTCCACCAAAAGTTGGTGATTTTGGACATTATTACCTCGCTATCATTCTCGGTATTGGAAACAGCTGGACAGTATAATAAGCCTTAGCATGAGTTGATATACTGTGTTCTTTGAACTTGGTTCATATATCGAGTTAAATTCTCTACAATGGCTCCTTGCACTTTATCTGCTGCAACTTTCCAATTTAAAGCCGTCGTTTTCATAGGGCATGCTGTCAGGGTGATCCCAAGTGTTTTATGTTGTCAGACTAATTTTACCCACTCGACTTTGATATTATCAAAACCTCTGAGATTTAACATCTTACTTTTTTTTTTCGTTTGCATTGGCTCCAGACGCTCTACAGCACGAATCAATCACTGTTGCTAGCGTGGTTACCTCGTCATTATTCCTTATAATGACCCCTATATCGTCAGCATAGGCTCTTATAACTGTTTTATTTCCTGTTAATGTTAAACCTTTTAATGTAGCATGGACATGTCGGAGGAAAGGTTCCAGCGAAATGGCGAAGAGCGACATGGACAGAGGACTTCCTTGAGGAACACCTCGTTGTATTTGCATCGGCTTGGATTGTTGACAATTCACCGCTATTTTAGCATTTATTCCAGTTGCTATGTTCTTAATCAACTGTATGACCCTATCGTTGAAACCTATTTTCTTCAATGTCTGTAGAAGATATTCATGATTTACTACATCGAACGCTTTATAAAAATCTAAAAACAATAAAGCACACTTTATGTTTGTTACAGAAATTATTGCAATGATATCCCTGAATTCCGCTAGATTTTGAAAAATGGTTCTGCCTTGCGCACAGTTCTGATGTTGACTAATAATTTTATCTGTAAGGCATGAAATTCTCTTGTTTATTATTGTAGCTATTAATTTATAATCAGTATTCAGCAGTGAAATTGGACGAAAATTATTTAAATCTTTGTTTCCATTATTTTTTGGCACCAGAACCATTTTACTCTCCTTAAACTCAACCGGAATCATTTTACCCTGAATAACCTCATTTACAATGTCCGTGATTTTCGCATCTACTATTGGCCAGTAGCGGATGTAAAACTCTGCTGGCAGACCATCCGGTCCTGGGGACTTTTTTGGTGGTGAGGCGCACAGAGTCTCATACACGTCTTCTTCACTGACAACCTCGAGAAAATTTTCGTTGTCATCTTCTGTTAGCTGTGGGGCTAGGGTGTCAAGGAATTCTTCCAAGGAAGCATCACTTCTTTGATGTACAGAATATAGCTCGCAATAATAGTGATAAATCTCGTCCATGATATCCTGCTGGGTTCTGAGAATCGTACCGTGTTTTGTTCGAATTTCATCAATAAAACTCCTTCTCCCGTTTTTCGTATGCTTCACTAAATAATATAGGGAAGTAGTTTCATCTTCTGACACCGAATTTGCCTTCGATTTTATTTTCAACCCTTCCATTTGATTTCTCTTGATATTAAGTAACTTGGCTTTGACTTTTTTGATGTCTGCTATCCGAAGTCAGGAACCTGCTGAGACTTGACCATACAGATCTCTCAAAAGTTGGTTGGTTTGTGGGATTTAAAGGGACCAGACTGCGATGGTCATCGATCCCTTTTTTCAAAAAAATTAAAACCGCCCAAAGAGAATAAAAAACGAACAGCACGAAAGACGTCAGACGGCACAGGACGAGAAAGACTCCGACAGAGATCAGACAAAACAAAGTAAAACACACAGAGTGTGACGGTGGTTGGCCGACCATAGAGAAAAAAAAAGAGGAAAAGCCAACCACCAAGAACACATTAAAAACTCAGTTTAAAATCAGAGGCTAGAAGCCAGAATCAACGCTAAAAACAAACACTCAGATTAAACTATAAAAACCCCTTGCCCGAATAAAACGCAAAACTAAGTCCACCGCGGCAGAGTCATCTAGTAAAAGGGCAGGGAGCGTGTCAGGCAGTGCGAACGACTGCCTGAGCACAGCTAAAAGCGGACACTCCAATAAAATATGGACCACAGATAAAACGGAGCCGCAGCGACAGAGAGGTGCGTCCTCACGGCGCAATAAGTGGCCGTGCGTAAGCCGAGTGTGCCCAATGCGCAGCCGGCATAGGACAACAGACTCCTTGCGAGAGACCCGCAAGGAGGAGCGCCACACACCGGTAGCCCCCTTGATGGCCCGAAGTTTGTTGCGTGAAGGCACGCCGCGCCATTCAGTGTCCCAAAGGTCCAGAATTTTGCGGCGAAGGAACGCTCGCAAATCTGTCTCCGGGAGGCCAACGTCCAGAGACGGTGCACTAGTCGCCTCTTTTGCCAGCCGGTCAACATTCTCGTTGCCGGGGATCCCAACATGGCCTGGGGTCCACACGAAGACCGCAGAGCGGCCGCAACGCGCAAGAGTATGCAGGGACTCATGGATAGCCATCACCAGACGAGAACGAGGGAAACACTGGTCGAGAGTTCGTAAACCGCTCAGGGAATCGCTACAGATGACGAAGGACTCACCTGAGCAGGAGCGGATGTACTCTAGGGCACGAAAGATGGCGACCAGCTCAGCAGTGTAAACGCTGCAGCCATCCGGCAAGGAACGTTGTTCGGAATGGTCCCCTAGAGTTAGCGCATACCCGACACGACCAGCAACCATCGAACCGTCGGTGTAAACAATACCAGAGCCCTGATACGTGGCCAGGATGGAATAAAAGCGGCGGCGGAAGGCCTCTGGAGGGACCGAGTCCTTCGAGCCCTGTGCCAAGTCGAGCCGAAGGCAAGGGCGAGGAACACACCACGGGGGTGTACGCAGAGGCGCCCGGAAAGCAGGTGGAACAGGGAAAAACCCAAGCTCGCAGAGAAGCTCTTTGACGCGGACCGCTATTGTACAACCAGAGCGGGGCCGACGTTCTGGCAGACGGACGACCGATCGCGGGAACAGGAGACGATAGTTAGGATGCCCGGGCGAGCTTAGAACATGGGCAGTATAAGCGGCCAGCAAACGTTGGCGTCGGAACCGCAGTGGAGGTACACCTGCCTCCACGAGTACGCTGTCCACAGGGCTGGTGCGGAAAGCACCAGTGGCAAGGCGTATCCCGCTGTGGAGAATTGGGTCCAACACCCGTAACGCAGAAGGGGATGCTGAGCCATAAGCCAGGCTCCCATAATCCAGGCGGGACTGGATTAACGCCTGGTAGAGCCGTAACAGGGTAGAGCGGTCGGTGCCCCAGCGGGTGTGGCTCAAACATCGCAGAGCATTGAGATGCCGCCAACACGCCTGTTTGAGCTGCCGGATATGAGGCAGCCAAGTCAACCGGGCATCGAAAACCACCCCCAAAAACCTGTGTGATTCCACCACCGAAAGAAGTTCGCCGTTAAGAGAAAGCTGCGGCTCCGGGTGGACAGTACGTCGCCGGCAGAAATGCATGACGCAGGTCTTGGCTGCCGAAAACTGAAACCCATGCGCTACAGCCCAAGACTGCGCCTTACGGATAGCGCCCTGTAGCTGACGTTCAACAGCTGCAATGCCAGTAGAGCTGTAGTAAAGGCAAAAGTCGTCAGCATACAGGGAAGCGGAGACAGAGTTTCCCACGGCCGCAGCAAGACCGTTAATGGCTATTAAAAACAGACAGACACTTAAAACGGAACCCTGTGGCACACCGTTCTCCTGGACGTGGGAGGAACTATACGAGGCCGCGACTTGCACGCGGAAGGTACGACACGACAGAAAATTGCAGATAAAAATCGGCAGAGGACCCCGAAGACCCCATCCATGAAGCGTAGAAAGGATGTGATGACGCCATGTCGTATCGTACGCCTTCCGCATGTCGAAAAAGACAGCGACCAGGTGCTGACGGCGGGCAAAGGCAGTACGGATGGCCGACTCCAGGCTCACCAGATTGTCGGTGGCGGAGCGGCCTTTACGGAACCCACCCTGAGACGGAGCCAGAAGGCCCCGAGACTCCAGTACCCAATTCAAGCGCCGGCTCACCATCCGTTCAAGCAACTTGCAAAGAACGTTGGTGAGGCTAATGGGACGGTAGCTGTCCACCTCCAGAGGGTTCTTTCCAGGTTTCAAAACGGGGATGACAATGCATTCCCGCCATTGCGTCGGAAACTCCCCCTCGACCCAAAGACGGTTGTAAAGATCGAGAAGGCGCCGCTGGCAGTCCACTGAAAGGTGTTTCAGCATCTGACAGTGGATGCCATCTGGCCCAGGAGCGGTATCAGGGCAAGCAGCGAGGGCACTGCGAAATTCCCACTCACTAAATGGAGCATTGTAAGATTCTGGGTGGTTGGTGCGAAACGAAAGGCTCCGACGTTCCATCCGCTCTTTAATGGAGCGGAAGGCCTGGGGGTAATTCGCAGAAGCGGAACTCATAGCAAAATGCTCTGCTAAGCGATTTGCAATGACGTCGGAGTCAGTACAAACTGCTCCATTCAGTGAGAGCGCAGGGACGCTGACAGGTGGCCGATAGCCGTAGACGCGTCGAATCTTGGCCCAGACCTGCGATGGAGTGACATGGAGGCCAATTGTGGACACATACCGCTCCCAGCACTCCTTCTTGCCTTGGCGGATAAGGAGGCGGGCCCGCGCACGCAGCCGTTTGAAGGCGATAAGGTGGTCTATGGAGGGATGTCGCTTGTGACGCTGGAGCGCCCGCCGGCGATCTTTAATCGCTTCAGCGATATCAGGCGACCACCAAGGCACAGTCCTCCGCCGAGGGGACCCAGAAGAACGGGGAATGGCAGATTCGGCGGCAGTAACGATGCCGGTGGTGACCGATGTAACCACCGCATCAATGTCATCAGTAGAGAGTGGCTCAATAGCGGCAGTGGAGGAGAACAAGTCCCAGTCAGCCTTATTTATAGCCCATCTGCTAGGGCGCCCAGAAGAGTGGCGCTGTGGTAGTGACAGAAAGATCGGAAAGTGGTCACTACCACACAGGTCGTCATGCACACTCCATTGGACAGACGGTAAGAGGCTAGGGCTACAGATTGAAAGGTCAATGGCGGAGTAGGTGCCATGCGCCACACTGAAGTGTGTGAAGGCACCATCATTTAACAACGAGAGATCGAGCTGCGACAATAAATGCTCAACGATGGCGCCTTGACCTGTTGCCACTGACCCACCCCACAGAGGGTTATGGGCGTTGAAGTCGCCCAATAGCAAGAAAGGTGGCGGCAATTGGGCGACCAGTGCAGCCAGGACATGCTGCGAGACATCACCATCCGGTGGAATGTAAAGACTGCAGACGGTAACAGCCTGTGGCGTACACACGCGTAAGCGACAGCCTCTAAAGGCGTCTGGAGAGGGACAGACTCGCTGTGCAGAGTGTGAAGGACATTTATGCAGACGCCACCAGACACCCTTTCATAAGCTGCTCGGTTCTTATAATAACCCCGATAGCCACGGAGGGCGGGGGTTCGCATTGCTGGAAACCAAGTTTCCTGGAGAGCAATGCAGAAGAAAGGGTGAAGGCTGATAAGTTGGCGGAGCTCAGCTAGATGGTGGAAGAAACCGCTGCAGTTCCACTGGAGGATGGTGTTGTCCATGGCTGGGAAAGGCGTGACGGGACTGGGAAGGCAGATTACGCCACTGGGTCACCTGCTGCCTCCGATGGAGCATCCGTGCAAATGCCACCCATTGCGTCAGAGGGACCGGCAAGAGCGAGGTCCTCAGCGGACGCCAGAATCTCCACCTCGTCCTCAGAGGCAGAGCTTGTAGGAAGCGGTGGGATGGGTGCCACCGCAATATCGTTGGTCTTGGGGACTTTCTTCTTTTTCTGCTTGTCACGCTGTGCCTTCGGCGGTTCAGGCTGCATGGGCTTCACTGGGTCAGTCTCAGGGACAGACGACGACCGCGAGGCCCGACGACCAGGGACCGGCGGTTGTTTCAACCACTTGCGGGCGTCCGCTTTTCCACTGGTCGGAACTTGCGAAGGGAGGTCCCCAAGGGATCCCTTCCTGGCGAGAGCAGCCGAAGAAGTCTTACGCTTCTCCGGCTGGGAAGGGGGAGCTGATGTCCCCGATGGTTGGGAGGGTGTTGCTCCTGGAGAAGATTGAGCAGGAGCAACAGGGTGTGAAGTGCCCCCCACAAGCAAGGGGGCTGGTGGATGCTGACCGATCTTAGAGCCGATTCGTGATGACGGGAGAACCGTCGTTGCAGCAGCGGCGTAGGTTGACGTCATTGCCACAGGATGGAGCCTCTCATATTTCCGTCTAGCCTCGGGGTAGGTCAGCCGGTCCAAGGTCTCATATTCCATTATCTTCCTTTCTTTCTGCAATATCCTACAGTCCGGCGAGCAGGGGGAATGGTGTTCTCCGCAGTTAACACAGATAGGAGGCGGGGCACATGGAGTATCGGGATGCGAAGGACGTCCACAATCCCGACACATGAGGCTGGAAGTACAACGAGATGACATGTGCCCGAACTTCCAGCATTTAAAACACCTCATCGGAGGAGGGATATATGGCTTCACATCACAACGGTAAACCATCACCTTGACCTTTTCGGGTAATACATCACCTTCGAAGGTCAAGATGAAGGCACCGGTGGCTACCTGATTATCCCTCGGACCCCGATGGACGCGCCGGTCGAAGTGAACACCTCGTCGTTCGAGGTTGGCTCGTAATTCATCGTCGGACTGCAGAAGAAGATCCCTGTGGAATATAAGACCCTGGACCATGTTGAGACTCTTATGCGGTGTGATGCTAACGGAAACATCCCCCAACTTGTCACAATTGAGCAACCTCCGTGACTTGGCAGAGGATGCCGTTTTGATGAGCACAGAACCAGAGCGCATCTTGGACAAGCCCTCCACCTCCCCGAACTTGTCCTCTAAATGCTCCACAAAAAACTGGGGCTTGGTCGACATGAACGATTCTCCATCAACCCGCATACACACGAGGTACCGGGGTGAATATTCTCCACTGCCTTCTTTAGCAAGACGTTCCTCCCAAGGAGTAGCTAGGGAGGGAAACGATCTCTGATCAAATTTTTTCCCGTTGAGGTTAGACCTCGATCGCTTAGAGACTGCTGGTGGAGGCCCACCAGCGATAGATGATGTACCACGCTTCATTGCGGGTCATCCGCCCTGATGCCACCTACTCCGACCAAGGGCCCTCCCCACGGGCGCCACCCAGCCGCAGCAATAGCCATCTGGCAGGACGGCCATTGCCGGGAGTCCTGATGCCCCAAGGAGATGGGCATCTACTCCTTGGCATACGTGGGGAGTTAACGGCGCAGGCATCAGTAGAGCGATCCCTGTGTTGTCAGGGGGCTACAACCAAGAGGGTACATGGCGGCCCCACCACAACGGACTGGCTACCGTGCTGGATGTTAGGTGACATGTGGTCCATGGTCGCCGTCAGTGCAGAAAATGGCCCTGCACAGTGTTTGGCAGAAAGTGTATGCAAGAGCGTAGACATGCCCAAGCGATGGAGAGCGGGCTGGACTGCAATGCAACGACGAAGAAGATGGCGAAAGATCTGAACACAACATGGACACAAGGCACCAAGTAAGGCGCCCTTCCCCAATTGGCTCGCTCTTCGGAATAATTTAGAAAGATGGAGGTCAAACCTGAGAGGGGACCATCACATAAGGCTGAAACATTTGAGACTCCTTTTAGTCGCCTCTTACGACAGTCAGGAATACCGCGGGCCTATTCTTACCCCCGAACCCGCAGGGGGGAGATCTCTCAAAACGGAATAGTAATACTCTATAGTGCATTTCATTTCCCTTGCGCTCTGGGCACTGTATTGAATAAGAACTTTCCTCAACTTTGGCTTTGCCATTTTAACCCACCAGTCAATAGCAGTGGCACATCTACTACGGGATCACAGGCATATTGCCCATGTTTCTTTAATCAGATCTTCTAAATCATGATTTACTAACAAGGAAGATTTCAAATTCCACTGATTCTTGAATCGGCGAACCGGCTGTCTAGCTAGATTTATGCAATCTAAGACACTTGAATGGTCTGAAAAGTACGTAGGAATGGTTTCTACTTTTGGCACGGAAGTTTCTAGATTTTTAGAAAAATATGGTCTATCAATCCTGCTACGTGATGTTGCCGTGACATAAGTGAACTCAATAGTGGAGCGGTATTTGATTTCCCATATATCCTTTAATTCTAAACCAGTAACTAATTGTTTTAGTTCAATTGAGAAATTAAAATTTGGCAACTGATCTTTTCGATTTAAAACACAATTAAAATCACCTCCAAGTAATAACTGTCTTGGCGATTTCCTTAACAAGTATATGGGCTCATCTTTGAAGAAACGTGCCGTGTCAGCTCGATGAGAACTTCCTGAAGGGGCGTACAAGTTGATGATAGTCACATCATAGATATTTAGTCCTATTCCCCTTCCGGATTCCAGTCGTCCCACCTCGCTTACTGTAATCCCTTCCCTCACCAAAATAGATGTTCCAAAACTTGTTTCGGGAGACACATTTACGTAACTGACAAAACCGGGAATTACCAAATCCAAAATTAGAGCTTCTTGTAACAGGGCAATATCAGTCGCGGATTCGTACAAAAATTCCTTCAAACCGGTCGTGATTTTATTTATGTTGATAGTGGTGACAGAATAAGATTGCGTCATTGTGCTGTCACTATGTAGTTGTTTTGAAAAACTGATTTAGTTTTCTGTGGTTCAGGGTTCAGTTAAGCTGCAACAGTTTTCTCGGAAGGCTGGACATGGAATAACACTTCAGTCAGTTTATTAGTTACTGTCCCGTTTCTTTCTACTTCTGATGTTTTCTCTTGTACCGCAAGCAGACTGATTTCCTGTTAAACTTTCTGATTTTTCCTCCAGTGATTCGTGTACGACCGTTTCGGACTGAACATTCTTTGGGCTTGGGTCGCCCCTACCGGATTTTCCCTTCCCTTGGTTACGAGCTACATTCTCATTTGGCTGCGTCGGCATTTTACTTCGCGGCTTATCTGGAGCAGCAGCAGACGCTTTAGTAATTTCGGATGCCGGCGCCTGCCCTGAGGTGTTGACCGTGATTTCAGTTTGGCCACCACTTCCTCGTTCTTTATTAATTTCACTCACTTTCTGATCGAGGTAAAGATCGAGAAGGCGCCGCTGGCAGTCCACCGAAAGGTGTTTCAGCATTAGACACTGGATGCCATCTGGCCCAGGAGCGGTATCAGGGCAAGCAGCTAGGGCACTGCGAAATTCCCACTCACTAAATGGAGCATTGTAAGATTCTGGGTGGTTGGTGCGAAACGAAAGGCTCCGACGTTCCATCCGCTCTTTAATGGAGCGGAAGGCCTGGGGGTAATTCGCAGAAGCGGCACTCATAGCAAAATGCTCTGCTAAGCGATGTGCAATGACGTCGGAGTCAGTACAAACTGCTCCATTCAGTGAGAGCGCAGGGACGCTGACAGGTGGCCGATAGCCGTAGACGCGTCGAATCTTGGCCCAGACCTGCGATGGAGTGACATGGAGGCCAATGGTGGACACATACCGCTCCCAGCACTCCTTCTTGCCTTGGCGGATAAGGAGGCGGGCCCGCGCACGCAGCCGTTTGAAGGCGATAAGGTGGTCTATGGAGGGATGTCGCTTGTGACGCTGGAGCGCCCGCCGGCGATCTTTAATCGCTTCAGCGATCTCAGGCGACCACCAAGGCACAGCCTTCCGCCGAGGGAACCCAGAGGAATGGGGAATGGCAGATTCGGCGGCAGTAACGATGCCGTTGGTGACCGATTGAACCACCATATCAATGTCATCAGTAGAGAGTGGCTCAAAAGCGGCAGTGGAGGAGAACAAGTCCCAGTCAGCCTTATTCATAGCCCATCTGCTAGGGCGCCCAGAAGATTGGCGCTGTGGTACTGACAAAAAGATCGGAAAGTGGTCACTACCACACAGGTCGTCATGCACACTCCATTGGACAGACGGTAAGAGGCCAGGGCTACAGATTGAAAGGTCAATGGCGGAGTAGGTGCCATGCGCCACACTGAAGTGTGTAAAGGCACCATCATTTAA
The DNA here is from genome assembly GCF_023898315.1 of Schistocerca nitens. Lineage (NCBI taxonomy): Eukaryota > Metazoa > Arthropoda > Insecta > Orthoptera > Acrididae > Schistocerca > Schistocerca nitens. The sequence goes on from NC_064615.1 coordinate 910,487,679, forward strand.
CAGCGAGAGATCGAGCTGCGACAATAAATGCTCAACGATGGCGCCCCGACCTGTTGCCACTGACCCACCCCACAGAGGGTTATGGGTGTTGAAGTCGCCCAATAGCAAGAAAGGTGGCGGCAATTGGGCGACCAGTGCGGCCAGGACATGCTGCGAGATATCACCATCCGGTGGAATGTAAAGACTGCAGACGGTAACAGCCTGTGGCGTCCACACGCGAACAGCGACAGCCTCTAAAGGCGTCTGGAGAGGGACAGACTCGCTGTGCAGAGTGTGAAGGACATATATGCAGACGCCACCAGACACCCTTTCATAAGCTGCTCGGTTCTTATAATAACCCCGATAGCCACGGAGGGCGGGGGTTCGCATTGCTGGAAACCAAGTTTCCTGGAGAGCAATGCAGAAGAAAGGGTGAAGGCTGATAAGTTGGCGGAGCTCAGCTAGATGGTGGAAGAAACCGCTGCAGTTCCACTGGAGGATGGTGTTGTCCATGGCTGGGAAAGGCGTGACGGGACTGGGAAGGCAGATTACGCCACTGGGTCACCTGCTGCCTCCGATGGAGCATCCGTGCAAATGCCACCCATTGCGTCAGAGGGACCGGCAAGAGCGAGGTCCTCAGCGGACGCCAGAATCTCCACCTCGTCCTCAGAGGCAGAGCTTGTAGGAAGCGGTGGGATGGGTGCCACCGCAATATCGTTGGTCTTGGGGACTTTCTTCTTTTTCTGCTTGTCACGCTGTGCCTTCGGCGGTTCAGGCTTCATGGGCTTCACTGGGTCAGTCTCAGGGACAGACGACGACCGCGAGGTCCGACGACCAGGGACTGGCGGTTGTTTCAACCACTTGCGGGCGTCCGCTTTTCCACTGGTCGGAACTTGCGAAGGGAGGTCCTCAAGGGATCCCTTCCTGGCGAGAGCAGCCGAAGAAGTCTTACGCTTCTCCGGCTGGGAAGGGGGAGCTGATGTCCCCGATGGTTGGGAGGGTGTTGTTCCTGGAGAAGATGGAGCAGGAGCAACAGGGTGTGAAGTGCCCCCCACAAGCAAGGGGGCTGGTGGATGCTGACCGATCTTAGAGCCGATTCGTGATGACGGGAGAACCGTCGTTGCAGCAGCGGCGTAGGTTGACGTCATTGCCACAGGATGGAGCCTCTCATATTTCCGTCTAGCCTCGGGGTAAGTCAGCCGGTCCAGGGTCTTATATTCCATTATCTTCCTTTCTTTCTGCAATATCCTACAGTCCGGCGAGCAGGGGGAATGGTGTTCTCCGCAGTTAACACAGATAGGAGGCGGGGCACATGGAGTATCGGGATGCGAAGGACGTCCACAATCCCGACACATGAGGCTGGAAGTACAACGAGATGACATGTGCCCGAACTTCCAGCATTTAAAACACCGCATCGGAGGAGGGATATATGGCTTCACATCACAACGGTAAACCATCACCTTGACCTTTTCGGGTAATACATCACCTTCGAAGGCCAAGATGAAGGCACCGGTGGCTACCTGATTATCCCTCGGACCCCGATGGACGCGCCGGACGAAGTGAACACCTCGTCGTTCTAGGTTGGCGCGTAGTTCATCGTCGGACTGCAGGAGAAGATCCCTGTGGAATATAATACCCTGGACCACGTTTAAACTTTTATGGGGAGTGATGGTGACGGAAACATCACCCAACTTGTCACAAGTGAGCAACCTCCGTGACTGGGCAGAGGATGCTGTTTTGATGAGAACCGACCCAGAGCGCATTTTGGACAAGCCCTCCACCTCCCCGAACTTGTCCTCTAAATGCTCCACAAAAAACTGGGGCTTGGTCGACATGAACGATTCTCCATCAACCCGCGTACACACGAGGTACCGAGGTGAATACTCTCCACTGCCTTCTTTAGCAAGACGTTCCTCCCATGGAGTAGCGAGGGAGGGAAACAATCTCTGATCAAATTTTTTCCTGTTGAGGTTAGACCTCGATCGCTTAGAGACTGTTGGTGGAGGCCCACCAGCGATAGATGATGTACCACGCTTCATTGCGGGTCATCCGCCCTGATGCCACCTACTCCGACCAAGGGCCCTCCCCACGGGCGCCACCCAGCCGCAGCAATAGCCATCTGGCAGGACAGCCATTGCCGGGAGTCCTGATGCCCCAAGGAGATGGGCATCTACTCCTTGGCATACGTGGGGAGTTAACGGCGCAGGCATCAGTAGAGCGATCCCTGTGTTGTCAGGGGGCAACAACCAAGAGGGTACATGGCGGCCCCACCACAACGGACTGGCTACCGTGCTGGATGTTAGGTGACATGTGGTCCATGGTCGCCGTCAGTGCAGAAAATGGCCCTGCACAGTGTTTGGCAGAAAGTGTACGCAAGAGCGTAGCCATGCCCATGCGATGGAGAGCGGGCAGGACTGCAATGCAACGACGAAGAAGATGGCGAAAGTTCTGATTACAACATGGACACAAGGCACCAAGTAAGGCGCCCTTCCCCAATTGGCTCGCTCTTCGGAATAATTTAGAAAGATGGAGGTCAAAACCGAGAGGGGACCATCACATAAGGCCGAAACATTTGAGACTCCTTTTAGTCGCCTCTTACGACAGGCAGGAATACCGCGGGGCTATTCTAACCCCCGAACCCGCAGGGGGATGCACCACAGATAAAACGGAGCCGCAGCAACAAAGAGGTGGGTCCTCACGGCGCAATAAGTGGCCGTGTGTCAGGCGAGTGTGCCCAATGCGCAGCCGGCAGAGGACAACAGACTCTTGGCGGGAGACCCGAATGGACGACCGCCACACAGTCGTCGACGCCTTGATACAACGGAGTTCGTTCGGTACGGGCAGGTTGCGCCATTCAGCGTCCCATAAAGCGAAAATTTTCCGGCGTAATAGTGCCCGCAAATCAGTCGCCGGGAGGCCAATCTCCAGAGGTGGTTGACTGGTGGCCTCTTTCGCCAGGCGGTCAACATTCTCATTCCCAGGGATCCCAACATGACCTGGGGTCCAAACAAAGACCACAGAGCGGCTGCAACGGTCAAGAGTAGACAGGGACACCTGGATAGCCATCACTAGACGAGAACGAGGGAAACACTGGTCGAGAGCTCGTAAACTGCTCAGGGAGTCGCTACAGATAAAAAAGGACTCACCTGAGCAGGAGCGGATATACTCTAGTGCTCGAAAGATGGCGACCAGCTCAGCAGTGTAAACGCTGCAGCCAGCCGCCAAGGAACGTTGTTCGGACTGGTCCCCTAGAGTGAGCGCATAACCGACACGACCAGCAACCATCGAACCGTCGGTGTAAACAATGCCAGAGCCCTGATACGTGGCCAGGATGGAAGAAAAGCGGCGGCGGAAGGCCTCTGGAGGGACTGAGTCCTTCGGGCCCTGTGCTAAGTTGAGCCGAAGGTAAGGGCGAGGATCACACCATGGGGGTGTACGCAAAGTGGCCCGGAAAGGAGGTGGAACAGGGAAAAACCCAAGCCCGGAGAGAAGATCCGTAACGCGCACGGCGATCGGACAACCCGACAGGGGCCGACGCTCGGCAGATGGACGACCGACTGCGGGAACAGCACACGGTAATTGGGATGCCCGGGCAAGCTAAAAACATGGGCAGCATAAGCAGCCAGTAATTGTTGGCGTCGGAACCGCAGTGGAGGGACACCTGCCTCCACTAGTAAGCTGTCCACAGGGCTGGTGCGGAAAGCACCAGTGGCAAGGCGTATCCCGCTGTGGAGAATGGGGTCCAGCACCCGCAACGCAGATGGGGATGCTGAGCCATATGCCAGGCACCCATAATCCAGACGGGACTGGATTAACGCCTGGTAGAGCCGTAACAGGGTAGAGCGGTCGGCGCCCCAGCGGGTGTGGCTCAAACATCGCAGTGCATTGAGATGCCGCCAACACGCCTGTTTGAGCTGCCGGATATGAGGCAGCCAAGTCAACCGGGCATCGAAAACCACCCCCAAAAACCTGTGTGATTCCACCACCGAAAGAAGTTCGCCGTTAAGAGAAAGCTGCGGCTCCGGGTGGACAGTACGTCGCCGGCAGATATGCATAACGCAGGTCTTGGCTGCCGAAAACTGAAACCCATGCGCTACAGCCCAAGACTGCGCCTTACGGATAGCGCCCTGTAGCTGACGTTCAACAGCTGCAATGCCAGTAGAGCTGTAGTAAAGGCAGAAGTCGTCAGCATACAGGGAAGCGGAGACAGAATTTCCCACGGCCGCAGCAAACCCGTTAATGGCTATTAAAAACAGACAGACACTTAAAACAGAACCCTGTGGCACACCGTTCTCCTGGACGTGGGAGGAACTAGACGAGGCCGCGACTTGCACGTGGAAGGTACGACACGACAGAAAATTGCGGATAAAAATCGGCAGAGGACCCCGAAGACCCCATCCATGAAGCGTAGAAAGGATGTGATGACGCCATGTCGTATCGTACGCCTTCCGCATGTCAAAAAAGACAGCGACCAGGTGCTGACGGCGGGCAAAGGCAGTACGGATGGCCGACTCCAGGCTCACCAGATTGTCGGTGGCGGAGCGGCCTTTACGGAACCCACCCTGAGACGGAGCCAAAAGGCCCCGAGACTCCAGTACCCAGTTCAAGCGCCGGCCACTGTTGCCACTGACCCACCCCACAGAGGGTTATGGGCGTTGAAGTCGCCCAATAGCAAGAAAGGTGGCGGCAATTGGGCGACCAGTGCAGCCAGGACATGCTGCGAGACATCACCATTCGGTGGAATGTAAAGACTGCAGACGGTAACAGCCTGTGGCGTCCACACGCGAACAGCGACAGCCTCTAAAGGCGTCTGGAGAGGGACAGACTCGCTGTGCAGAGTGTGAAGGACATATATGCAGACGCCACCAGACACCCTTTCATAAGCTGCTCGGTTCTTATAATAACCCCGATAGCCACGGAGGGCGGGGGTTCGCATTGCTGGAAACCAAGTTTCCTGGAGAGCAATGCAGAAGAAAGGGTGAAGGCTGATAAGTTGGCGGAGCTCAGCTAGATGGTGGAAGAAACCGCTGCAGTTCCACTGGAGGATGGTATTGGCCATGGCTGGGAAAGGCGTGACGGGACTGGGAAGGCAGATTACGCCGCCGGGTCACCTGCTGCCTCCGATTGAGCACCCACGCTAGTGCTATTCATGGCGTCTGAGGGACCGGCGAGATCGAGGTCCTCAGCGGACGCCAGAATCTCCACCTCGTCCTCAGACGCAGAGCTGGAAAGTTGCGGTGGGGTGGCTGCCACGGCGAGTTCCTTGGGCTTAAAGTTCTTCTTGTTTGGTTTCTCACGCTGCTCCTTGGGTTTGACTGGCTGGGAGGGCTTCACCGATTCAGTCTCCGGGACTGAGGAGGATCGTGAAGCCCTTCGACCAGCTGATTGTGGGCACTTACGCCACTGTCGGTCGTCAGCCTTCCCGCTGGTGGAAACCTGGGAAGGGAGGGACCCAAGGGGCCCCTTGCGAGCGTGAGAAGCCGAAGAAGTTGGACACTTCTCCGGCTTAGAAGCAGGGACGGACGTCCCTGATGGGGGGGATGGTGTTGCCCCTGAGGTAGGTGGCGCAGGAGCAACCCGGTGGGTAGAGCCCCTCACTGGCAAGGGGGCAGGAGGAGTTGTACCACTCAGCGATCCGGCCGGAAGTCGCTAAAACTGATGGGGCGAGCACAGGTCTTGTAGCAGCGGCATAGGAAGATGTCATTCTCACTGGATGTAATCGGTCATATTTCCTTTTGGCCTCAGTATAAGTCAGTCGGTCCAGGGTCTTATATTCCATGATTTTGCACTCTTTCTGGAATATTCTGCAGTCTGGCGAGCAAGGTGAATGGTGCTCCCCGCAGTTGACGCAGATGGGAGGCGGGGCACATGGAGTATCGGGATGAGATGGGCATCCGCAATCTCGACATGTGAGGCTGGAAGTGCAGCGGGAAGACATATGGCCGAACTTCCAGCACTTGAAGCACCGCATCGGGGGAGGGATATAGGGCTTGACGTCACATCGGTAGACCATCACCTTGACCTTTTCCGGTAACGTATCACCCTCGAAGGCCAAGATGAAGGCACCGGTAGGAACCTGATTGTCCCTCGGACCCCGATGAACGCGCCGGACGAAATGAACACCTCTACGTTCTAAGTTGGCGCGCAGCTCGTCATCAGACTGCAAAAGGAGGTCCCTATGGAAAATAACACCCTGGACCATATTTAAACTGTTATGTGGTGTAATAGTAACGTTAACATCCCCCAACTTGTCACAAGCAAGTAACCTGCGTGACTGGGCGGAGGATGCCGTTTGTATCAGTACTGACCCAGAGCGCGTTTTAGACAAGCCCTCCACCTCCCCAAACTTGTCCTCTAAATGCTTGACGAAGAGCTGAGGCTTTGTGGAGAGAAAAGACTCCCCATCAGCTCTCGTACAAACTAAGAATCGGGGCGAATAACTGTTACCTCCATCCTGAGACTTACGCTCTTCCCACGGCGTGGCCAGGGAGGGGAACGTTTTTGGATCGTACTTCTGAGCATTAAATTGAGCCCGAGAACGCTTAGAGACTGCTGGCGGCAGGCTCTCAGCGAGAGATGATGTACCACGCTTCATTGCGGGTCATCCGCCCTGATGCCACCTACTCCGAACAAGGGCCCTCTCCACGGGCGCCACCCAGCCACAGCAAAGGCCACCTGGCAGGATGGCCGGTGCCGGGAGTCCCGATACCCCAGGAGGATAGGCATCTACTCCTTGGCATACGTGGGGAGTTAACGGCGCAGGCATCAGTAGAGCGATCCCTGTGTTGTCAGGGTGCTACAACCAACAGGGTACATGGTGGTCCCACCACAACGGACTGGCTCAGGTGCAAAACTGTCCAAGGTCGTCGTCGCAGTTAAAAGAAACACTGCAGAGTGCAGCGTGGTAATCGCCCAAGAGCTCGAAAACGAGCGGGACACCATTGCAACGACGAGAAAGCCGGCTAAAGGTCTAATTGCACGACGGATACAGTGCACCATGTAAGGCCCCCTTCCCCAATTGGCTCGCTCTTCGGAATAATTTAGAAAGATGGAGGTCAAACCCGAGAGGGGACCTGCACATAAGGCCGAAACAGTTGAGACTCCTTTTAGTCGCCTCTTACGACAGGCAGGAATACCGCGGGCCTATTCTAACCCCCGAACCCGCAGGGGGGAGGGCGACGCTGAGCCATACGCCACACTCCCATAATCCAGTCGGGACAGCACAAGGGCTTTGTAGAGCTGCAGCAGCGTGTTACGATCTGCACCCCAAGTTGTGTTGCTCAGGCAGTGGAGGGCATTCAGATGCTGCCAGCACTGACGCTTTAGCTGACGAATATGTGGAAGCCAAGTAAGCCGGGCATCGAACAGCAATCCCAGAAAACGGTAAGTGTCAACAACCCTGAGCATAGCTTCTTGAAGATAGAGCTCAGGGTGGGGATGGACAGTTCGACGCCGAGAAAAGTGCATAACACAAGTCCTCGCAGGAGAAAACTGAAACCCATGGGCTAGGGCCCACGCCTGCGCCATGCGTATGGCTCCCTGCAACCGACGTTCTGCAACACCAATGGTGGAGGAGCTGAAAAATATGCAGAAATCGTCAGCATATAACGTGGGTGAGACAGACGACCCTACTGCTGCTGCAAGGCCATTAATGGCCACAAGGAAAAGGGGCACGCTCAATACAGAGCCTTGTGGAACGCCGTTCTCCTGGATATGAAGTGAACTATGGGATGTGCCAATTAAAACGTGCTACGTGGCGAGAATATGGTGCCGCCACGTCGTGTCATATGCTCTGGAGAGGTCGAAAAAGACGGTGACGAGGTGTTGGCGCCTGGAAAAAGTAGTGCGGATTGCAGACTCAAGGAAGACCAAAGTATCGGCGGTGGAACGGCCCTGACGGAAGCCGCTCTGGCACGGAGCCAGAAGACCCCGAGACTCGAGCAGCCAACACAGCCGTCGACTCACCATACGTTCCAGGAGCTTGCACAGAGTATTTGTCAAGCTGATGGGCCGATAGCTATGCACATTAAGTGGGTCTTTACCAGGTTTCAGCACCGGAATGATGGCACTTTCTCGCCATTGAGACGGAAAGACACCATCGCCCCATATGCGGTTGAAGACGGCAAGAACACATCGCTGAAAGTCCGGGGACAGGTGTTTGATCATCTGATTGTGAACGCCATCTGGCCCAGAGGCTGTATCGGGGCACTGTGCCAGGGCGCTTTGGAGTTCCCACAAACTAAATGGGGTGTTATACGCCTCAGGGTGGCGACAAGCTAAAGAAAGCCGTTTGCATTCCTCCTGGCGTTTTAGCGCGCGAAACGCGGGCGGGTAATTCCCCGGCGCAGAGGCCCGAACATAGTGCTGTGCGAAATGCTCGGCGATTGCATCGGCATCGGTGGATAGTGCCCCATTGATGGTAAGCCCTGTGACACCTGTTGAGTGCTGCAATCCAAAGATGCGCCGAATCTTCATCCACACCTGGGAGGGTGAAGTACGGGAACCAATGGTGGAAACGTACCTCTCCCAGCACTCCTGTTTCCGCCTCTTGATGAGCCGCCTTGCCTGAGCACGGAGACGTTTGAAGAAAATGAGGTTCTCCAAACACGGGTGCCGCTTATGTCGCTGAAGAGCCCGCCGACGTTCCTTAATGGCTTCTGCGACCTCCGGAGACCACCAAGGCACTGACTTTCGCCGGGGGCACCCTAACGAACGAGGAATGGTACGTTCTGCAACGTAAACAATCGCTGCAGTCAGTGTCTCAACCACCACATCGATGGTACCGTGGGGGAGAGATTCAGAAGTGGCCGCAGAGGAGAACATTTCCCATTTTGCCTTGCTAAATGCCCATCTAGGCAGGCCTTCATGGGATCGACGCTGGGGTAGTGAAAGGAAGATGGGAAAATGGTCACTACCACACAAGTCGTCATGGACTCTCCAGTGGACCGATGGTACAAGCCCTGGGTTGCACAACGACAGATCTATGGCCGAGAACGTGCCATGCGCCACACTGAAATGCGTGGCAGTGCCAGTGCTTAAGAGGCAGAGGTCGAGTTGGAAGTCCTTGGAAGGGACTCCCCCAAGGGATCCCTTTCAAACAAGTGAGGCCGGAGGAGGCTGTTGCGTCTCCGGCTGAGCAGCCGGAGAGAGCTGTCGCCTCCCCGGCTGAGGAGCCCGAGAGGGCTGTCGCCGCTTCGGCTGAGAGGTGGGGACTGACGTCCCTGGTTGCTTGGGGCGCACTGCTCCCAAACTGGGTGTTTTGAGAGCAGTGGAAGAGAGAGTGGCCTGTCCCAGCGGTGGGGCAGACGTTACTGGATTTCTCTGTGGGCCAACGGAGAAGGGAGTCTGTGCGGGAGCTGGTGGCGGCAGTGTGACGGTAGCATAACTCCTCAACAGAGGTGTGGGGTTGAGTCTTTCTAGCTTCTTCTTTGCCTCTTGGTAAGTTAAACGGTCCAAGGTCTTAATTTCTTGGATCTTCCGCTCTCGTTGATAAACTGCACAGTCTGGCGAGCAGGGAGAATGAAGCTCCCCACAGTTAACGCAGGTGGGAGGCGGAGCACATGGAGCATTAGGATGTGAAGGTCGTCCACAATCACGACACGTGGGGCTGGCAGTGCATCTAGAGGACATATGTCCGAACTTCCAACACTGGAAGCATCGCATAGGGGGTGGGACATAGGGCTTGACATCGCACCGGTAGATCATGACCTTGACCTTCTCAGGCAAGCAGTCACCCTCAAAGGCCAGGATGAAGGCACCGGTAGCGACCCTATTATCCTTGGGCCCCCTAAAGACACGACGGACAAAGTGCACACCTCGTCGTGCCAGGTTCTCCCGTAGCTCGTCATCAGACTGTAGCAGAAGATCTTTATGAAAAATAATCCCCTGGACCAAATTTAAGGACTTATGGGGAGTGACATGAACGGGGATGTCACCGAGCTTCTCACAGGCGAGTAACGCTCGTGACTGTGCAGATGAAACTGCTTGTATCAAAATAGCCCCGCTCCTCATTTTGGAAACAGATGCCACTTCCCCAAACTTATCTTCAAGATGGTGAACAAAGAAGAGAGGCTTAGTCCCAAAAAACGAATCCCCATCGGTTCTACTGCATACAAGGTATCGCGGTGAATATGGCTCCTGTCTGTCCGCAGCCCTACGTTCCTCCCATGGCGTGGCTAGGGAAGGGAACGATTTGGGGTTATATGTCACAGCATTAAATTCTGTCTTACCGCGCTTAGAGACGTTGGCGGTCGTGCGACCACCGGATTGAGACTTCACCCGCTTCATTGCGGGGCATCCGCCCCGATGCCACCCACTCCGACCAGGGGCTCTCCCCACGGGCGCCACCCAGCCACAGCAAAGGCCACCTGGCAGGATGGCCGTTGCCGGGAGTCCTGATGCCCCAGAGAGACGAGCATCGACTCCTTGGCTTACGTGGGGAGGTGTCAGCTCAGGCATAGGCAGTACGATCCCTGTGTTGTCAGGGGGCTACAACCTAGAGGGTACATGACGACCCCACCACAACGGGCTGGTTACGATGCTGGATTTTGGGTGCCATGGGTAGTCCATAGTGATCGTGGGTGCAGATGGTGACGCACCAAGGGCGTTACGTACACAATCCATCAGGTGTGTATGCGCAAAATGACGGATGGAGGGTGCAGTTACGACGCCAAGACGATCAAGAGTGCCAAGGCCTTAGGGCACAGAGGACTGTTGGTGCACCACGTAAGGTGTCCTTCCCCAAAAGGCTCGTACTTCTGTGGAATTTGGAAAAATGGAGGTCAAACCCTAATGGGGACCATCACATTAAGGCCGAAACGTTTGAGACTCCTTTTAGTCGCCTCTTACGACAGGCAGGAATACCGCGGGCCTATTCTAACCCCCGAACCCGCAGGGGGGCGACACGTGGGGCTGGCAGTGCACCTGGAGGACATGTGTCCGAATTTCCAGCACTGGAAGCATCGCATAGGTGGCGGGACATAGGGCTTGAGATCGCAGCGGTAGATCATGACCTTGACTTTCTCAAGCAAGCAGTCGCCCTCAAAGGCCAGGATGAAAGCACCGGTAGCGACCCTATTATCCTTCGGCCCCCTAGAGGCACGACGGACAAAGTGTACACCTCGTCGTGCCAGGATCTCACGTAGCTCGTCATCAGACTGTAGCAGAAGATCTTTATGAAAAATAATCCCCTGGACCAAATTTAAGGACTTATGGGGTGTGGCAGTAACGGGGATGTCACCGAGCTTCTCACAGGCGAGTAATGCCTGGAACTGTGCAGATGAAGCTGCTTGTATCAGAATGGCCCCGTTCCTCAGTTTGGAAAGAGACGCCACTTCCCCAAAGTTATCTTCGAGATTGTGCACAAAGAAAAGAGGCTTAGTCCCCAAAAACGAATCCCCATCAGTTCTGCTGCATACAAGGTATCGTGGCGAATACGGCTCCTGTCTGTCTGCAGCCCTACGTTCCTCCCATGGTGTGGCTAGGGAAGGGAACGATTTCGGGTTATATGTCAGAGCGTTAAATTCCACCTTACCACGCTTAGAGACATTGGCGGTCGGGCGACCACCAGATTGAGATTTCACCCGCTTCATAGCGGGGCATCCGCCCCCATGCCACCTACTCCGACCAAGGGCCCTCCCCACGGGCGCCACCCAGCCGCAGCAATAGCCACCTGGCAGGATGTCCATTGCCGGGAGTCCTGATGCCCCAGGGAGATGGGCATCTACTCCTTGGCATACGTGGGGAGTTAACGGCGCAGGCATCAGTAGAGCGATCCCTGTGTTGTCAGGGGGCTACAACCAACAGGGTACATGGTGGCCCCACCACAACGGACTGGCTACCGTGCTGGATCTTAGGTGCAAAAATGTCCAAGGTCGTCGTCGCAGTTAAAAGCAACACTGCAGAGTGCAGTGTGGTAATCGCACCCAGTGACGTATTCCCGCCCATAAGACGGAAAACGAGCGGGACACCATTGCAACGACGAGTGTGTGTTTGAGGTTTACGGGCGCTAAACAGCGGGGTCATCAGCGCCCAAACGCATATAAACAGGAACACATGCAGTGAAGGGACTAAGACGGACAGCGAACAAGGAGAACGGCTAAAAGACACAGACCTGACGCAGTTTCAAATCCTCACATACAGAGGCAAAACAAGAGGAGAAGGAACACACTAAAAAGGAAGGGAAACAAGGAAAAGAGAACAGAAACTGAAGGGAAACAAGGAGGTAATCGTGACTAGCTGACATCTTACCTAAAACCTGGGTGAGCCAGTCACCCAGCAGCACATTAAAATCCTCTCCCTAAAATCCGAGGCAACAAATTGGACAGGACACAAAACCGTAAGACCGTGACTACAGTCGTTGCGTCATCTTGTAAAATAGAGGGCAAATCCGGAGGCAAAGAAACGACTGCCCTCTGGTCAGAGAATAAAAGACAGTCAAGTAAAAAGTGGCGGACAGTAATCTGGACGCCAAAGCACTGCAGATTGGGGGGTCCTCCCGCCGGAGTAAAAAACCATGCGTTAAGGGACTGTGCCCGATGCGGAGGCGAGTGAGGAGAACCTCATCCCGCCTGCATGACTGGTAGGACGTACGCCATGGCCGCGTGGTGGCCTTGACCAGACGCAGCTTATTTTCACCGACTGCCAGCCACTCCTCTTCCCACTGACGCAGAACGCGAAAACGCAGGAGGGAAGTAACAGCATGGAGATGGACGGCACATGCAACATCGTGAGGGAGGGAACACGCAGCTTTGGCAGCCACATCCGCCAGTTCGTTTCCCCTAATACCCATGTGCCCCGGCACCCAGCAGAAGGAAACCTCCTTCCCCTGCCGTTGCAGGTGGAGTAGGGCATCATGGATGTTCTGGACGAGCGTATGCGCTGGGTACAAGTGTTTCATGGTCTCAAGGGCACTCAGGCAGTCAGAACTGATGAGGAACTTAAGACTCGGAACACATCTCATCTGTTCCAATGCCCGCAAGATCGCAAACAATTCGGCATCAAAGATGGTAAACGCCGCAGGAAGTCTTAACTTGACGACTCGATCAGGGAAAGCAACAGCACAACCAACAGAGTCCCCCTGCTTAGAGCCATCCGTAAATACTGGTACATGGTCGGGATGCTGGTTTAAAATATCATAAAATAAGGAGGTAAAAACAAACGCAGGAGTGCAGCTCCTCCGGTACTCCGACAAGTCTAAAAGGACGCTGGGCCTCTGGAGCAACCAGGGAGGCAGGCGAGTAAAACCTTGTCGTTGGGGGGCCACACGCTCTACACCAAGGGACTCAAGCAAATGCTTGGCACGAATCCCAAATGGTCTCGGTGCCCTGGGACGACTGGAAAAGAGACGTTCCATAGGCGGTCGGGCAACGGTAGGGTACGCAGGGGAGGTAGGACAGGCAAGAAATTGACACACCCGTCGCACCATGAGGAGTTTCCGCCGGATGGCGAGCGGCGGTTCCCCTGCCTCAGCACACAGGCTGGGGATGGGACTGGTATGGAAGGCACCAGTGGCCAGTGCAACGACGAAAAAGTCGGCTAAAGGTCTCAATGCACGACGGATACAGTGCACCATGTAAGGCGCCCTTCCCCAATTGGCTCGCTCTTCGGAATAATTTAGAAAGATGGAGGTCAAACCCGAGAGGGGACCATCACATAAGGCCGAAACATTTGAGACTCCTTTTAGTCGCCTCTTACGACAGGCAGGAATACCGCGGGCCTATTCTTACCACCGAACCCGCAGGGGGGAGAAGCCCGCAGGGAGGAGCGCCACACATCGGTCGTCTCCTTGACAGCCCGCAGTTTATTCGGGGCTGTCATGCCACGCCACTCAACATACCACATCCCAAGCACCTTACGGCGCAACACCAGCTGCTGATCGCGAGCCGTGAGGCCGATCTCCGAAGCTGGGGCGTCGATCGCCCCTTTCGCCAGCCTGTCAACACGTTCGTTCCCCGGGATGCCAACGTGACCTGGCGTCCAAACAAAGACCACCGAACGACCAGAACGGGTAATGGCGGAAACAGACTCCTGAATAGAGGGCACCAGAGGAGAAGAGGGATAGCAGCGGTCGATGGCCTGAAGGCTGCTCAGGGAGTCACTGCAGATGACGATGGACGGACCTGAGCAGAAACGCATATGCTCAAGAGCGCGGAAAATGGCCACCAGCTCTGCAGTAAAAATACTGCAGCCAGCCGGCAAGGAGCGCTGCTCAACATGGGCAGCGTGAGCAAAAGCATAGGCAGTGCGACCATCAACCAGGGAACCATCAGTGTAGACAGTCTCACAGCCCGAAAATGAGGCGAGGAGCGCAAGAAAACGGCGACGGAGGGCCACAGGCGGAACCGAGTCCTTGGGTCCCTGTGCCAAGTCCAGACGGACGGACGGACGGCCGGGACAAACACCAGGGAGGCGTAGGTGCACGGACCCGGAAGGGAGGCAGAAGAGGGAATGACCCCAGTTCCGACAGCAGGGACTGGACGCGGACAGCTATGGAAAGCCCAGACCTAGGCCGCCGTTCGGGCAGATGGAGGACCATGGCAGGGAAAAGCAGGCGACGATTGGGATGGCCTGGCGAGCAATGCACGTGGACAGCATAGTCGGCGAGCAGTCGATGGTCGCGAATCCGCAGCGGGGGAACCCCGGCCTCCACCAGTAGACTATCCACGGGGCTCGTACGAAAAGCGCCAGTTGCAAGCCGAACCCGACAGTGGTGTATGGGGTCTAACAACTTCAACACTGAGGGTGAGGCAGACCCATAGGCCAGGCTCCCATAATCAAGCCTGGACTGCACAAGAGCTCTGTATAATCGCAACAGCGTGCAGCGATCCGCACCCCAAGGCTCAGGCAGCGGAGGGCGTTGAGGTGCCGCCAGCACTTTTGCTTCAGCTGAGTAATATGAGGAACCCATGTGAGCCGGGCATCAAAGACGAGTCCTAAGAAGCGGCAAGTGTCCACCACTTGAAGCAGGTGGCTGTCGAGGTAAAGTTCAGGATGAGGGTGGACCGTCCGACGCCTGCAGAAGTGCATAACTCGAGTCTTGGCTGCAGAGTACTGAAAACCATGAGTCAGAGCCCATGATGCTGCCATAGGCCCCAGGTGATTTATGAGTAGAACACGACCGCAAAACATCAGAAACCTCTTCCACCGTAAAGGGAGCATTAAGACGGCGGCGATCAGTAGCTGTTAAAAGACGTGGTGTCACTTGTAAAAGATCCGCAATAGCTGCAGCATCCCTGCGTTTGTCACACAATAAATCCACGAAGTGACGGTGCACTTCCTTAAGGATTGCTGACTGTGTACGGAGACGCTCGCCATCAGCTGATTCAAGTTCCGTTATACAACTGCGCGCGGCGCGCCGACGTTCCCGTAACAAGTGGAACATTGAGGGTGTTTCATCAGTAAGTTGTCCAGGAGCCTGGCTCCGCACAACCGACCCATAAAGTGATCACGTTTGCAGTTCCATAAGGCGTCCCTTAATTTGGCGAATTCGCGCCACCCTGAGAGCAGGGTCATCGGTCTGCATGTGAATAACATCCTGCAAACAGAGCTCATAAAATTCAAGAGTGGCTTTTTTCCAGAGCGTGACTTTGGAACTGAATTCCTGGAGAGCTTTCCACAGAGCTGGCTTTGCATATGCCACCCACCAAGACAACGTTGTTTCTTATAGAACTCGATATTGTAGAACTCGCCGCCATACATTGACAATGATGGGTTCTAATGTAGTATCAGATAAGTGGCGGGTATTCAATTTCAATAGGCGTCTCACGCGAGGTGGTGGTGCTAACAGAACGGAAATGACAAATATAAGCACAGTGGTCAGAGAAGATTACAGGATGAACCACCGACGTCAGAATACAATGCTTCCTGTCACTGGATACATATATTCTGTCAAGCCGACTCCTACCAGTGGGATAAAAGTACGTAAACCCGTGGTCATGTGGGTGTAAATGCCTCCACGAATCAGTCAACTTAAGTTCCGTAACCAAGCCTGCAGCTCAAGACATTTGTAGGCTCGCAGCTCTTGATCCCTATCGTCGAGCAGACAATTAAAATCGCCTCCTAAAACCACAGGGAGGTGGGGACCTTGGAAAAGATGACACAATTCACTGCCATAAAAAACACTCCGTAACGGCTTTGCATCAGCACCAGAAGGAGCGTACACATTCACGTAGAGGACGTTGTGTTGTTGACCGTATATGCTACACCTCTACCGTTTGGAAGTCTCGCGATGTTTGAGATATCATGCCCTACACGAACGAGAATTGCTGTGCCACAACGAAATTCAGGATCAAAATTCACTAAAACCTGATATCCTGGCACCGTGTGAATCAAATGTGAGATCACTTCTTGTAGAAAAACGACGTCTGCACGAACATACTGAAGAAAGTCAACCAAAGTTAAAAATTTAACGTTTGACTCAATTCTAATAACATTAATTGTAGCAACAACTGATGGTGGATGTGCTACTATAAAGTATTTGAAGAAAACACGCGCTACAGGGGGTGCGATACCCGTTTCTTATTCTACATCTTCTGATCAGTTTATTGGCGTACTCAACTCCGGACAGAGTGGGCCCACTTCCATAGCCACATTAGATGTAGTTGCAGACGACACATTCGCGGTATTGACTGGTTCAGAAATAGCTTCCGACCCAGCAAAAGGTTGTGGGCGCGTACGCTTTTGATAAGAATCCTCCGACTTGCGTTTCACAGGCGGCTGCGTAGGTTGCGTAGTGGGAACACTTTCACCTTGAAATTCGACTCCCTGTTCACTTTCCTGTTCTCCCTTGTTTAGAATTTCTTTCAGCTGACGAACCGTAACGTCACGGCGGCTTTCTGACGCACTTAGCTTTTGCACGGGCTGACTACTAGCTAACGGACGCTGCTGCCGCCGGCCGGAATCAAGCACCTGCTTCGAGATAACATCGGTGCGGTTCGGGAATCGTTGTGGATTTTTCTGCTTCTGTTTCGGATTGCGACGCGAAACAGGTGCGCTATCAGGAGAACGACTCCGTTCCCTTCGAACCGAAACTCCTTCCAAAATTCCGGTACTACTGGCGCTACGGAATCTTTGCGAGCCACTGTTTCTACCCATATAGCTTGCACGTCGCGGTTTGGGTTCTGGTACGGCGGGGATGGTTTCCCTTTCCTCGCGCCTTTCAATATCAACAGAAGAAACCGACGCACCCTCGTTTACAGAAGCGTCATCAGCTACAGAAGTGGACGAGCCGATATTTACGACAGGTGAAGCAATAACAACAGGATCGATGTTTCAAACAGGCGGTACATCACTAGCAACAGCGGCCGGGGGCAGTATTACAAGGTCTCCTTCACTTACAGACGCTGAATTTTCAAACATTTCCGAAACAGCAGCAATCTGAGACGTGGTAGGAGTAATTTCCATCGCTTCGGCCTCGGTCGTGTTTGTATTTTCGGCCTGTCGGCGTGTGAGCGACTGGCCCAGTGCGACCGACGCATGCGTCAAAACATCAGTTTGACCACTGTCCTGACCAGCTAATGGCAACTGTACTGGGCGCCTACGTCTCGGGCAATTTTGTCGCAAATGATCACTAGCATTACAAAATGAACAGGTCTGTGGCTGCCCGCTGTACTAAATAAATGCCCGGTGACCGGCAATGACTAAAAACGACGGCACGTGTTTTCGGACAATCATTTTCACACTCTGAATACCATTTTCCACCTGATAAATGTAAACAGACGACCATTTTTCTTTTGTTACCGAGAGCACAGTACAATAAGGCATTAAGCTCCGAGCTATTGTCGCGCTACGGGTTTCAAAAGGCAAGTTAAAAACACGAACATTTCGTATCCCATAACCAGCATTTGAAACAGTCACCACACTAATGTTTCCATCAATGTACTTAAATTTTCGAATACCGCCACTCACGTTCACTAAGGAATCACAAAGATTTAAGTTTCAAAAATAAAGAGTTCAGAAAAGCATCCAACTGCAATCTCAGTACTTCGGTTTCCGGTAATTGCAACTCTTCCTTAATCCACTTATGAATTTCGAAAGAAGACGGCCTAACAACGTTCCTAACAAAGGCGCACTGAATGTTATTTTCCCTATCTTCTTGATCCATATTACTCACTGTTCAGAGGCAACACAGTCGCAGAAGAAGAAGCCGCCGCGACGAACCGCCGCCCACGGGGCACCAGCAAGCACTGCCGCACGCGCCACTCCCAGGGGGCGATTAGCACGAGCCCGCGCCTCCGAAGAGACTGGTGCCTTAAACCAGCGCCTTAGACCGCTCGGCCACGCTACCTGCGCCAGCGTTCCCCGCGTCTCTAGAAAACAGTGCACGACACAGTTTCCTGTTGTGCTGCGACTCGCTGCTCATGCATCGCACCTCAAACAACTGCCCCTTTCGACTATAGATTTAACCTCTCAGGCAGCTACCCACGCCCTGGGGCGGCCGAATTTCTTGTTGCTGATAATGAAATGGTAGTGCAACCTGCGGCGTGCGGAACATGAGTGTAAAGTGATGAGAGCATTGTGATTTCAAACACTGGGTGACGATCATGATTGCAGCAACAGCAAGGCAAAACCTTCAAAATTGCCGTGACCAGGATTCGAACCTGGGTTTTTGTGGCCACAACGCAATGTCCTAACCACTAGACGATCACGGCCGCGGAGGCGCCCGGGGAAGCAGTTCTCGCGACTGCACCCGCCCGGTACACAGCAAAGCTCAGCCCACTGCGTCAGACGCGATCTCCATTATATGTATACGGGCAAACGAAACGTGCCTGCGCTGTTAGGACACTAACCAGAGTGGGTAGCTGCATTCATCTCCCTGGCAGTGTCTTGCAGTCCTCCAAGTCTGTTGACCACAGGTGGACAGGTGTCGCATCTCTCTCGCCGTCACTTGTGGCCGTCATTCATACTTAACGTGCTTTTCTGCAAGCGTCAGTCGAGCAAAGTCGGGACAAGTCGCCTAAGAGGAGCAACAAAATGGTGGATTTCCGGTACCGGGAATCGAACCCGGGCCTCCTGGGTGAGAGCCAGGTATCCTAGCCACTAGACGACACCGGATAACGACACACGCACTCCTCCAACAAACACGGTGAGCGTCCACCCGCTACTTGACGACAACTGCAAAAATTAACGCTTCCACTTCGTAGAACGGCATGCTCTGGACGTATCTCGTGGAGACGAACGCCAGCAATCATGAGACCAAACTGCGCCGGTGAATCCTGTTGTTACACCGCGCACTGTGCTACGACAGTTTAAGAGAGCGACGCTCACGCTTTGCTGCGCTATTTCCTTCGCGGGAAATCAGTGCTCCTGTTTTCGAGACAGAAAACGTTGGCAGCGGTGGGATTCGAACCCACGCCTCCGAAGAGACTGGTGCCTGAAACCAGCGCCTTAGACCGCTCGGCCACGCTACCTACGCGACGCGGCCGCCGCAGGAGCTGCGTTCTACCCCACGAGAACACAGCGCAATGGCACAAAAACGAGAAGTAAAAATTGGCAGCGGTGGGATTCGAACCCACGCCTCCGAAGAGACTGGTGCCTGAAACCAGCGCCTTAGACCGCTCGGCCACGCTACCTACGCGACGCGGCCGCCGCAGGAGCTGCGTTCTACCCCACGAGAACACAGCGCAATGGCACAAAAACGAGAAGTAAAAATTGGCAGCGGTGGGATTCGAACCCACGCCTCCGAAGAGACTGGTGCCTTAAACCAGCGCCTTAGACCGCTCGGCCACGCTACCTGCGCCAGCGTTCCCCGCGTCTCTAGAAAACAGTGCACGACACAGTTTCCTGTTGTGCTGCGACTCGCTGCTCATGCATCGCACCTCAAACAACTGCCCCTTTCGACTATATATTTAACCTCTCAGGCAGCTACCCACGCCCTGGGGCGGCCGAATTTCTTGTTGCTGATAATGAAATGGTAGTGCAACCTGCGGCGTGCGGAACATGAGTGTAAAGTGATGAGAGCATTGTGATTTCAAACACTGGGTGACGATCATGATTGCAGCAACAGCAAGGCAAAACCTTCAAAATTGCCGTGACCAGGATTCGAACCTGGGTTTTTGCGGCCACAACGCAATGTCCTAACCACTAGACGATCACGGCCGCGGAGGCGCCCGGGGAAGCAGTTCTCGCGACTGCACCCGCCCGGTACACAGCAAAGCTCAGCCCACTGCGTCAGACGCGATCTCCATTATATGTATACGGGCAAACGAAACGTGCCTGCGCTGTTAGGACACTAACCAGAGTGGGTAGCTGCATTCATCTCCCTGGCAGTGTCTTGCAGTCCTCCAAGTCTGTTGACCACAGGTGGACAGGTGTCGCATCTCTCTCGCCGTCACATGTGGCCGTCATTCATACTTAACGTGCTTTTCTGCAAGCGTCAGTCGAGCAAAGTCGGGACAAGTCGCCTAAGAGGAGCAACAAAATGGTGGATTTCCGGTACCGGGAATCGAACCCGGGCCTCCTGGGTGAGAGCCAGGTATCCTAGCCACTAGACGACACCGGATAACGACACACGCACTCCTCCAACAAACACGGTGAGCGTCCACCCGCTACTTGACGACAACTGCAAAAATTAACGCTTCCACTTCGTAGAACGGCATGCTCTGGACGTATCTCGTGGAGACGAACGCCAGCAATCATGAGACCAAACTGCGCCGGTGAATCCTGTTGTTACACCGCGCACTGTGCTACGACAGTTTAAGAGAGCGACGCTCACGCTTTGCTGCGCTATTTCCTTCGCGGGAAATCAGTGCTCCTGTTTTCGAGACAGAAAACGTTGGCAGCGGTGGGATTCGAACCCACGCCTCCGAAGAGACTGGTGCCTGAAACCAGCGCCTTAGACCGCTCGGCCACGCTACCTACGCGACGCGGCCGCCGCAGGAGCTGCGTTCTACCCCACGAGAACACAGCGCAATGGCACAAAAACGAGAAGTAAAAATTGGCAGCGGTGGGATTCGAACCCACGCCTCCGAAGAGACTGGTGCCTTAAACCAGCGCCTTAGACCGCTCGGCCACGCTACCTGCGCCAGCGTTCCCCGCGTCTCTAGAAAACAGTGCACGACACAGTTTCCTGTTGTGCTGCGACTCGCTGCTCATGCATCGCACCTCAAACAACTGCCCCTTTCGACTATAGATTTAACCTCTCAGGCAGCTACCCACGCCCTGGGGCGGCCGAATTTCTTGTTGCTGATAATGAAATGGTAGTGCAACCTGCGGCGTGCGGAACATGAGTGTAAAGTGATGAGAGCATTGTGATTTCAAACACTGGGTGACGATCATGATTGCAGCAACAGCAAGGCAAAACCTTCAAAATTGCCGTGACCAGGATTCGAACCTGGGTTTTTGCGGCCACAACGCAATGTCCTAACCACTAGACGATCACGGCCGCGGAGGCGCCCGGGGAAGCAGTTCTCGCGACTGCACCCGCCCGGTACACAGCAAAGCTCAGCCCACTGCGTCAGACGCGATCTCCATTATATGTATACGGGCAAACGAAACGTGCCTGCGCTGTTAGGACACTAACCAGAGTGGGTAGCTGCATTCATCTCCCTGGCAGTGTCTTGCAGTCCTCCAAGTCTGTTGACCACAGGTGGACAGGTGTCGCATCTCTCTCGCCGTCACTTGTGGCCGTCATTCATACTTAACGTGCTTTTCTGCAAGCGTCAGTCGAGCAAAGTCGGGACAAGTCGCCTAAGAGGAGCAACAAAATGGTGGATTTCCGGTACCGGGAATCGAACCCGGGCCTCCTGGGTGAGAGCCAGGTATCCTAGCCACTAGACGACACCGGATAACGACACACGCACTCCTCCAACAAACACGGTGAGCGTCCACCCGCTACTTGACGACAACTGCAAAAATTAACGCTTCCACTTCGTAGAACGGCATGCTCTGGACGTATCTCGTGGAGACGAACGCCAGCAATCATGAGACCAAACTGCGCCGGTGAATCCTGTTGTTACACCGCGCACTGTGCTACGACAGTTTAAGAGAGCGACGCTCACGCTTTGCTGCGCTATTTCCTTCGCGGGAAATCAGTGCTCCTGTTTTCGAGACAGAAAACGTTGGCAGCGGTGGGATTCGAACCCACGCCTCCGAAGAGACTGGTGCCTGAAACCAGCGCCTTAGACCGCTCGGCCACGCTACCTACGCGACGCGGCCGCCGCAGGAGCTGCGTTCTACCCCACGAGAACACAGCGCAATGGCACAAAAACGAGAAGTAAAAATTGGCAGCGGTGGGATTCGAACCCACGCCTCCGAAGAGACTGGTGCCTTAAACCAGCGCCTTAGACCGCTCGGCCACGCTACCTGCGCCAGCGTTCCCCGCGTCTCTAGAAAACAGTGCACGACACAGTTTCCTGTTGTGCTGCGACTCGCTGCTCATGCATCGCACCTCAAACAACTGCCCCTTTCGACTATAGATTTAACCTCTCAGGCAGCTACCCACGCCCTGGGGCGGCCGAATTTCTTGTTGCTGATAATGAAATGGTAGTGCAACCTGCGGCGTGCGGAACATGAGTGTAAAGTGATGAGAGCATTGTGATTTCAAACACTGGGTGACGATCATGATTGCAGCAACAGCAAGGCAAAACCTTCAAAATTGCCGTGACCAGGATTCGAACCTGGGTTTTTGCGGCCACAACGCAATGTCCTAACCACTAGACGATCACGGCCGCGGAGGCGCCCGGGGAAGCAGTTCTCGCGACTGCACCCGCCCGGTACACAGCAAAGCTCAGCCCACTGCGTCAGACGCGATCTCCATTATATGTATACGGGCAAACGAAACGTGCCTGCGCTGTTAGGACACTAACCAGAGTGGGTAGCTGCATTCATCTCCCTGGCAGTGTCTTGCAGTCCTCCAAGTCTGTTGACCACAGGTGGACAGGTGTCGCATCTCTCTCGCCGTCACTTGTGGCCGTCATTCATACTTAACGTGCTTTTCTGCAAGCGTCAGTCGAGCAAAGTCGGGACAAGTCGCCTAAGAGGAGCAACAAAATGGTGGATTTCCGGTACCGGGAATCGAACCCGGGCCTCCTGGGTGAGAGCCAGGTATCCTAGCCACTAGACGACACCGGATAACGACACACGCACTCCTCCAACAAACACGGTGAGCGTCCACCCGCTACTTGACGACAACTGCAAAAATTAACGCTTCCACTTCGTAGAACGGCATGCTCTGGACGTATCTCGTGGAGACGAACGCCAGCAATCATGAGACCAAACTGCGCCGGTGAATCCTGTTGTTACACCGCGCACTGTGCTACGACAGTTTAAGAGAGCGACGCTCACGCTTTGCTGCGCTATTTCCTTCGCGGGAAATCAGTGCTCCTGTTTTCGAGACAGAAAACGTTGGCAGCGGTGGGATTCGAACCCACGCCTCCGAAGAGACTGGTGCCTGAAACCAGCGCCTTAGACCGCTCGGCCACGCTACCTACGCGACGCGGCCGCCGCAGGAGCTGCGTTCTACCCCACGAGAACACAGCGCAATGGCACAAAAACGAGAAGTAAAAATTGGCAGCGGTGGGATTCGAACCCACGCCTCCGAAGAGACTGGTGCCTTAAACCAGCGCCTTAGACCGCTCGGCCACGCTACCTGCGCCAGCGTTCCCCGCGTCTCTAGAAAACAGTGCACGACACAGTTTCCTGTTGTGCTGCGACTCGCTGCTCATGCATCGCACCTCAAACAACTGCCCCTTTCGACTATATATTTAACCTCTCAGGCAGCTACCCACGCCCTGGGGCGGCCGAATTTCTTGTTGCTGATAATGAAATGGTAGTGCAACCTGCGGCGTGCGGAACATGAGTGTAAAGTGATGAGAGCATTGTGATTTCAAACACTGGGTGACGATCATGATTGCAGCAACAGCAAGGCAAAACCTTCAAAATTGCCGTGACCAGGATTCGAACCTGGGTTTTTGCGGCCACAACGCAATGTCCTAACCACTAGACGATCACGGCCGCGGAGGCGCCCGGGGAAGCAGTTCTCGCGACTGCACCCGCCCGGTACACAGCAAAGCTCAGCCCACTGCGTCAGACGCGATCTCCATTATATGTATACGGGCAAACGAAACGTGCCTGCGCTGTTAGGACACTAACCAGAGTGGGTAGCTGCATTCATCTCCCTGGCAGTGTCTTGCAGTCCTCCAAGTCTGTTGACCACAGGTGGACAGGTGTCGCATCTCTCTCGCCGTCACTTGTGGCCGTCATTCATACTTAACGTGCTTTTCTGCAAGCGTCAGTCGAGCAAAGTCGGGACAAGTCGCCTAAGAGGAGCAACAAAATGGTGGATTTCCGGTACCGGGAATCGAACCCGGGCCTCCTGGGTGAGAGCCAGGTATCCTAGCCACTAGACGACACCGGATAACGACACACGCACTCCTCCAACAAACACGGTGAGCGTCCACCCGCTACTTGACGACAACTGCAAAAATTAACGCTTCCACTTCGTAGAACGGCATGCTCTGGACGTATCTCGTGGAGACGAACGCCAGCAATCATGAGACCAAACTGCGCCGGTGAATCCTGTTGTTACACCGCGCACTGTGCTACGACAGTTTAAGAGAGCGACGCTCACGCTTTGCTGCGCTATTTCCTTCGCGGGAAATCAGTGCTCCTGTTTTCGAGACAGAAAACGTTGGCAGCGGTGGGATTCGAACCCACGCCTCCGAAGAGACTGGTGCCTGAAACCAGCGCCTTAGACCGCTCGGCCACGCTACCTACGCGACGCGGCCGCCGCAGGAGCTGCGTTCTACCCCACGAGAACACAGCGCAATGGCACAAAAACGAGAAGTAAAAATTGGCAGCGGTGGGATTCGAACCCACGCCTCCGAAGAGACTGGTGCCTGAAACCAGCGCCTTAGACCGCTCGGCCACGCTACCTACGCGACGCGGCCGCCGCAGGAGCTGCGTTCTACCCCACGAGAACACAGCGCAATGGCACAAAAACGAGAAGTAAAAATTGGCAGCGGTGGGATTCGAACCCACGCCTCCGAAGAGACTGGTGCCTTAAACCAGCGCCTTAGACCGCTCGGCCACGCTACCTGCGCCAGCGTTCCCCGCGTCTCTAGAAAACAGTGCACGACACAGTTTCCTGTTGTGCTGCGACTCGCTGCTCATGCATCGCACCTCAAACAACTGCCCCTTTCGACTATATATTTAACCTCTCAGGCAGCTACCCACGCCCTGGGGCGGCCGAATTTCTTGTTGCTGATAATGAAATGGTAGTGCAACCTGCGGCGTGCGGAACATGAGTGTAAAGTGATGAGAGCATTGTGATTTCAAACACTGGGTGACGATCATGATTGCAGCAACAGCAAGGCAAAACCTTCAAAATTGCCGTGACCAGGATTCGAACCTGGGTTTTTGCGGCCACAACGCAATGTCCTAACCACTAGACGATCACGGCCGCGGAGGCGCCCGGGGAAGCAGTTCTCGCGACTGCACCCGCCCGGTACACAGCAAAGCTCAGCCCACTGCGTCAGACGCGATCTCCATTATATGTATACGGGCAAACGAAACGTGCCTGCGCTGTTAGGACACTAACCAGAGTGGGTAGCTGCATTCATCTCCCTGGCAGTGTCTTGCAGTCCTCCAAGTCTGTTGACCACAGGTGGACAGGTGTCGCATCTCTCTCGCCGTCACTTGTGGCCGTCATTCATACTTAACGTGCTTTTCTGCAAGCGTCAGTCGAGCAAAGTCGGGACAAGTCGCCTAAGAGGAGCAACAAAATGGTGGATTTCCGGTACCGGGAATCGAACCCGGGCCTCCTGGGTGAGAGCCAGGTATCCTAGCCACTAGACGACACCGGATAACGACACACGCACTCCTCCAACAAACACGGTGAGCGTCCACCCGCTACTTGACGACAACTGCAAAAATTAACGCTTCCACTTCGTAGAACGGCATGCTCTGGACGTATCTCGTGGAGACGAACGCCAGCAATCATGAGACCAAACTGCGCCGGTGAATCCTGTTGTTACACCGCGCACTGTGCTACGACAGTTTAAGAGAGCGACGCTCACGCTTTGCTGCGCTATTTCCTTCGCGGGAAATCAGTGCTCCTGTTTTCGAGACAGAAAACGTTGGCAGCGGTGGGATTCGAACCCACGCCTCCGAAGAGACTGGTGCCTGAAACCAGCGCCTTAGACCGCTCGGCCACGCTACCTACGCGACGCGGCCGCCGCAGGAGCTGCGTTCTACCCCACGAGAACACAGCGCAATGGCACAAAAACGAGAAGTAAAAATTGGCAGCGGTGGGATTCGAACCCACGCCTCCGAAGAGACTGGTGCCTTAAACCAGCGCCTTAGACCGCTCGGCCACGCTACCTGCGCCAGCGTTCCCCGCGTCTCTAGAAAACAGTGCACGACACAGTTTCCTGTTGTGCTGCGACTCGCTGCTCATGCATCGCACCTCAAACAACTGCCCCTTTCGACTATAGATTTAACCTCTCAGGCAGCTACCCACGCCCTGGGGCGGCCGAATTTCTTGTTGCTGATAATGAAATGGTAGTGCAACCTGCGGCGTGCGGAACATGAGTGTAAAGTGATGAGAGCATTGTGATTTCAAACACTGGGTGACGATCATGATTGCAGCAACAGCAAGGCAAAACCTTCAAAATTGCCGTGACCAGGATTCGAACCTGGGTTTTTGCGGCCACAACGCAATGTCCTAACCACTAGACGATCACGGCCGCGGAGGCGCCCGGGGAAGCAGTTCTCGCGACTGCACCCGCCCGGTACACAGCAAAGCTCAGCCCACTGCGTCAGAC
The DNA here is from genome assembly GCF_023898315.1 of Schistocerca nitens. Taxonomy (NCBI): domain Eukaryota; kingdom Metazoa; phylum Arthropoda; class Insecta; order Orthoptera; family Acrididae; genus Schistocerca; species Schistocerca nitens. The sequence continues at coordinate 910,514,420 of NC_064615.1, forward strand.
GCGATCTCCATTATATGTATACGGGCAAACGAAACGTGCCTGCGCTGTTAGGACACTAACCAGAGTGGGTAGCTGCATTCATCTCCCTGGCAGTGTCTTGCAGTCCTCCAAGTCTGTTGACCACAGGTGGACAGGTGTCGCATCTCTCTCGCCGTCACTTGTGGCCGTCATTCATACTTAACGTGCTTTTCTGCAAGCGTCAGTCGAGCAAAGTCGGGACAAGTCGCCTAAGAGGAGCAACAAAATGGTGGATTTCCGGTACCGGGAATCGAACCCGGGCCTCCTGGGTGAGAGCCAGGTATCCTAGCCACTAGACGACACCGGAAAACGACACACGCACTCCTCCAACAAACACGGTGAGCGTCCACCCGCTACTTGACGACAACTGCAAAAATTAACGCTTCCACTTCGTAGAACGGCATGCTCTGGACGTATCTCGTGGAGACGAACGCCAGCAATCATGAGACCAAACTGCGCCGGTGAATCCTGTTGTTACACCGCGCACTGTGCTACGACAGTTTAAGAGAGCGACGCTCACGCTTTGCTGCGCTATTTCCTTCGCGGGAAATCAGTGCTCCTGTTTTCGAGACAGAAAACGTTGGCAGCGGTGGGATTCGAACCCACGCCTCCGAAGAGACTGGTGCCTGAAACCAGCGCCTTAGACCGCTCGGCCACGCTACCTACGCGACGCGGCCGCCGCAGGAGCTGCGTTCTACCCCACGAGAACACAGCGCAATGGCACAAAAACGAGAAGTAAAAATTGGCAGCGGTGGGATTCGAACCCACGCCTCCGAAGAGACTGGTGCCTTAAACCAGCGCCTTAGACCGCTCGGCCACGCTACCTGCGCCAGCGTTCCCCGCGTCTCTAGAAAACAGTGCACGACACAGTTTCCTGTTGTGCTGCGACTCGCTGCTCATGCATCGCACCTCAAACAACTGCCCCTTTCGACTATAGATTTAACCTCTCAGGCAGCTACCCACGCCCTGGGGCGGCCGAATTTCTTGTTGCTGATAATGAAATGGTAGTGCAACCTGCGGCGTGCGGAACATGAGTGTAAAGTGATGAGAGCATTGTGATTTCAAACACTGGGTGACGATCATGATTGCAGCAACAGCAAGGCAAAACCTTCAAAATTGCCGTGACCAGGATTCGAACCTGGGTTTTTGCGGCCACAACGCAATGTCCTAACCACTAGACGATCACGGCCGCGGAGGCGCCCGGGGAAGCAGTTCTCGCGACTGCACCCGCCCGGTACACAGCAAAGCTCAGCCCACTGCGTCAGACGCGATCTCCATTATATGTATACGGGCAAACGAAACGTGCCTGCGCTGTTAGGACACTAACCAGAGTGGGTAGCTGCATTCATCTCCCTGGCAGTGTCTTGCAGTCCTCCAAGTCTGTTGACCACAGGTGGACAGGTGTCGCATCTCTCTCGCCGTCACTTGTGGCCGTCATTCATACTTAACGTGCTTTTCTGCAAGCGTCAGTCGAGCAAAGTCGGGACAAGTCGCCTAAGAGGAGCAACAAAATGGTGGATTTCCGGTACCGGGAATCGAACCCGGGCCTCCTGGGTGAGAGCCAGGTATCCTAGCCACTAGACGACACCGGATAACGACACACGCACTCCTCCAACAAACACGGTGAGCGTCCACCCGCTACTTGACGACAACTGCAAAAATTAACGCTTCCACTTCGTAGAACGGCATGCTCTGGACGTATCTCGTGGAGACGAACGCCAGCAATCATGAGACCAAACTGCGCCGGTGAATCCTGTTGTTACACCGCGCACTGTGCTACGACAGTTTAAGAGAGCGACGCTCACGCTTTGCTGCGCTATTTCCTTCGCGGGAAATCAGTGCTCCTGTTTTCGAGACAGAAAACGTTGGCAGCGGTGGGATTCGAACCCACGCCTCCGAAGAGACTGGTGCCTGAAACCAGCGCCTTAGACCGCTCGGCCACGCTACCTACGCGACGCGGCCGCCGCAGGAGCTGCGTTCTACCCCACGAGAACACAGCGCAATGGCACAAAAACGAGAAGTAAAAATTGGCAGCGGTGGGATTCGAACCCACGCCTCCGAAGAGACTGGTGCCTGAAACCAGCGCCTTAGACCGCTCGGCCACGCTACCTACGCGACGCGGCCGCCGCAGGAGCTGCGTTCTACCCCACGAGAACACAGCGCAATGGCACAAAAACGAGAAGTAAAAATTGGCAGCGGTGGGATTCGAACCCACGCCTCCGAAGAGACTGGTGCCTTAAACCAGCGCCTTTTTTTTTTTTTTTTTTTTTTTTTTTTTTTTTTTTTTTTTTTGCTCTACGACTTTTTTTTTTTTTTTTTTCCGAAGTCCGACGCCTTATCCATTTTTTTTTATGCTCTACGACTGAGCTATTTTTTTTCTTGTTTTTCTTTTTTTGTACCGTTACACCATTTTTTTGTCTTTTTTTATTTTATTTTATTTTATTTTTATTTTTTTTTTTTTTTTTTGTGATGCACGTGAGTGCTAGGCAGCCGGCGGCAAGGTGGGCAGGGGTCGCAATCCTGAGGCCTGGCCACGATGTCACCGCCATACCCTGCACCCATTTGCATCGTTTTGTGATGTGAATTTATAGTTCTATATTTATTATTACATTTTGTTTAATTTGTAATGGGGCGTCATGTGTGTTCCATTGTTTTTATAAATATAACAGAATGTTAAAATGAAATCCATGTCTGGCCGTAGGATTACGCAGCACAGTATGAAATCCAGCACAGCAGGTACTCAAAGTTGGTCTTCGCGTAGAAATAATTTTCCCAGTTTCCATGTCGTTGATAAGTATTGTGCATTCGGTTTCCCGATGGGTGAGTGTGTATTGCTGCTTCTCAAAACCCTGAGCATGCCATGCATTGGAAGAAGCGCGCTGGTAACGTGGTGACACCATAAAGCAGGGACATGCCAAACAACCATTTCCCGTATTGTAAAGCCTCTTGATAGGAGGAATAGAAGCTGCTGGAAACTCCTGGTTCGTACTAAATCTGCGTGCAGCTTTGATGAAAAATAATGCGAAATGAAAGTAAACAAATGAGGAGCCTCTTCTGGGTGTCGCTCTGCGGAACCAAAAGTAAAGTGCTGTCATTTGAAAATGAAAAGGAACTCCAAAAAACAATTAAATGTTCGAGGCCGAGTGCACTGTGCACTCAGTACCGCCGTTTGACCCATGATGCAAATCACCCACAGCTGATGGTGCGGAGCAGACCATATCCATGGAAACAATAACAGTATAACAAATTAGTGAGAAAAAAAAAATCCGTCCAATGGATCTGTAAACTTAAATTCTGCCATCACTTAAAGCAATAGTGAGAAAATTTTGAAACTGGTCTTGATACTGTCGCAATTTCTTAATCGCATAGTACTCTTCGATGAGGTACATCTGATAATCGTGTAGCGTTGGCGTTTTATGGACGAGCATGTAATAGACGAACTGGCCCATGAGCCAGACATAACTATTATTCTTAGATTGAGGATAAAGCTGCCAGTCTGGTTGGAGCGCGTCATAAAGTTGAATGGAAGAATCCGACGTCCTATTAATGACAGCGAGTTTCTTTCGTGTCCACTGCCATATTTGTGTTTGATCCCGGCAGTGGAAGAGATGCGGCAGCGTTTCCACTAAGTTACACTTCTCACAAAACGGGGTGGGCCGCAGCTTGATTTTGTGCAATTTCTCGCCAGTGGGAATCACCTCATTGACAGCGTCATACCAAACAGATCGAACTCTGGAGCGAAGGAGCGGATAACTAATGTTCTTCCATACATTTCTCCAGTTTTTGCCTAAATATTTCTTCTCAATTGGGTTATCCAGCTGCCGTTTAGTAAGAGCACGATAGGTCGCCGCCGTGTTGAACGGATGCGGGTTGTCCTGAACATAGCTGAGCTCCACATAATACCGCCGGATATAGCCAAGCTCAGGATGAATGTGTCCCACAGACGTTGGCGCAGACAAATCCTTCGGACGTAAGGTGTTGAAAAGCCGTTCCGTGAGACTATTTGGGTTACTGTGTAGTATGCGGGAAGTACGAGTTAAAAAAGTCGCCACACATTGGGATTCAACGTCTTTGACGCCTAAGCCACCTCGGGAACGAAGTAACGAGGTAGCTTTAAAGGAAACTTTAAAGATGTTCCCTCGCCAGACATACCAGCAAGCAAGTGCTAAAATTTTTTTCGCAATGGCTGTCGGGATTGGTAAAACAGCGGCAGTGTGATAGAGCTTACTGAAAACGTAACTATTAATAAACTGTGCCCGCTGCATCCGGTCTAAAGACCGCATGTTATGTTCTTTGATCACCGCACGTAAGATGGTAAGCTTGCGTTCCCAATTCACGTGGAGCATGGTCTGGGGGTTCGGTGATATAACCAGGCCGAGATGCCACAGGTCTTCGGTCTTGTCCAACCAAGAAATATCGATGGAGTGGGGGTTGCGACCTAACGGCATGATTTTGGACTTTCGCTCATTAAGTCTAGCGCCACAAGCGACAGAGTACTGATGGACAATCCGACGAACTGACCCCAGCTCTTCGGTGTTAGTAATAAGCACACTGATATCGTCGGCATAGGCGTGGCAAACCGTTTTTGTGTTTAACGTTTGCAACCCGTGTAAAGTTACGTAAAACTTTTTAAGAAGTGGCTCTATAGCGATCGAGAATAACGTCATAGAAAGGGGGCACCCTTGTCGCACTGCCTGTCGTATGGGCACGGGGGCGGTTAACTGGCCGTTAACCTTCACGCGTGAAGACGTTCCGCAGATACATTTCTGAATAAGCTGCCGAAAACGCTGGTTGAATCCCATCTGACTCATTGTGCGCAATAAAAAGCCGTGATTAACTCTATCAAACGCCTTATCAAAGTCGAGAAACAATAACGCCAAATCAGTGTTGGTAATCCAAGTTAAATAAGTCAGGTCGCGATATTCACACAGGGCATTTAACATCGATCGACCACTGACTGCACTCGTCTGATAAGGGCCAAGTACTTTGCCAAGAAGTACTTTAAGCCTGGTGTTTAAAATCCTAGTCAAGATCTTAAAATCGGAGTTAAGCAACGTAATTGGCCGAAAGTCATTTAACATAGTCGGATTGGATGTTTTAGGAACCAGGACAACCATTCCTTCCGTGAACTGCGGGGGGAAGGCAGCATGCGATAACAGTTCGTTATACATGGCGGTCAATTCGTCGCCGATCACATCCCAGAACCGTGAATAAAATTCGACCGGCAAGCCGTCTAAGCCGGCGGCTTTGTTCTTGGCAGCGCACGCAAGGATGGACTTAACTTCAGAGTTTGTGACATTGGCCAAGAGAGCAGCGTTATCATCCTGATCGACCGTGGAGGCGATGTCGTTTAAAAAATCGTCCCCCGCCGATAGATCGGTATCTGACTCGGAATAATGTTGTCGAAAATAATTGAAAACATGCGTCTTGATAGCACCCTGCTCATTGTACAGATTCCCGCCAGCATCCTTCAGATGAGCAATAATTTTTTGTTTACCACGTTTGGTTTCCCGTATGAGATGGAATAACGATGCGGACTCGTGGGCGACGTCATCAGAAGAGCGCGACCGTACCCGATTGCCAACAAGCGCTTCACGAACTAAAGCAATAATTTTGGCTTTGATACGCTTGATGCGGATCAGGTTGTCGGACAAAGCAGAGGGATCGCTGTACAGCTGGCGTAAACCGAGGAAATAAAATTCTAGAGACCGTTTCCTCCAATAAGCCCTGGTCCTGGCAAACTGGCAAATACATTTCTTAATCCGCGGCTTAACAAACTCCGTCCACCAAAGAACGCGCTCCCTATACCGAGCTTGCCTCTGGAGGCACTGCTGCCAGGTGTCAACGAGGCAACGCCGTAAGTCCGCGTCATCTAGCAGCGAGACATTCAGCTGCCACGGGCCGCGTCCCAAAAAGGTGTTCTGACGCACATGCCGAATCGTGATATGGTATGCGGAGTGGTCACTAAAACTGAGCGGCCAAAGTTCACAATCACGAATGGTATGTAAAAGATCTTGAGAAACATAAAACCTATCCAGACGGCTAGAAGAAGCAGCGCTCACGTACGTATATCCCATCGTGTGTGGTCGAAGGTGACACCAACTATCTTGTAAATGCAGTCCATCTGTTAACATTAGTAGCTCGGGACAAAAATTAAAATTCGGACTTTGATCTTCTTTGCGTAAAACGCAGTTGAAATCCCCACCCAGGATGATCTCCAGACGCACGTTTGTCAATAAGGGAACAACTTCAGCCCTAAAAAAATCACTTCTGTCCCTTCTGCCAGCGGACCCTGTCGGGGCGTACACGTTCAAGAGAAGCAAATCGTGTAATTGGGCGGCAATGCCGCGTCCCGTGTCTAAAATCGCTGTAGGTTGGTAAGCGATGCCAGCTTTGAATAAAATCGCAGTGCCCGCCTCAGTGCCAAGATTTAATATGGCATCATACCCAGGTATTTCTCCAACCTTGGGTGACACAACTTCTTGGAAGAAAACTATATCTATATCGGCGGCATATAGATAGTCGGTCAAGCATTTAAGTTTGACATCGGATGCGATCCTATTTAAATTAACTGTGGCAAGTTTATAATCTTGCATGGTGGGGATAGAAAGGGTCCGGTTTATTCACTTTCGTCTGCCCAAGACTTCTCAGCTGGCGTATGCTGATGGCCAGTATCCATCAGCTCAGGACTCGGACGGTCGACCGGCATCTCCATATCGGCCTCCCCCGCGTGACGCGCGACGGAACCCATTTCATCTGTGGCGCCGCGTTCACTGCCGTCTTTTCGGATCTGCTTTATAGTGCGCTGCAATTTCTTTTCCAGAGTGCGGATCTCCTCCTCACTCTGCTTTCGTGCCGACCGCTTAGATTTCCCAGTTCTTGGGGGAGGTGCGTCGGCGTCAGAAACGGTTTTGACGTCCGTCAAGAGGCTGTGTGTAGAGCCTTCCTCAGATAGGTCACTGCCGAGAGGGAGGGGTGTGGGGGGCGCAACGTCAGGGGGGCAAGAAACGCGGGACCGGTCGCCACCATCCGACAACTGTTTCAGCTCGACGGACGTAGTTGGAGTAGGGACGGGAGTCGGTCCTGCATGGTCGGCACGAAGGCCGACAGTCGGGGAAACCTGCAGGTGTGCAGCGTGGCTGTCGATATCGGGGACATCACTACGAACGGGACAGTCGGGGGTTGCCGCAGAGTTGTTTACAATGACCGCACCAGCGTCTGGGGTCACCGCAGCCGGTTGGTGGAGCGTCGGGTGTGTCGTAGGCGACACCATCAATGTCTGCGCGTAAGACAACCGATCGCCATCGTGCCCATCGAGAGGAGTAAGACGATGTTGCATTCCTCGGCGACCCGCCCGGACACGGGGACAAGCAGATTTTAAATGGTCGGTAGAACCACAAATTACGCAAGTTCGCGGTTGTCCTTCGTACATCACCAGCGCTCGAAACCCCTGCACCAAAATGTTGGACGGGATGTGCTTCGTCAAATCAATTTTCGCATTCCGAACGCCGTTATCAACATTGAAATGTTTGTAACCCCTCCATTGCTCGGCATGAATTTGCAACACATTACCGTAGGGAGACAAAGCTTGCCGAATTCTATCGAAGCTAACTTCGAAAGGCAGATTAAATATACGGACGGTTCGGAGACCTAGTCCAGCATGACTAACGGATACTTTACAAATTTCGCCTTTAGAATTCACAAAATCCGCTGTGCCTGCCGTGAGGGTCATAATACGAACGCAAGGATCGTCACTAATCAATTTTACATAAACAGCGTTCGCAAGAAAATCATACGAAAACCCAAGAACTTCCTCATCTCGCAGACCTAATCGATCATAAAACCAGTCAATGAGTTCGTGAACCTGTGGTCGTACATATCCATACGGAAATCCAAATCGTAGCGTGTAACGTCTCAACTCATCTTCCATCACTTTCTTGAAGCAGTACTTACAGTACCAACAGCTGCGTGCGCCCTTAAGCACAGGCGAAGCGACCACTACCGCACGTCTGCACACGGCCGCGGCCGCGGCGGAACGGACGCGCCTTAGACCGCTCGGCCACGCTACCTGCGCCAGCGTTCCCCGCGTCTCTAGAAAACAGTGCACGACACAGTTTCCTGTTGTGCTGCGACTCGCTGCTCATGCATCGCACCTCAAACAACTGCCCCTTTCGACTATAGATTTAACCTCTCAGGCAGCTACCCACGCCCTGGGGCGGCCGAATTTCTTGTTGCTGATAATGAAATGGTAGTGCAACCTGCGGCGTGCGGAACATGAGTGTAAAGTGATGAGAGCATTGTGATTTCAAACACTGGGTGACGATCATGATTGCAGCAACAGCAAGGCAAAACCTTCAAAATTGCCGTGACCAGGATTCGAACCTGGGTTTTTGCGGCCACAACGCAATGTCCTAACCACTAGACGATCACGGCCGCGGAGGCGCCCGGGGAAGCAGTTCTCGCGACTGCACCCGCCCGGTACACAGCAAAGCTCAGCCCACTGCGTCAGACGCGATCTCCATTATATGTATACGGGCAAACGAAACGTGCCTGCGCTGTTAGGACACTAACCAGAGTGGGTAGCTGCATTCATCTCCCTGGCAGTGTCTTGCAGTCCTCCAAGTCTGTTGACCACAGGTGGACAGGTGTCGCATCTCTCTCGCCGTCACTTGTGGCCGTCATTCATACTTAACGTGCTTTTCTGCAAGCGTCAGTCGAGCAAAGTCGGGACAAGTCGCCTAAGAGGAGCAACAAAATGGTGGATTTCCGGTACCGGGAATCGAACCCGGGCCTCCTGGGTGAGAGCCAGGTATCCTAGCCACTAGACGACACCGGATAACGACACACGCACTCCTCCAACAAACACGGTGAGCGTCCACCCGCTACTTGACGACAACTGCAAAAATTAACGCTTCCACTTCGTAGAACGGCATGCTCTGGACGTATCTCGTGGAGACGAACGCCAGCAATCATGAGACCAAACTGCGCCGGTGAATCCTGTTGTTACACCGCGCACTGTGCTACGACAGTTTAAGAGAGCGACGCTCACGCTTTGCTGCGCTATTTCCTTCGCGGGAAATCAGTGCTCCTGTTTTCGAGACAGAAAACGTTGGCAGCGGTGGGATTCGAACCCACGCCTCCGAAGAGACTGGTGCCTGAAACCAGCGCCTTAGACCGCTCGGCCACGCTACCTACGCGACGCGGCCGCCGCAGGAGCTGCGTTCTACCCCACGAGAACACAGCGCAATGGCACAAAAACGAGAAGTAAAAATTGGCAGCGGTGGGATTCGAACCCACGCCTCCGAAGAGACTGGTGCCTGAAACCAGCGCCTTAGACCGCTCGGCCACGCTACCTATGCGACGCGGCCGCCGCAGGAGCTGCGTTCTACCCCACGAGAACACAGCGCAATGGCACAAAAACGAGAAGTAAAAATTGGCAGCGGTGGGATTCGAACCCACGCCTCCGAAGAGACTGGTGCCTTAAACCAGCGCCTTAGACCGCTCGGCCACGCTACCTGCGCCAGCGTTCCCCGCGTCTCTAGAAAACAGTGCACGACACAGTTTCCTGTTGTGCTGCGACTCGCTGCTCATGCATCGCACCTCAAACAACTGCCCCTTTCGACTATATATTTAACCTCTCAGGCAGCTACCCACGCCCTGGGGCGGCCGAATTTCTTGTTGCTGATAATGAAATGGTAGTGCAACCTGCGGCGTGCGGAACATGAGTGTAAAGTGATGAGAGCATTGTGATTTCAAACACTGGGTGACGATCATGATTGCAGCAACAGCAAGGCAAAACCTTCAAAATTGCCGTGACCAGGATTCGAACCTGGGTTTTTGCGGCCACAACGCAATGTCCTAACCACTAGACGATCACGGCCGCGGAGGCGCCCGGGGAAGCAGTTCTCGCGACTGCACCCGCCCGGTACACAGCAAAGCTCAGCCCACTGCGTCAGACGCGATCTCCATTATATGTATACGGGCAAACGAAACGTGCCTGCGCTGTTAGGACACTAACCAGAGTGGGTAGCTGCATTCATCTCCCTGGCAGTGTCTTGCAGTCCTCCAAGTCTGTTGACCACAGGTGGACAGGTGTCGCATCTCTCTCGCCGTCACTTGTGGCCGTCATTCATACTTAACGTGCTTTTCTGCAAGCGTCAGTCGAGCAAAGTCGGGACAAGTCGCCTAAGAGGAGCAACAAAATGGTGGATTTCCGGTACCGGGAATCGAACCCGGGCCTCCTGGGTGAGAGCCAGGTATCCTAGCCACTAGACGACACCGGATAACGACACACGCACTCCTCCAACAAACACGGTGAGCGTCCACCCGCTACTTGACGACAACTGCAAAAATTAACGCTTCCACTTCGTAGAACGGCATGCTCTGGACGTATCTCGTGGAGACGAACGCCAGCAATCATGAGACCAAACTGCGCCGGTGAATCCTGTTGTTACACCGCGCACTGTGCTACGACAGTTTAAGAGAGCGACGCTCACGCTTTGCTGCGCTATTTCCTTCGCGGGAAATCAGTGCTCCTGTTTTCGAGACAGAAAACGTTGGCAGCGGTGGGATTCGAACCCACGCCTCCGAAGAGACTGGTGCCTGAAACCAGCGCCTTAGACCGCTCGGCCACGCTACCTACGCGACGCGGCCGCCGCAGGAGCTGCGTTCTACCCCACGAGAACACAGCGCAATGGCACAAAAACGAGAAGTAAAAATTGGCAGCGGTGGGATTCGAACCCACGCCTCCGAAGAGACTGGTGCCTTAAACCAGCGCCTTAGACCGCTCGGCCACGCTACCTGCGCCAGCGTTCCCCGCGTCTCTAGAAAACAGTGCACGACACAGTTTCCTGTTGTGCTGCGACTCGCTGCTCATGCATCGCACCTCAAACAACTGCCCCTTTCGACTATAGATTTAACCTCTCAGGCAGCTACCCACGCCCTGGGGCGGCCGAATTTCTTGTTGCTGATAATGAAATGGTAGTGCAACCTGCGGCGTGCGGAACATGAGTGTAAAGTGATGAGAGCATTGTGATTTCAAACACTGGGTGACGATCATGATTGCAGCAACAGCAAGGCAAAACCTTCAAAATTGCCGTGACCAGGATTCGAACCTGGGTTTTTGCGGCCACAACGCAATGTCCTAACCACTAGACGATCACGGCCGCGGAGGCGCCCGGGGAAGCAGTTCTCGCGACTGCACCCGCCCGGTACACAGCAAAGCTCAGCCCACTGCGTCAGACGCGATCTCCATTATATGTATACGGGCAAACGAAACGTGCCTGCGCTGTTAGGACACTAACCAGAGTGGGTAGCTGCATTCATCTCCCTGGCAGTGTCTTGCAGTCCTCCAAGTCTGTTGACCACAGGTGGACAGGTGTCGCATCTCTCTCGCCGTCACTTGTGGCCGTCATTCATACTTAACGTGCTTTTCTGCAAGCGTCAGTCGAGCAAAGTCGGGACAAGTCGCCTAAGAGGAGCAACAAAATGGTGGATTTCCGGTACCGGGAATCGAACCCGGGCCTCCTGGGTGAGAGCCAGGTATCCTAGCCACTAGACGACACCGGATAACGACACACGCACTCCTCCAACAAACACGGTGAGCGTCCACCCGCTACTTGACGACAACTGCAAAAATTAACGCTTCCACTTCGTAGAACGGCATGCTCTGGACGTATCTCGTGGAGACGAACGCCAGCAATCATGAGACCAAACTGCGCCGGTGAATCCTGTTGTTACACCGCGCACTGTGCTACGACAGTTTAAGAGAGCGACGCTCACGCTTTGCTGCGCTATTTCCTTCGCGGGAAATCAGTGCTCCTGTTTTCGAGACAGAAAACGTTGGCAGCGGTGGGATTCGAACCCACGCCTCCGAAGAGACTGGTGCCTGAAACCAGCGCCTTAGACCGCTCGGCCACGCTACCTACGCGACGCGGCCGCCGCAGGAGCTGCGTTCTACCCCACGAGAACACAGCGCAATGGCACAAAAACGAGAAGTAAAAATTGGCAGCGGTGGGATTCGAACCCACGCCTCCGAAGAGACTGGTGCCTTAAACCAGCGCCTTAGACCGCTCGGCCACGCTACCTGCGCCAGCGTTCCCCGCGTCTCTAGAAAACAGTGCACGACACAGTTTCCTGTTGTGCTGCGACTCGCTGCTCATGCATCGCACCTCAAACAACTGCCCCTTTCGACTATAGATTTAACCTCTCAGGCAGCTACCCACGCCCTGGGGCGGCCGAATTTCTTGTTGCTGATAATGAAATGGTAGTGCAACCTGCGGCGTGCGGAACATGAGTGTAAAGTGATGAGAGCATTGTGATTTCAAACACTGGGTGACGATCATGATTGCAGCAACAGCAAGGCAAAACCTTCAAAATTGCCGTGACCAGGATTCGAACCTGGGTTTTTGCGGCCACAACGCAATGTCCTAACCACTAGACGATCACGGCCGCGGAGGCGCCCGGGGAAGCAGTTCTCGCGACTGCACCCGCCCGGTACACAGCAAAGCTCAGCCCACTGCGTCAGACGCGATCTCCATTATATGTATACGGGCAAACGAAACGTGCCTGCGCTGTTAGGACACTAACCAGAGTGGGTAGCTGCATTCATCTCCCTGGCAGTGTCTTGCAGTCCTCCAAGTCTGTTGACCACAGGTGGACAGGTGTCGCATCTCTCTCGCCGTCACTTGTGGCCGTCATTCATACTTAACGTGCTTTTCTGCAAGAGTCAGTCGAGCAAAGTCGGGACAAGTCGCCTAAGAGGAGCAACAAAATGGTGGATTTCCGGTACCGGGAATCGAACCCGGGCCTCCTGGGTGAGAGCCAGGTATCCTAGCCACTAGACGACACCGGATAACGACACACGCACTCCTCCAACAAACACGGTGAGCGTCCACCCGCTACTTGACGACAACTGCAAAAATTAACGCTTCCACTTCGTAGAACGGCATGCTCTGGACGTATCTCGTGGAGACGAACGCCAGCAATCATGAGACCAAACTGCGCCGGTGAATCCTGTTGTTACACCGCGCACTGTGCTACGACAGTTTAAGAGAGCGACGCTCACGCTTTGCTGCGCTATTTCCTTCGCGGGAAATCAGTGCTCCTGTTTTCGAGACAGAAAACGTTGGCAGCGGTGGGATTCGAACCCACGCCTCCGAAGAGACTGGTGCCTGAAACCAGCGCCTTAGACCGCTCGGCCACGCTACCTACGCGACGCGGCCGCCGCAGGAGCTGCGTTCTACCCCACGAGAACACAGCGCAATGGCACAAAAACGAGAAGTAAAAATTGGCAGCGGTGGGATTCGAACCCACGCCTCCGAAGAGACTGGTGCCTTAAACCAGCGCCTTAGACCGCTCGGCCACGCTACCTGCGCCAGCGTTCCCCGCGTCTCTAGAAAACAGTGCACGACACAGTTTCCTGTTGTGCTGCGACTCGCTGCTCATGCATCGCACCTCAAACAACTGCCCCTTTCGACTATAGATTTAACCTCTCAGGCAGCTACCCACGCCCTGGGGCGGCCGAATTTCTTGTTGCTGATAATGAAATGGTAGTGCAACCTGCGGCGTGCGGAACATGAGTGTAAAGTGATGAGAGCATTGTGATTTCAAACACTGGGTGACGATCATGATTGCAGCAACAGCAAGGCAAAACCTTCAAAATTGCCGTGACCAGGATTCGAACCTGGGTTTTTGCGGCCACAACGCAATGTCCTAACCACTAGACGATCACGGCCGCGGAGGCGCCCGGGGAAGCAGTTCTCGCGACTGCACCCGCCCGGTACACAGCAAAGCTCAGCCCACTGCGTCAGACGCGATCTCCATTATATGTATACGGGCAAACGAAACGTGCCTGCGCTGTTAGGACACTAACCAGAGTGGGTAGCTGCATTCATCTCCCTGGCAGTGTCTTGCAGTCCTCCAAGTCTGTTGACCACAGGTGGACAGGTGTCGCATCTCTCTCGCCGTCACTTGTGGCCGTCATTCATACTTAACGTGCTTTTCTGCAAGCGTCAGTCGAGCAAAGTCGGGACAAGTCGCCTAAGAGGAGCAACAAAATGGTGGATTTCCGGTACCGGGAATCGAACCCGGGCCTCCTGGGTGAGAGCCAGGTATCCTAGCCACTAGACGACACCGGATAACGACACACGCACTCCTCCAACAAACACGGTGAGCGTCCACCCGCTACTTGACGACAACTGCAAAAATTAACGCTTCCACTTCGTAGAACGGCATGCTCTGGACGTATCTCGTGGAGACGAACGCCAGCAATCATGAGACCAAACTGCGCCGGTGAATCCTGTTGTTACACCGCGCACTGTGCTACGACAGTTTAAGAGAGCGACGCTCACGCTTTGCTGCGCTATTTCCTTCGCGGGAAATCAGTGCTCCTGTTTTCGAGACAGAAAACGTTGGCAGCGGTGGGATTCGAACCCACGCCTCCGAAGAGACTGGTGCCTGAAACCAGCGCCTTAGACCGCTCGGCCACGCTACCTACGCGACGCGGCCGCCGCAGGAGCTGCGTTCTACCCCACGAGAACACAGCGCAATGGCACAAAAACGAGAAGTAAAAATTGGCAGCGGTGGGATTCGAACCCACGCCTCCGAAGAGACTGGTGCCTGAAACCAGCGCCTTAGACCGCTCGGCCACGCTACCTACGCGACGCGGCCGCCGCAGGAGCTGCGTTCTACCCCACGAGAACACAGCGCAATGGCACAAAAACGAGAAGTAAAAATTGGCAGCGGTGGGATTCGAACCCACGCCTCCGAAGAGACTGGTGCCTTAAACCAGCGCCTTAGACCGCTCGGCCACGCTACCTGCGCCAGCGTTCCCCGCGTCTCTAGAAAACAGTGCACGACACAGTTTCCTGTTGTGCTGCGACTCGCTGCTCATGCATCGCACCTCAAACAACTGCCCCTTTCGACTATAGATTTAACCTCTCAGGCAGCTACCCACGCCCTGGGGCGGCCGAATTTCTTGTTGCTGATAATGAAATGGTAGTGCAACCTGCGGCGTGCGGAACATGAGTGTAAAGTGATGAGAGCATTGTGATTTCAAACACTGGGTGACGATCATGATTGCAGCAACAGCAAGGCAAAACCTTCAAAATTGCCGTGACCAGGATTCGAACCTGGGTTTTTGCGGCCACAACGCAATGTCCTAACCACTAGACGATCACGGCCGCGGAGGCGCCCGGGGAAGCAGTTCTCGCGACTGCACCCGCCCGGTACACAGCAAAGCTCAGCCCACTGCGTCAGACGCGATCTCCATTATATGTATACGGGCAAACGAAACGTGCCTGCGCTGTTAGGACACTAACCAGAGTGGGTAGCTGCATTCATCTCCCTGGCAGTGTCTTGCAGTCCTCCAAGTCTGTTGACCACAGGTGGACAGGTGTCGCATCTCTCTCGCCGTCACTTGTGGCCGTCATTCATACTTAACGTGCTTTTCTGCAAGCGTCAGTCGAGCAAAGTCGGGACAAGTCGCCTAAGAGGAGCAACAAAATGGTGGATTTCCGGTACCGGGAATCGAACCCGGGCCTCCTGGGTGAGAGCCAGGTATCCTAGCCACTAGACGACACCGGATAACGACACACGCACTCCTCCAACAAACACGGTGAGCGTCCACCCGCTACTTGACGACAACTGCAAAAATTAACGCTTCCACTTCGTAGAACGGCATGCTCTGGACGTATCTCGTGGAGACGAACGCCAGCAATCATGAGACCAAACTGCGCCGGTGAATCCTGTTGTTACACCGCGCACTGTGCTACGACAGTTTAAGAGAGCGACGCTCACGCTTTGCTGCGCTATTTCCTTCGCGGGAAATCAGTGCTCCTGTTTTCGAGACAGAAAACGTTGGCAGCGGTGGGATTCGAACCCACGCCTCCGAAGAGACTGGTGCCTGAAACCAGCGCCTTAGACCGCTCGGCCACGCTACCTACGCGACGCGGCCGCCGCAGGAGCTGCGTTCTACCCCACGAGAACACAGCGCAATGGCACAAAAACGAGAAGTAAAAATTGGCAGCGGTGGGATTCGAACCCACGCCTCCGAAGAGACTGGTGCCTGAAACCAGCGCCTTAGACCGCTCGGCCACGCTACCTACGCGACGCGGCCGCCGCAGGAGCTGCGTTCTACCCCACGAGAACACAGCGCAATGGCACAAAAACGAGAAGTAAAAATTGGCAGCGGTGGGATTCGAACCCACGCCTCCGAAGAGACTGGTGCCTTAAACCAGCGCCTTAGACCGCTCGGCCACGCTACCTGCGCCAGCGTTCCCCGCGTCTCTAGAAAACAGTGCACGACACAGTTTCCTGTTGTGCTGCGACTCGCTGCTCATGCATCGCACCTCAAACAACTGCCCCTTTCGACTATAGATTTAACCTCTCAGGCAGCTACCCACGCCCTGGGGCGGCCGAATTTCTTGTTGCTGATAATGAAATGGTAGTGCAACCTGCGGCGTGCGGAACATGAGTGTAAAGTGATGAGAGCATTGTGATTTCAAACACTGGGTGACGATCATGATTGCAGCAACAGCAAGGCAAAACCTTCAAAATTGCCGTGACCAGGATTCGAACCTGGGTTTTTGCGGCCACAACGCAATGTCCTAACCACTAGACGATCACGGCCGCGGAGGCGCCCGGGGAAGCAGTTCTTGCGACTGCACCCGCCCGGTACACAGCAAAGCTCAGCCCACTGCGTCAGACGCGATCTCCATTATATGTATACGGGCAAACGAAACGTGCCTGCGCTGTTAGGACACTAACCAGAGTGGGTAGCTGCATTCATCTCCCTGGCAGTGTCTTGCAGTCCTCCAAGTCTGTTGACCACAGGTGGACAGGTGTCGCATCTCTCTCGCCGTCACTTGTGGCCGTCATTCATACTTAACGTGCTTTTCTGCAAGCGTCAGTCGAGCAAAGTCGGGACAAGTCGCCTAAGAGGAGCAACAAAATGGTGGATTTCCGGTACCGGGAATCGAACCCGGGCCTCCTGGGTGAGAGCCAGGTATCCTAGCCACTAGACGACACCGGATAACGACACACGCACTCCTCCAACAAACACGGTGAGCGTCCACCCGCTACTTGACGACAACTGCAAAAATTAACGCTTCCACTTCGTAGAACGGCATGCTCTGGACGTATCTCGTGGAGACGAACGCCAGCAATCATGAGACCAAACTGCGCCGGTGAATCCTGTTGTTACACCGCGCACTGTGCTACGACAGTTTAAGAGAGCGACGCTCACGCTTTGCTGCGCTATTTCCTTCGCGGGAAATCAGTGCTCCTGTTTTCGAGACAGAAAACGTTGGCAGCGGTGGGATTCGAACCCACGCCTCCGAAGAGACTGGTGCCTGAAACCAGCGCCTTAGACCGCTCGGCCACGCTACCTACGCGACGCGGCCGCCGCAGGAGCTGCGTTCTACCCCACGAGAACACAGCGCAATGGCACAAAAACGAGAAGTAAAAATTGGCAGCGGTGGGATTCGAACCCACGCCTCCGAAGAGACTGGTGCCTGAAACCAGCGCCTTAGACCGCTCGGCCACGCTACCTACGCGACGCGGCCGCCGCAGGAGCTGCGTTCTACCCCACGAGAACACAGCGCAATGGCACAAAAACGAGAAGTAAAAATTGGCAGCTTTTTTTTTTTTTTTTTTTTTTTTTTTTTCTACGGCTTGCTGCGCTGTTCCCTTCGCGGGTAATCATTGCTGCTGCTTTCGAGACAGAAAACATTGGCAGCTTTTTTTTTTTTTTTTTTTTTTTGCGCTCTCCAAATAACGCCTTCGTCGGCGAGCTTCTCAGCTATAGTAAGTGCTGGTGCCAGATATAACGGAATCGAAAACGAACGTTGACGAAAGAAAGTAGCAAAGTAAGCCTCCTTCCTGTGAGGCATTCCTTGTGAGAAGGGTAAACAAACACGTATGCAGCTCCACGGAAAGCAGAGTAGTTACATGAAGGCTCCGTGAAGTGCGAAAACAAAAAGTGTATATATATATATAGACATAGAACCGGCTGGAAGAAGTCAAAGAAAAGTCCAGTCAGCGCACAAAGCAAAATGCCGGCCAGCAATGCAAAAAAAATCATGAAACACGGACGTACATCGTGAAGAACCGAGTAACGGTGAGCACGCCGAAAAACGACAAAGAAATGGAAAGAAGCCAATGCAAGAAGGAAAAACACACCAGGAATCCTGACCAAAGTAAAATTCAAGGAAACACAACGAAATGTCCACAAAAAAAAAGGGGGGGGGGACACTTTCACGCAACGCCTCTCCTTGGCATCACGATCCCATACCAACACATGGTAGAGTGGGAAACAAGAAGAAAATAAAGAAAGCTAAACAAAATATCCCCGCATATGACCATATACGAGGCATTTCCCAAGGGAGAAACGTCTCCCGTTTACGTTATATTTATCGTTACTGGTACTAAATAGACATTCAACACAAGGCGAGGGCACGTTCAATCACGTCATAAATTTAAGCAGGAAAATGTAAATTTAATTAAGTCGACATCGGGAATAGAGAATAAGCATGTGCCAAGGCGACATGCAAAAAATTCGCAAAAGTCAGAGCATAATCACGTCGAACACGGGACTGGCCATGTTCAGCCCATAAGTACGTGAGAAAATCCAGTCGGTCAGTCAGTTTAAGACAAAACAAAGAGTGGATGGTATGACCGAGTAACCAGATGGTGGCGTTGCGCTTGGTGGTCGGGAACGCCTTACACTGGGGTACCATCGCATCTGCCACTGTCACCTGCGCTAGAGACACCCTGTTTATGAGACGCACCATATCCCTAGCAGTGTCCCACACAGCACGGAACCGACGGCACACAAAACGATGTTCAACGCTGTCCACTTCATGACACTCTTCACAGGCGGGGGATGGACTTAGATGAATAGAGTGCAATTTAGCATTCGTGGGAATAGTACCATTAACGACCTTATACCACGTCGCTCGAACGTGGGCAGGGAGGACGGGTGTGGCGATGTTTCGCCAAACTGTTCGCCAGTCAGTGTGCGGCAGGCGGTACTCCCACTTGTTCCGGGCCGGTGATCCCCGCAGAGCACGGATAATGTCGCCGACACGACCTCCGCTGGAGCCACCATACGCAAGATAGCTGTTGTTAAAATAAAAACGGCGCACGTAATTCAGCGCAAAGGGTATGTGGCTGACAGAGACTGGAGCAACCACGGAAGGTGGACGGTATTGAGTGAACAACATGACCGTGGCACTGCTGGTGCCCTTCTCTAACACGGCCGTAGTCCGTTTGAGGAGGAGTGCCGCGCATTTGGCGGAAAAATCCACCAGACCGAGTCCCCCTTCGGCTGGATTTAAGGTGCAGGTGGCTAAGGAAACTTTGAAAATGTCCCCTTTCCAAAGGAGCCAGTAGACGGCCTGTTTAATAGCGCGGTCTAAGAGCTTAGGTACGGGGAGAACTTGTGCTAGATACCACGCTCGAGCTAGGATGGTAGAATTAATAAGCTGCACCTTATCGTATAGCGCCAAATGCCGGGCCGCATGAATTTTAACGACCGCCCTAATTTTGTGTAAGATGGGACGCCAATTCAGGGCCTCCATGCGCTGAGGATTATCAGATAAAATAACCCCCAGGACCCTGTGCTGCTGCACAACACGGAACCAATGTCGACGCACATGACTCATCCGTGGGGTTAGGGGAAGCAAAACCGTCTTGTGAACATTCACAATGGCCCCCGTCGCCGTTTCAAATTGCCGGAGAACCGAGTACAGGGTATCTACATCTGCCGGCCGACCCAAGAACACTCCAAGATCGTCGGCATAAGCCCGGCAAGTAAGGCGATCGGCCCCAAGTTGGATCCCCGGACACTCATTGCAGATGGACCGCAGCAGCGGGTCGAGCGCCAAAGCGTAAAGTGTCATCGACAATGGGCAACCCTGCCTGACCGAGCGAGTCAGACGTATAGGTGGACTGAGGGACCCATTGACGATGACACTCGACGTGGCATTACGCAAAAAACCCTGAACCGTGTTGGTAAACTTATGGCCAAACCCCATGGCAACCATCACACGCCGTAAATAGGCATGGCCAACCCTGTCAAAAGCATTCTGGAAATCGACCAACATAATCGCTGCCGACCGAACCCTGGTGCCGCGTACAAAACCGATACAGTCTCGATAGGCCAGAACTGCATCAAAAATATTCCTGTCACGCACAGCACACGTCTGATGTTCACAGAGAACGCGCGGCATGACTTGCCGCAGTCTGTGCGCGACGCACCTCGCCATGATCTTATAATCCGCGTTCAACAAGGTGATCGGTCGGACAGTATGTATAGTCGGCGTCGCAGTCGATTTAGGAAGGAGCGTGATGCATCCCGCTGCAAATACCTGTGGTAGAGGAGCGCCAGTAAGAATTTCATTGGCGATAGCAGTTAAAGTATCGCGGAAAAGGGGAAAAAACTGCAAATAAAATTCAGCGGGTATGCCGTCAATGCCGGGAGATTTACCCCGAGGACTGCGCTGGACAGCTTCATGCAAGTCGTCGGACGTAAAAGCCTCATTAAGATGGACACGGTCTGTGCGACTTAAAACATTAGGGACCCCCTGTAAAATACGACGCAGCGCAGCGGGATCGACATCAACATCTTGAAAAAGTGACTCAAAATGTGCGTGGATTTCATTCGCAATCGTCACCCTGTCGGAGGTTTTTATTCCATCCTGAGTGACCCACGCAGTAAAGGCCAATCGTTCGCGCATCTTCCGCTCTCTATTGAGATGATATATAGAGAGCGGCTCCCCGTCCACGGCGCCCACAGGCTGGCTCCGAGTAACCGGCCCTCTGCTCTTCCGCCGCAGATCGGTCAAAAGTTCGGCCTGAAATTGTTTTAAAACGGGAAGAAGATGCGGCTGGCCCGTAACTTGTCGGGCGAGGTCCTTTAAACAGCTCTGATAAAAGTGTGACGTCGAGCGACGCCAGTGCGCTGCGTCGCGACTAAAATTTATTAAAAAGGTCCGAACTGCTGGTTTGGCAGCGCCAACCCACCACTCGAGGACGCTACTATCACCGGGTTTAGTCTGTAAAAGTTTGTGCCACATAGTAGTAAAGGACTGCTGAAAATAGGAGTCGGCTAACAGGCTGCTGTTAAACTTCCACAGATTTTTGCGATAGGAAGGCCTAGAAAGTGGAAGAGAGAGGTCACAAATATAGCTGCAGTGATCTGAAAAAATAACCGGCCTGACCTCAGATCGAGTCACCGGGGCTGCTAGTGACGATGACACATAAATCCGATCGAGCCGGCTATGTCCCGTTGGATAAAAATAGGTATACTCCGTTTCAACCGGGTGGAGCATTCGCCACGTGTCCTTAAGATTAAAACTCTTGATGAGCGTGTGTAGTTCCTGACACTTGTTGGGGCGCGGCTCCTGGTCGCGATCATCAGTGACCGCATTAAAGTCACCGCCTAAAATTAAATGAGCGGAGTTCCGGTGCAAAACCTCACACAACTCCTGACCATAAAAGAGCCGCCGCGCCGCGTAGTCGCTGCCGGAAGGAGCGTAAACATTAACAAATACGACGCCTTCAATAGTGCACGCAATAGCGCGGCCAGTAGGTAGACACTCAATATTCGTGACACTGAGGCCGGGACAGACTAATATAGCAGTACCGGTGACGTCATCAGACACCACATTATCCACAATAACGTAGTCACACAGATCGGTCAGAAGCATCAGAGCCTCACGTGTCACTTCTTGCAAAAAGGCGACATGGCAACGGGTTTCACATAAAAGAGTATTTAAAGCAAGGACCTTATGCGGACTACGCATTTTGTTAACATTTACCGTAAGAATATGCCACCGACGCGTGTCAGGAACCATACACAACGCAAGGAACAACAAATGCAGTATTCACAAGAAGCGAAGCAGTAGCGCCGCGAAGGTAACGCGAATTGTGGACAAGATCGGCAAAAATGACATACCGACAGGTGGCAGGTAGCATACGCAGAATACACACGAAAGAAGTGTCCACAATAAGGGTCACAACGGCGCCACCAAGCAAAGCAACATGTGAATAGGAACGGCGAAAATGATCCACTGCAGGCTACCGAACTCCAGGCATAGCGAAAACAGCAACAATGAAGCACAGACAGAAAGCACAGACAAGAAGAGGTGCCCCGGCACAGCGAGGACGACGCAGTCGAGCGACAGGATCGGTAAAAAACAAACCGCCGACGCCGGACACAAAGCAAATCACAGGCATAAAGTGGCACAGCAAAAGGTCATGTGCGCTACCAAACGATGCATGAAATCGACAACAACGGTAAAAGTCATCCCCAACAGGTGCAGACAGGAGACATAGGTAGAATAATAAATGATACTGACAGAGTAAAAGTACATGTACGCCGCCAATACGATTCCATGCATGTCGTCGGCACGAGTGATGAGACATTGCCTCCGACGGGGGGCACACAACAGACACAGACAAAGACAAGAGATAATAACAATAATTATTAAAAGAAAAGAAACGGGCACAACTGCGGAAGCAACGGTGTCACAAGGAGTAGACACTCGGCTACACAACGACTAAAGTTCCACCCGCGTACAACATATACCAGACACATTTAAAGACGAATAAAAAAGTTCGCACAAATGTGCATGCACATGTGCCGCCAAACGACGCAAGGAAGTGGCAGGCACAGTGAAACATGTCCGCAACGGATGTCACTCATCAGACGCGAGAAAAAAAATTTGCGCACAACAAAAGCAGCACATGCACCGTTAAGACAGCGCATGATAGTGAGAGTAACGGGGAAACACACAGGCAATGCGTGGCAGACCCCAGACACAAACGAAATTACACAACTTGTTAAAAATAATGTGCACATCGTGAAAAACACCCGTGCATCCGTAATGATTCAAGGGAAAGGCAAGAACGACTAATTGTGCCTCCGAACGAGCGGCGGAAACCCGACACATGTAGAAATACCAGACATAGTTAAAATACGTAACAAATAAAAGTACACAAAGATGGGTGCAGTGGCGCTGCCAAAACTCCACTCGGGAGCGACAATAAAGGTTAAAACGCGCAACAGACCAGTGTCACACAACACAGACGAGGAAACGTCACAAAAACATTGTGAGACTTAAACAACGATGAAAGCATGCACGCTGCCAAGCAATGAGAAAGTCACGTCACGTACCGGGGCCAGTCCCGTGTTCCACCTCCACTTCCGCCGCCCAGTCACACTTTTCACTAGAAAATACGGGGGGCGGAACCACGTCCGTGCCCATACTAACAGCGGCACCGGAAGGAGCCGCCGTGGCAGGTCCAGCGCCGGCGGCAGAATCAGATCCAGAATCCTGTGAGGGCGGCCGGATGCGACGGCAATGTGAGTCGTCCGATTTGCGTTTGCCTGCCAAATGTGCAGGCGACACGCTCGAAACAACGTCCATCGCCATATCGCTTGCCACGACAGGTTCCGTTTGAGTAAGCAGAACCTTAAGCTGACGAACTTTCTCGTCCCGCTTGGATTCCGCGGAACTCACGGACGCCGCAGGCTGACTGCAAGCGGCAGGCCGCTGCCGACGGCGATCGGAAGCCGACGCCTGCCGCGAGTCAACAACTGCGCGCTGCGAGGCCCGTTGTAACTTTTTCTGTTTAGAGGTGGACTTGTATGGTGGGACGCAAGTCACCACCGGGGACGGCGTACGCGCCTTACGAGAAGAAACACCCGAAATGCTAGCGCTGCGAATGCGAGTCACGTTCTCAGCCCTCTCAGTCGGCCGTTCCCTACGCGGTTTGGGTTCCGCGGGGGCGTCAAGACGCTCCTCACGGTCAACAACAACGGTGGCAGCATCGGACACATTCTTAGGTACAACAGAGGGAGCAGCCTCGGGAACAGGTTCCGATACGGACAGCGTTACAGCTGCCGGTACGGGGTCAGACACAATCGGTAGCCCAAGTTCATCAACAGCCGGCGGAGCAGGCACGGGGGCCGCTACTTGCACAGGCACAGAAAGCACAGGCAACGCCGGGGAGCCATCAGCAACAAGAACGGGAGGTGTAACGTCCATATCAACAACGTCGTCTACAATTTCAGGAACAGACACACGACTAGCACGTGCGGGGGAGGCGCCAAGCGCGACCGCCGCCCACGTCACCTCGTCCTGACCGTCTGTCCGTGGTAGTTGCACAGGGCGACTACGTTTCGGACAGTCCTGTCGAAAATGTCCGGTACCATTACAAAAAGAACAGGTCGCCGGCTGGCCGCTATAAGTTATAAAGGCCCGATGGCCAGCAACAACAACAAAGGACGGTATATGCTGTCGGACAATCATGCGGACACTACGAACACCATTCTCAACATCATAATAGTAAGCGGACGACCATTTCTCTTTTACAACCGAAAGCACTGTACCGTACGGAAGTAAGCTACGAGAAATAGTTTCGTTTCTCACTTCGAATGGCAAGTTAAACACGCGTACAGTACGGATACCATAACCCGCGTTCGACAGCACAACATCACTAATAGTACCGTCAAGGTGCTTAATTTTACGGACACCACCATTAACATTGACTAAAGTGTCACACATATCAGAAGAGGACAATTTAAGAAACAACGAATTAAGGAACGCGTCAAGTTGAACGCCGAGGACTACACTTTTCGGCAATTGCAGGTCGTTTTTAATCCACTGGTGAATTTCGAAAGCCGTAGGCCTACGCACGGATCTATCAAACGCGCACTGAATATTATTCTGACGATTTTCTGAATTATCGAGATCCATGGTACTCACAAAAAGATGAAATCACAGAAGAAACAGCGACGCGAAGCACACACCGCCGACCGCGATCCGCAGGTAAACACAGCCCGGCACGCCGCAGCGAGCGCGCGATGTGTTCGGGCCCACGGCTCCGAAGAGACTGGTGCCTTAAACCAGCGCCTTAGACCGCTCGGCCACGCTACCTGCGCCAGCGTTCCCCGCGTCTCTAGAAAACAGTGCACGACACAGTTTCCTGTTGTGCTGCGACTCGCTGCTCATGCATCGCACCTCAAACAACTGCCCCTTTCGACTATAGATTTAACCTCTCAGGCAGCTACCCACGCCCTGGGGCGGCCGAATTTCTTGTTGCTGATAATGAAATGGTAGTGCAACCTGCGGCGTGCGGAACATGAGTGTAAAGTGATGAGAGCATTGTGATTTCAAACACTGGGTGACGATCATGATTGCAGCAACAGCAAGGCAAAACCTTCAAAATTGCCGTGACCAGGATTCGAACCTGGGTTTTTGCGGCCACAACGCAATGTCCTAACCACTAGACGATCACGGCCGCGGAGGCGCCCGGGGAAGCAGTTCTCGCGACTGCACCCGCCCGGTACACAGCAAAGCTCAGCCCACTGCGTCAGACGCGATCTCCATTATATGTATACGGGCAAACGAAACGTGCCTGCGCTGTTAGGACACTAACCAGAGTGGGTAGCTGCATTCATCTCCCTGGCAGTGTCTTGCAGTCCTCCAAGTCTGTTGACCACAGGTGGACAGGTGTCGCATCTCTCTCGCCGTCACTTGTGGCCGTCATTCATACTTAACGTGCTTTTCTGCAAGCGTCAGTCGAGCAAAGTCGGGACAAGTCGCCTAAGAGGAGCAACAAAATGGTGGATTTCCGGTACCGGGAATCGAACCCGGGCCTCCTGGGTGAGAGCCAGGTATCCTAGCCACTAGACGACACCGGATAACGACACACGCACTCCTCCAACAAACACGGTGAGCGTCCACCCGCTACTTGACGACAACTGCAAAAATTAACGCTTCCACTTCGTAGAACGGCATGCTCTGGACGTATCTCGTGGAGACGAACGCCAGCAATCATGAGACCAAACTGCGCCGGTGAATCCTGTTGTTACACCGCGCACTGTGCTACGACAGTTTAAGAGAGCGACGCTCACGCTTTGCTGCGCTATTTCCTTCGCGGGAAATCAGTGCTCCTGTTTTCGAGACAGAAAACGTTGGCAGCGGTGGGATTCGAACCCACGCCTCCGAAGAGACTGGTGCCTGAAACCAGCGCCTTAGACCGCTCGGCCACGCTACCTACGCGACGCGGCCGCCGCAGGAGCTGCGTTCTACCCCACGAGAACACAGCGCAATGGCACAAAAACGAGAAGTAAAAATTGGCAGCGGTGGGATTCGAACCCACGCCTCCGAAGAGACTGGTGCCTGAAACCAGCGCCTTAGACCGCTCGGCCACGCTACCTACGCGACGCGGCCGCCGCAGGAGCTGCGTTCTACCCCACGAGAACACAGCGCAATGGCACAAAAACGAGAAGTAAAAATTGGCAGCGGTGGGATTCGAACCCACGCCTCCGAAGAGACTGGTGCCTTAAACCAGCGCCTTAGACCGCTCGGCCACGCTACCTGCGCCAGCGTTCCCCGCGTCTCTAGAAAACAGTGCACGACACAGTTTCCTGTTGTGCTGCGACTCGCTGCTCATGCATCGCACCTCAAACAACTGCCCCTTTCGACTATATATTTAACCTCTCAGGCAGCTACCCACGCCCTGGGGCGGCCGAATTTCTTGTTGCTGATAATGAAATGGTAGTGCAACCTGCGGCGTGCGGAACATGAGTGTAAAGTGATGAGAGCATTGTGATTTCAAACACTGGGTGACGATCATGATTGCAGCAACAGCAAGGCAAAACCTTCAAAATTGCCGTGACCAGGATTCGAACCTGGGTTTTTGCGGCCACAACGCAATGTCCTAACCACTAGACGATCACGGCCGCGGAGGCGCCCGGGGAAGCAGTTCTCGCGACTGCACCCGCCCGGTACACAGCAAAGCTCAGCCCACTGCGTCAGACGCGATCTCCATTATATGTATACGGGCAAACGAAACGTGCCTGCGCTGTTAGGACACTAACCAGAGTGGGTAGCTGCATTCATCTCCCTGGCAGTGTCTTGCAGTCCTCCAAGTCTGTTGACCACAGGTGGACAGGTGTCGCATCTCTCTCGCCGTCACTTGTGGCCGTCATTCATACTTAACGTGCTTTTCTGCAAGCGTCAGCGTAGCGTCAGTCGAGCAAAGTCGGGACAAGTCGCCTAAGAGGAGCAACAAAATGGTGGATTTCCGGTACCGGGAATCGAACCCGGGCCTCCTGGGTGAGAGCCAGGTATCCTAGCCACTAGACGACACCGGATAACGACACACGCACTCCTCCAACAAACACGGTGAGCGTCCACCCGCTACTTGACGACAACTGCAAAAATTAACGCTTCCACTTCGTAGAACGGCATGCTCTGGACGTATCTCGTGGAGACGAACGCCAGCAATCATGAGACCAAACTGCGCCGGTGAATCCTGTTGTTACACCGCGCACTGTGCTACGACAGTTTAAGAGAGCGACGCTCACGCTTTGCTGCGCTATTTCCTTCGCGGGAAATCAGTGCTCCTGTTTTCGAGACAGAAAACGTTGGCAGCGGTGGGATTCGAACCCACGCCTCCGAAGAGACTGGTGCCTGAAACCAGCGCCTTAGACCGCTCGGCCACGCTACCTACGCGCCGCGGCCGCCGCAGGAGCTGCGTTCTACCCCACGAGAACACAGCGCAATGGCACAAAAACGAGAAGTAAAAATTGGCAGCGGTGGGATTCGAACCCACGCCTCCGAAGAGACTGGTGCCTGAAACCAGCGCCTTAGACCGCTCGGCCACGCTACCTACGCGACGCGGCCGCCGCAGGAGCTGCGTTCTACCCCACGAGAACACAGCGCAATGGCACAAAAACGAGAAGTAAAAATTGGCAGCGGTGGGATTCGAACCCACGCCTCCGAAGAGACTGGTGCCTTAAACCAGCGCCTTAGACCGCTCGGCCACGCTACCTGCGCCAGCGTTCCCCGCGTCTCTAGAAAACAGTGCACGACACAGTTTCCTGTTGTGCTGCGACTCGCTGCTCATGCATCGCACCTCAAACAACTGCCCCTTTCGACTATATATTTAACCTCTCAGGCAGCTACCCACGCCCTGGGGCGGCCGAATTTCTTGTTGCTGATAATGAAATGGTAGTGCAACCTGCGGCGTGCGGAACATGAGTGTAAAGTGATGAGAGCATTGTGATTTCAAACACTGGGTGACGATCATGATTGCAGCAACAGCAAGGCAAAACCTTCAAAATTGCCGTGACCAGGATTCGAACCTGGGTTTTTGCGGCCACAACGCAATGTCCTAACCACTAGACGATCACGGCCGCGGAGGCGCCCGGGGAAGCAGTTCTCGCGACTGCACCCGCCCGGTACACAGCAAAGCTCAGCCCACTGCGTCAGACGCGATCTCCATTATATGTATACGGGCAAACGAAACGTGCCTGCGCTGTTAGGACACTAACCAGAGTGGGTAGCTGCATTCATCTCCCTGGCAGTGTCTTGCAGTCCTCCAAGTCTGTTGACCACAGGTGGACAGGTGTCGCATCTCTCTCGCCGTCACTTGTGGCCGTCATTCATACTTAACGTGCTTTTCTGCAAGCGTCAGCGTAGCGTCAGTCGAGCAAAGTCGGGACAAGTCGCCTAAGAGGAGCAACAAAATGGTGGATTTCCGGTACCGGGAATCGAACCCGGGCCTCCTGGGTGAGAGCCAGGTATCCTAGCCACTAGACGACACCGGATAACGACACACGCACTCCTCCAACAAACACGGTGAGCGTCCACCCGCTACTTGACGACAACTGCAAAAATTAACGCTTCCACTTCGTAGAACGGCATGCTCTGGACGTATCTCGTGGAGACGAACGCCAGCAATCATGAGACCAAACTGCGCCGGTGAATCCTGTTGTTACACCGCGCACTGTGCTACGACAGTTTAAGAGAGCGACGCTCACGCTTTGCTGCGCTATTTCCTTCGCGGGAAATCAGTGCTCCTGTTTTCGAGACAGAAAACGTTGGCAGCGGTGGGATTCGAACCCACGCCTCCGAAGAGACTGGTGCCTGAAACCAGCGCCTTAGACCGCTCGGCCACGCTACCTACGCGCCGCGGCCGCCGCAGGAGCTGCGTTCTACCCCACGAGAACACAGCGCAATGGCACAAAAACGAGAAGTAAAAATTGGCAGCGGTGGGATTCGAACCCACGCCTCCGAAGAGACTGGTGCCTTAAACCAGCGCCTTAGACCGCTCGGCCACGCTACCTGCGCCAGCGTTCCCCGCGTCTCTAGAAAACAGTGCACGACACAGTTTCCTGTTGTGCTGCGACTCGCTGCTCATGCATCGCACCTCAAACAACTGCCCCTTTCGACTATAGATTTAACCTCTCAGGCAGCTACCCACGCCCTGGGGCGGCCGAATTTCTTGTTGCTGATAATGAAATGGTAGTGCAACCTGCGGCGTGCGGAACATGAGTGTAAAGTGATGAGAGCATTGTGATTTCAAACACTGGGTGACGATCATGATTGCAGCAACAGCAAGGCAAAACCTTCAAAATTGCCGTGACCAGGATTCGAACCTGGGTTTTTGCGGCCACAACGCAATGTCCTAACCACTAGACGATCACGGCCGCGGAGGCGCCCGGGGAAGCAGTTCTCGCGACTGCACCCGCCCGGTACACAGCAAAGCTCAGCCCACTGCGTCAGACGCGATCTCCATTATATGTATACGGGCAAACGAAACGTGCCTGCGCTGTTAGGACACTAACCAGAGTGGGTAGCTGCATTCATCTCCCTGGCAGTGTCTTGCAGTCCTCCAAGTCTGTTGACCACAGGTGGACAGGTGTCGCATCTCTCTCGCCGTCACTTGTGGCCGTCATTCATACTTAACGTGCTTTTCTGCAAGCGTCAGTCGAGCAAAGTCGGGACAAGTCGCCTAAGAGGAGCAACAAAATGGTGGATTTCCGGTACCGGGAATCGAACCCGGGCCTCCTGGGTGAGAGCCAGGTATCCTAGCCACTAGACGACACCGGATAACGACACACGCACTCCTCCAACAAACACGGTGAGCGTCCACCCGCTACTTGACGACAACTGCAAAAATTAACGCTTCCACTTCGTAGAACGGCATGCTCTGGACGTATCTCGTGGAGACGAACGCCAGCAATCATGAGACCAAACTGCGCCGGTGAATCCTGTTGTTACACCGCGCACTGTGCTACGACAGTTTAAGAGAGCGACGCTCACGCTTTGCTGCGCTATTTCCTTCGCGGGAAATCAGTGCTCCTGTTTTCGAGACAGAAAACGTTGGCAGCGGTGGGATTCGAACCCACGCCTCCGAAGAGACTGGTGCCTGAAACCAGCGCCTTAGACCGCTCGGCCACGCTACCTACGCGACGCGGCCGCCGCAGGAGCTGCGTTCGACCCCACGAGAACACAGCGCAATGGCACAAAAACGAGAAGTAAAAATTGGCAGCGGTGGGATTCGAACCCACGCCTCCGAAGAGACTGGTGCCTTAAACCAGCGCCTTAGACCGCTCGGCCACGCTACCTGCGCCAGCGTTCCCCGCGTCTCTAGAAAACAGTGCACGACACAGTTTCCTGTTGTGCTGCGACTCGCTGCTCATGCATCGCACCTCAAACAACTGCCCCTTTCGACTATAGATTTAACCTCTCAGGCAGCTACCCACGCCCTGGGGCGGCCGAATTTCTTGTTGCTGATAATGAAATGGTAGTGCAACCTGCGGCGTGCGGAACATGAGTGTAAAGTGATGAGAGCATTGTGATTTCAAACACTGGGTGACGATCATGATTGCAGCAACAGCAAGGCAAAACCTTCAAAATTGCCGTGACCAGGATTCGAACCTGGGTTTTTGCGGCCACAACGCAATGTCCTAACCACTAGACGATCACGGCCGCGGAGGCGCCCGGGGAAGCAGTTCTCGCGACTGCACCCGCCCGGTACACAGCAAAGCTCAGCCCACTGCGTCAGACGCGATCTCCATTATATGTATACGGGCAAACGAAACGTGCCTGCGCTGTTAGGACACTAACCAGAGTGGGTAGCTGCATTCATCTCCCTGGCAGTGTCTTGCAGTCCTCCAAGTCTGTTGACCACAGGTGGACAGGTGTCGCATCTCTCTCGCCGTCACTTGTGGCCGTCATTCATACTTAACGTGCTTTTCTGCAAGCGTCAGTCGAGCAAAGTCGGGACAAGTCGCCTAAGAGGAGCAACAAAATGGTGGATTTCCGGTACCGGGAATCGAACCCGGGCCTCCTGGGTGAGAGCCAGGTATCCTAGCCACTAGACGACACCGGATAACGACACACGCACTCCTCCAACAAACACGGTGAGCGTCCACCCGCTACTTGACGACAACTGCAAAAATTAACGCTTCCACTTCGTAGAACGGCATGCTCTGGACGTATCTCGTGGAGACGAACGCCAGCAATCATGAGACCAAACTGCGCCGGTGAATCCTGTTGTTACACCGCGCACTGTGCTACGACAGTTTAAGAGAGCGACGCTCACGCTTTGCTGCGCTATTTCCTTCGCGGGAAATCAGTGCTCCTGTTTTCGAGACAGAAAACGTTGGCAGCGGTGGGATTCGAACCCACGCCTCCGAAGAGACTGGTGCCTGAAACCAGCGCCTTAGACCGCTCGGCCACGCTACCTACGCGACGCGGCCGCCGCAGGAGCTGCGTTCTACCCCACGAGAACACAGCGCAATGGCACAAAAACGAGAAGTAAAAATTGGCAGCGGTGGGATTCGAACCCACGCCTCCGAAGAGACTGGTGCCTGAAACCAGCGCCTTAGACCGCTCGGCCACGCTACCTACGCGACGCGGCCGCCGCAGGAGCTGCGTTCTACCCCACGAGAACACAGCGCAATGGCACAAAAACGAGAAGTAAAAATTGGCAGCGGTGGGATTCGAACCCACGCCTCCGAAGAGACTGGTGCCTTAAACCAGCGCCTTAGACCGCTCGGCCACGCTACCTGCGCCAGCGTTCCCCGCGTCTCTAGAAAACAGTGCACGACACAGTTTCCTGTTGTGCTGCGACTCGCTGCTCATGCATCGCACCTCAAACAACTGCCCCTTTCGACTATAGATTTAACCTCTCAGGCAGCTACCCACGCCCTGGGGCGGCCGAATTTCTTGTTGCTGATAATGAAATGGTAGTGCAACCTGCGGCGTGCGGAACATGAGTGTAAAGTGATGAGAGCATTGTGATTTCAAACACTGGGTGACGATCATGATTGCAGCAACAGCAAGGCAAAACCTTCAAAATTGCCGTGACCAGGATTCGAACCTGGGTTTTTGCGGCCACAACGCAATGTCCTAACCACTAGACGATCACGGCCGCGGAGGCGCCCGGGGAAGCAGTTCTCGCGACTGCACCCGCCCGGTACACAGCAAAGCTCAGCCCACTGCGTCAGACGCGATCTCCATTATATGTATACGGGCAAACGAAACGTGCCTGCGCTGTTAGGACACTAACCAGAGTGGGTAGCTGCATTCATCTCCCTGGCAGTGTCTTGCAGTCCTCCAAGTCTGTTGACCACAGGTGGACAGGTGTCGCATCTCTCTCGCCGTCACTTGTGGCCGTCATTCATACTTAACGTGCTTTTCTGCAAGCGTCAGTCGAGCAAAGTCGGGACAAGTCGCCTAAGAGGAGCAACAAAATGGTGGATTTCCGGTACCGGGAATCGAACCCGGGCCTCCTGGGTGAGAGCCAGGTATCCTAGCCACTAGACGACACCGGATAACGACACACGCACTCCTCCAACAAACACGGTGAGCGTCCACCCGCTACTTGACGACAACTGCAAAAATTAACGCTTCCACTTCGTAGAACGGCATGCTCTGGACGTATCTCGTGGAGACGAACGCCAGCAATCATGAGACCAAACTGCGCCGGTGAATCCTGTTGTTACACCGCGCACTGTGCTACGACAGTTTAAGAGAGCGACGCTCACGCTTTGCTGCGCTATTTCCTTCGCGGGAAATCAGTGCTCCTGTTTTCGAGACAGAAAACGTTGGCAGCTTTTTTTTTTTTTTTTTTTTTATTTTTTTTTTTTTGTTTTTTTTTTTTTTTTTTTTTTTTTTTTTTTTTTTTTTTTTTTTTTTTTTTTACGGGCCTCCCAACTCCCCTTATAGCCCGGCCTTGCGCTCTCCATAAGTGCCGTCTTTGGCGAGCTTCGGTGGCTGTACAAGTGGTTGATGTAGCTCCCCCGATGACAATGAACGTGAGTGTTCCCCCGTTGATCCAGATATTCCTGCGTAAGAGCAAGTAGTACTCCCGGATGGTCCAATACGTGAAAACATACATGCGAAATGAAAATAAAGAATGCCTTCCAAAGTAATGCAACGGAATGTATTGATATGCAGCAAACAGCACACATACAAGAAAAAAAGGAAAAAAAAGGAACTTCCCTAGAGATACTAGTAAAAAGAAACAAGGACCTGAACTTCAAAGGAAAGTAATTCTGCCCGTGGGACATTGAAAGCCATATCTGGAAAGCACCACATCAACCAACTTGAAACTGAAAAACGCCGATTGACCACCTCGGTCATTGCCACACAGCAGGAAAAGAAAAAAAAACGGATGAAAAGACACAAAGAGAGCACATAAAAAGGAACAATTAGTTAGACAAGGCACAGACCAACAGGAAACTGCATAAGAGTACACAAAGGACAATGCTGCAAGAGAGGTCCATGCCACTAAATAAAATAATGGAAAGCAAAAAGCGTCCACCGCTATAAGAAAAAATAAATAAATAAATAAACAATAGAACATCGGCCACTCGATGATTAATCGAAAGGATAACGGAGAACTACAAAAGCATCAAGGTGCGCACGACAGTAAATTTCGTCGAGCAAACACATACACAACATGACGGAGACATACAATTCAATATATTTCGTTACGGTACGTTCCTGTCTAGATCTGTTCACGTCATGGACGGGACAGGGAAACTATATATAAGGAATGAATCATAGTCAAGAATAATTCAAACTCGTGTTGAATACATGAGATAGAGCAGCATTCAAAAAATTGGAAAAAATCTCGTGATAAGGCGCACGAACGCGTTCGGTATTATGTTCAGTCCAAAGGTAAGTAAGGAAGTCCAGTTTATCAGTCAATCCGAGAGAAAACATAGAATGAATGGTGTGTCCAATAATCCAAATCGTGGCATTACGTTTGGCGACAGGGTAAGCCTTACACTGCGGCACTATGGCGTCGATCGCGGTCACATGATGCGTAGCCAGTCTGTTAATCAAGCGTATCATATCACGTGCAGTGTCCCAAACAACGCTAAATTTGCGACACACAAAGCGATGTTCAAGAGTGTCCTCTTCAGCGCACATTTCACAAGCACTGGATTGGATAAGATGAATGGACTGTAATTTTGAGTTCGTCGAAATTGTACGGTTCACTAATTTGTACCACGTCGCACGTACTGCCGCCGGGACAACCTTAGACGCAATATTTTTCCACACGGTAGTCCAGTCGTACTGCGGCAGCCGTCGTTCCCATTTATTCTTCAATGGAGTCCCGCGAAGTGCTCGTATGATATCACTGACCGTGCGCCCACTGACATCGCTGCTAACAACGTAACTACCATAAAGGTAGAAGTGGCGCACATAATTTACCGAATAAGGAATATCAGAAACAAAAACTGGAGCAGCCACCGAATGTGGTCGATATTTGGCAAACAGAACCGCCGTCACACTACGAGGCCCTTTTTCAACCACCACAGCAGTCCTTCGAAAGAACAACGCCGCACACTTTGCGTGGAGATCAACCAAACCCAGCCCCCCCTCCATCACGCCCAAAGTGCACGTGTCCATGGACACCTTAAAAATATTACCTTTCCACAACAGCCAGTAGACTGCGTGTTTGATGGCACGTTCAAGTTTCTTCGGCAGTGGCAGAATCTGGGCCAAGTACCACGCTTTGGCAAGTACACAGGTATTGATGAGGAAAACTTTTTCGCCAAGCGCCAGATTCCTGACAGCGTGAATTTTCGCCAGCGCACGAATCTGATGAAGCGTTGTGCGCCAGTTTAGCGCCGCCATCCGTTGGATGTCGTCCGTCAGGACAATGCCCAGAACTTTGTATTGCTGTTTAATACAGTACCAGTGACGGTGGACAGCACGCATGCGCGGCGTGAGGGGGAGTAGAGCCGTCTTAGTAGTACTTACGACCGCCCCAGTCGCTGTCTCAAACTGTTTCAGAGCACTGTACAGCCTATCGATGTCACCCGGCTGTTCAATAAACACCCCCAAATCATCAGCATAGGCTTTACAGATTAGGTGCTCGTCACCCACTCTGATGCCCCGACACGCGTGGCAAATGGAACGAAGGAGAGGGTCTAAAGCTAAGGCATACAGCCCCATCGATAGAGGGCAGCCCTGACGCACAGAACGCCTGATTTGTACCGTATCACTGAGGCGGCCATTAATGCTAACGCGTGACGTGGCATTGCGCAAAAAATTTTGAATCAGCCTTGTAAACTTCAGCCCGAAACCCATCCTGGTCATGACTTTCTGTAAATAAAAATGACTGATGCGATCAAATGCATTTTTAAAATCTACCAATAAAATCCCAGCAGTCCGCACCCTGGCGCTTTTGACATATCCTATACAGTCTCTATATGCCAAAATAGCATCGAAGATATTCCGATCTCTTACCGCGCACGTCTGATTTTCACTGAGGACTTTCGGCAGAACTTGCTTCATCCTAATTGCGACACACCGTGCCACAATTTTGTAATCCGAGTTTAACAGAGTTATAGGACGGACATTGTCAATGCTCGGCACAGCTGTGGTTTTCGGAACGAGGGCAATACAGCCCTCTTCAAATTCTGCCGGTATATCAATGCCGTTTTGAATGTCATTGGCAACTGCAAGTAGAGTATCACTCAGAACATTAAAAAACTTGAGATAAAATTCTACCGGTATCCCATCTACACCGGGAGATTTCCCCCGCGGACTACCGTGAACAGCCTCTCTTAGTTCATCAAGAGTAAAGGTTGCGTTAAGATGAGCCCTATCGGTGCGGCCCAAAACATTTGGCGTCTGTTGCAACAGCCTCCGCATCGCGCCAGGAATCACAGCGACATCGTTGAAAAGAGACGCAAAGTGCTCAGTAATTTCCCGTTCAATTTTGCCCGCGTCAGAGGTTTTTGTACCGTCACGTGTGATCCAAGCATCAATGCGTAACTTCGCGCGCCTCCGTCTCTCCCTATTTAGATGGTACACAGATAAGGCCTCCCCGTCCACGACACCCACCGGCTGACTGCGAATAACCGGGCCGTCACATTGCCGCCTCAGCTCGTGGAACAGTTTGGCCTGAAACTGCTTGAGAGTAGGAAGAAGTTCGGGCTGGGCTGTAACTCGCTGGGCGAGATCACGCAGACAACTCTGATAAAAACGCGCTGTCTCACGACGCCAATGTGCAGCTTCGCGGCTAAAATTAATTAAAAATACCCGTATAGCCGGCTTAGCAACCTTCACCCACCACTCAAGAGTGCTGCGTGCTGCAGGCTTGGCCTGCAAAACGCTTCGCCACATGACGGTAAACTGTCGATTAAAATGTACATCACGTAAAAGGCTACAGTTAAACTTCCACAACGTCTTCCGACGAGGAATACGGGGAAGAGATAAAATGAGTCGACATACATAACCACAGTGATCAGAAAAAAGAACTGGATGAACTTCTGCCTCTAAAACATTAGTTACAAGCGGGGACGACACATAAATCCTGTCAAGACGACTATGGCCCGTGGGATAAAAATAGGTAAACT
Source organism: Schistocerca nitens (assembly GCF_023898315.1). Taxonomy (NCBI): domain Eukaryota; kingdom Metazoa; phylum Arthropoda; class Insecta; order Orthoptera; family Acrididae; genus Schistocerca; species Schistocerca nitens. The sequence continues at coordinate 910,551,129 of NC_064615.1, forward strand.
CCGTTGCGTGAGGGTGGATCACACGCCACGTATCTCGGAGCCGGAGTCCATCAACGAGAGCAGAAAGACCCGGACACCTATTGGGTCTAGGCTCCTGGTCCCTGTCGTCTATAACAGCATTAAAATCTCCCCCAACAACTAAGTTGTCCCGATTACGGTGAAGAAAATAACAGAAGTCCTGAGAGTAAAATCTGTTCCTTTCAGGCGTGCTACCAGAAGGGGCATAAACATTAACAAAAACAAAACCATTAACAGTACACGCAATAGCACGCCCATCCGGCAAACAGTCAATACCTTGTACGTCATGACCAGAACGGACTAAAATCACCGTGCCTGTTCCTTCCAATGACACTACGTTATCAATAACAATAAAATCTGTAAAAGTAGCAAAAAACGACAAGGCGTCACGCGTAACCTCTTGTAGAAATGCGATATGACAATTATTGGCACGTAAAAAAGCGTGCAGGGCGGACACCTTGTACTGACTACGCATTTTGTTTACATTGACAGTAACAACGTTCCACCGACGTGGATCAGACGCCATACGGAGATAAAAAAACACAAAGGATACAAACAGATAACAGGAAAACCTGCATCACAAGTTAAAATGTGTGTCGCAGAATAAACAGGTTATACACGGGTTGAAGTCCCGTCATCCGGGTCCTCCACATCCGCCGACCAATCCAGCCGGTCACAGGGAGGAGGGGGCGTGGGCACACTTGCAAACTCCATAGGCGCGTCTGCTGGAGATCTGGACACCTCCGTGGGGGAGGAAGCTAAGGAAGGTTTCGACCCAGGGTCACGCACAGACGTATGAGTGCGCCGAGGGTGCGGGTCGCCAGATTTCCGTTTAACAGGCATTGGAGCAGACGGCACAGCGTCCATGGCCAAGTCAACGTCCGTTTCGGAACCCTGCGTGCTCAAAATATCTTTAAGCCGGCGAACAGCCACGTCACGCTTACTGTCGGCAGGGGTGGTTTTCTTTGCCGGCTGACTGCGAGAAATGTGTCGTTGCTGGCCACGGCCCGACGCCGACGCCGGCCGGGACGCAACGTCAACAGGCTGCGGGGTCCGCTGCGAACCTTGCTGTGTCGGTTGGGACTGGGATGGCACGACGGCCCGACGGACCGGAGACGGGCTGCGAAACCGTCCGGAAAAGAAACCTGATTCCAATCGACCAGAAGTACTGGCACAGCGCAAACGTTGAGGGTTGCAACTGCCGGCAGTGTTCCGCTCGCGTCGCGATTTGGGGGCCTCTGGAAACGAAAAAAACTCGAGGCGGTGGCCAGTAACATGGTCGGAAGGAGCCACACTCGCGGACGCAGCACGCGTGGGGAACACAGGGGCGGGGTCGGATCGTGACAGCGGCACATCGTCCGCGACCGAGTCCGATACTGCCACAGAGCTAACTGAGGTAGCGGATTCTACGACTGATGGCGTCTCAACAGCCAGAGCAGACAATGAATCCGTACGTAACGCAGCGGCATCGACGAGGGTAGATTCTGTGAATGGCACACGTTCAGGAACGGGTGCTGACACAGTGTGTGGCGCGCTAACGGAAACGTCCTGCGACGCAGTCACATTTTCCGAAAGAGAACTAACAGTCACTTCCGACACCACGCTATGTAATGGCAAAGAGGGTGAGGTGTCCATGTCAGTAGCGTCCGCCGGTACGGCGGTTTCCTCAGCGCGTCGCGCATCGCGGGGGGTGGGACCAATGGCGACTGCTGCCCACGTCATCTCGTCTTGACTACTGCCACGTGGCAGCTGTACCGGCCGCCTACGCGCAGGACAGTCCTGCCGGAAATGACCAGTACTATTGCAAAAAGAACACGTCTGGGGCTGACCGCTGTACGTTATGAAAGCGCGTTGTCCTTTAATATAAACAAAAGAAGGAATATGTTTCTTCACTATCATTTTTACACTACGGATACCGTTATCCACTTGAAAAAGATAAGCAGCTGACCATTTTTCCTTTGACACCGACAAAACAGTGCCATAAGGCGTCAAAGCACTAGAAATCGTTTCGTTCCTCATTTCAAACGGTAGATTGAAAACACGCACTGTCCGTATACCAAAACCAGCATTAGACAACACAACATTACTAATTCTACCATCAAGGTGCTTAAATTGGCGCACACCGTCATTGACCGTTACAAGAGTGTCACACATTTCGGGAGTTGGCAGCTTCAAAAACAGAGAGTTCAAAAAAGAATCCAATTGTAAACCAAGAACGTCACTGTCCGTTAAGTTCAAATCCTCGCGAAGCCATTTATGAATTTCGAAAGCGGACGGCCGAATTACCGATCGATCAAAGGCGCACTGAATGTTATTCTGACGATCCTCGGAATCACCGTGATCCATGGTACTCACTTCACGAAAAAGTACAGCACAGATGAAAAACCGCGCCGCGAATCAACCGCCGCCGCCGCCACGAAGCACCCGTAAACACCGCCCGACACGCCGGAGCGAGCGCGCGATGTGTTCGGGCCCACGACTCCGAAGAGACTGGTGCCTTAAACCAGCGCCTTAGACCGCTCGGCCACGCTACCTGCGCCAGCGTTCCCCGCGTCTCTAGAAAACAGTGCACGACACAGTTTCCTGTTGTGCTGCGACTCGCTGCTCATGCATCGCACCTCAAACAACTGCCCCTTTCGACTATATATTTAACCTCTCAGGCAGCTACCCACGCCCTGGGGCGGCCGAATTTCTTGTTGCTGATAATGAAATGGTAGTGCAACCTGCGGCGTGCGGAACATGAGTGTAAAGTGATGAGAGCATTGTGATTTCAAACACTGGGTGACGATCATGATTGCAGCAACAGCAAGGCAAAACCTTCAAAATTGCCGTGACCAGGATTCGAACCTGGGTTTTTGCGGCCACAACGCAATGTCCTAACCACTAGACGATCACGGCCGCGGAGGCGCCCGGGGAAGCAGTTCTCGCGACTGCACCCGCCCGGTACACAGCAAAGCTCAGCCCACTGCGTCAGACGCGATCTCCATTATATGTATACGGGCAAACGAAACGTGCCTGCGCTGTTAGGACACTAACCAGAGTGGGTAGCTGCATTCATCTCCCTGGCAGTGTCTTGCAGTCCTCCAAGTCTGTTGACCACAGGTGGACAGGTGTCGCATCTCTCTCGCCGTCACTTGTGGCCGTCATTCATACTTAACGTGCTTTTCTGCAAGCGTCAGCGTAGCGTCAGTCGAGCAAAGTCGGGACAAGTCGCCTAAGAGGAGCAACAAAATGGTGGATTTCCGGTACCGGGAATCGAACCCGGGCCTCCTGGGTGAGAGCCAGGTATCCTAGCCACTAGACGACACCGGATAACGACACACGCACTCCTCCAACAAACACGGTGAGCGTCCACCCGCTACTTGACGACAACTGCAAAAATTAACGCTTCCACTTCGTAGAACGGCATGCTCTGGACGTATCTCGTGGAGACGAACGCCAGCAATCATGAGACCAAACTGCGCCGGTGAATCCTGTTGTTACACCGCGCACTGTGCTACGACAGTTTAAGAGAGCGACGCTCACGCTTTGCTGCGCTATTTCCTTCGCGGGAAATCAGTGCTCCTGTTTTCGAGACAGAAAACGTTGGCAGCGGTGGGATTCGAACCCACGCCTCCGAAGAGACTGGTGCCTGAAACCAGCGCCTTAGACCGCTCGGCCACGCTACCTACGCGCCGCGGCCGCCGCAGGAGCTGCGTTCTACCCCACGAGAACACAGCGCAATGGCACAAAAACGAGAAGTAAAAATTGGCAGCGGTGGGATTCGAACCCACGCCTCCGAAGAGACTGGTGCCTGAAACCAGCGCCTTAGACCGCTCGGCCACGCTACCTACGCGACGCGGCCGCCGCAGGAGCTGCGTTCTACCCCACGAGAACACAGCGCAATGGCACAAAAACGAGAAGTAAAAATTGGCAGCGGTGGGATTCGAACCCACGCCTCCGAAGAGACTGGTGCCTTAAACCAGCGCCTTAGACCGCTCGGCCACGCTACCTGCGCCAGCGTTCCCCGCGTCTCTAGAAAACAGTGCACGACACAGTTTCCTGTTGTGCTGCGACTCGCTGCTCATGCATCGCACCTCAAACAACTGCCCCTTTCGACTATATATTTAACCTCTCAGGCAGCTACCCACGCCCTGGGGCGGCCGAATTTCTTGTTGCTGATAATGAAATGGTAGTGCAACCTGCGGCGTGCGGAACATGAGTGTAAAGTGATGAGAGCATTGTGATTTCAAACACTGGGTGACGATCATGATTGCAGCAACAGCAAGGCAAAACCTTCAAAATTGCCGTGACCAGGATTCGAACCTGGGTTTTTGCGGCCACAACGCAATGTCCTAACCACTAGACGATCACGGCCGCGGAGGCGCCCGGGGAAGCAGTTCTCGCGACTGCACCCGCCCGGTACACAGCAAAGCTCAGCCCACTGCGTCAGACGCGATCTCCATTATATGTATACGGGCAAACGAAACGTGCCTGCGCTGTTAGGACACTAACCAGAGTGGGTAGCTGCATTCATCTCCCTGGCAGTGTCTTGCAGTCCTCCAAGTCTGTTGACCACAGGTGGACAGGTGTCGCATCTCTCTCGCCGTCACTTGTGGCCGTCATTCATACTTAACGTGCTTTTCTGCAAGCGTCAGCGTAGCGTCAGTCGAGCAAAGTCGGGACAAGTCGCCTAAGAGGAGCAACAAAATGGTGGATTTCCGGTACCGGGAATCGAACCCGGGCCTCCTGGGTGAGAGCCAGGTATCCTAGCCACTAGACGACACCGGATAACGACACACGCACTCCTCCAACAAACACGGTGAGCGTCCACCCGCTACTTGACGACAACTGCAAAAATTAACGCTTCCACTTCGTAGAACGGCATGCTCTGGACGTATCTCGTGGAGACGAACGCCAGCAATCATGAGACCAAACTGCGCCGGTGAATCCTGTTGTTACACCGCGCACTGTGCTACGACAGTTTAAGAGAGCGACGCTCACGCTTTGCTGCGCTATTTCCTTCGCGGGAAATCAGTGCTCCTGTTTTCGAGACAGAAAACGTTGGCAGCGGTGGGATTCGAACCCACGCCTCCGAAGAGACTGGTGCCTGAAACCAGCGCCTTAGACCGCTCGGCCACGCTACCTACGCGCCGCGGCCGCCGCAGGAGCTGCGTTCTACCCCACGAGAACACAGCGCAATGGCACAAAAACGAGAAGTAAAAATTGGCAGCGGTGGGATTCGAACCCACGCCTCCGAAGAGACTGGTGCCTGAAACCAGCGCCTTAGACCGCTCGGCCACGCTACCTACGCGACGCGGCCGCCGCAGGAGCTGCGTTCTACCCCACGAGAACACAGCGCAATGGCACAAAAACGAGAAGTAAAAATTGGCAGCGGTGGGATTCGAACCCACGCCTCCGAAGAGACTGGTGCCTTAAACCAGCGCCTTAGACCGCTCGGCCACGCTACCTGCGCCAGCGTTCCCCGCGTCTCTAGAAAACAGTGCACGACACAGTTTCCTGTTGTGCTGCGACTCGCTGCTCATGCATCGCACCTCAAACAACTGCCCCTTTCGACTATATATTTAACCTCTCAGGCAGCTACCCACGCCCTGGGGCGGCCGAATTTCTTGTTGCTGATAATGAAATGGTAGTGCAACCTGCGGCGTGCGGAACATGAGTGTAAAGTGATGAGAGCATTGTGATTTCAAACACTGGGTGACGATCATGATTGCAGCAACAGCAAGGCAAAACCTTCAAAATTGCCGTGACCAGGATTCGAACCTGGGTTTTTGCGGCCACAACGCAATGTCCTAACCACTAGACGATCACGGCCGCGGAGGCGCCCGGGGAAGCAGTTCTCGCGACTGCACCCGCCCGGTACACAGCAAAGCTCAGCCCACTGCGTCAGACGCGATCTCCATTATATGTATACGGGCAAACGAAACGTGCCTGCGCTGTTAGGACACTAACCAGAGTGGGTAGCTGCATTCATCTCCCTGGCAGTGTCTTGCAGTCCTCCAAGTCTGTTGACCACAGGTGGACAGGTGTCGCATCTCTCTCGCCGTCACTTGTGGCCGTCATTCATACTTAACGTGCTTTTCTGCAAGCGTCAGCGTAGCGTCAGTCGAGCAAAGTCGGGACAAGTCGCCTAAGAGGAGCAACAAAATGGTGGATTTCCGGTACCGGGAATCGAACCCGGGCCTCCTGGGTGAGAGCCAGGTATCCTAGCCACTAGACGACACCGGATAACGACACACGCACTCCTCCAACAAACACGGTGAGCGTCCACCCGCTACTTGACGACAACTGCAAAAATTAACGCTTCCACTTCGTAGAACGGCATGCTCTGGACGTATCTCGTGGAGACGAACGCCAGCAATCATGAGACCAAACTGCGCCGGTGAATCCTGTTGTTACACCGCGCACTGTGCTACGACAGTTTAAGAGAGCGACGCTCACGCTTTGCTGCGCTATTTCCTTCGCGGGAAATCAGTGCTCCTGTTTTCGAGACAGAAAACGTTGGCAGCGGTGGGATTCGAACCCACGCCTCCGAAGAGACTGGTGCCTGAAACCAGCGCCTTAGACCGCTCGGCCACGCTACCTACGCGCCGCGGCCGCCGCAGGAGCTGCGTTCTACCCCACGAGAACACAGCGCAATGGCACAAAAACGAGAAGTAAAAATTGGCAGCGGTGGGATTCGAACCCACGCCTCCGAAGAGACTGGTGCCTTAAACCAGCGCCTTAGACCGCTCGGCCACGCTACCTGCGCCAGCGTTCCCCGCGTCTCTAGAAAACAGTGCACGACACAGTTTCCTGTTGTGCTGCGACTCGCTGCTCATGCATCGCACCTCAAACAACTGCCCCTTTCGACTATAGATTTAACCTCTCAGGCAGCTACCCACGCCCTGGGGCGGCCGAATTTCTTGTTGCTGATAATGAAATGGTAGTGCAACCTGCGGCGTGCGGAACATGAGTGTAAAGTGATGAGAGCATTGTGATTTCAAACACTGGGTGACGATCATGATTGCAGCAACAGCAAGGCAAAACCTTCAAAATTGCCGTGACCAGGATTCGAACCTGGGTTTTTGCGGCCACAACGCAATGTCCTAACCACTAGACGATCACGGCCGCGGAGGCGCCCGGGGAAGCAGTTCTCGCGACTGCACCCGCCCGGTACACAGCAAAGCTCAGCCCACTGCGTCAGACGCGATCTCCATTATATGTATACGGGCAAACGAAACGTGCCTGCGCTGTTAGGACACTAACCAGAGTGGGTAGCTGCATTCATCTCCCTGGCAGTGTCTTGCAGTCCTCCAAGTCTGTTGACCACAGGTGGACAGGTGTCGCATCTCTCTCGCCGTCACTTGTGGCCGTCATTCATACTTAACGTGCTTTTCTGCAAGCGTCAGTCGAGCAAAGTCGGGACAAGTCGCCTAAGAGGAGCAACAAAATGGTGGATTTCCGGTACCGGGAATCGAACCCGGGCCTCCTGGGTGAGAGCCAGGTATCCTAGCCACTAGACGACACCGGATAACGACACACGCACTCCTCCAACAAACACGGTGAGCGTCCACCCGCTACTTGACGACAACTGCAAAAATTAACGCTTCCACTTCGTAGAACGGCATGCTCTGGACGTATCTCGTGGAGACGAACGCCAGCAATCATGAGACCAAACTGCGCCGGTGAATCCTGTTGTTACACCGCGCACTGTGCTACGACAGTTTAAGAGAGCGACGCTCACGCTTTGCTGCGCTATTTCCTTCGCGGGAAATCAGTGCTCCTGTTTTCGAGACAGAAAACGTTGGCAGCGGTGGGATTCGAACCCACGCCTCCGAAGAGACTGGTGCCTGAAACCAGCGCCTTAGACCGCTCGGCCACGCTACCTACGCGCCGCGGCCGCCGCAGGAGCTGCGTTCTACCCCACGAGAACACAGCGCAATGGCACAAAAACGAGAAGTAAAAATTGGCAGCGGTGGGATTCGAACCCACGCCTCCGAAGAGACTGGTGCCTTAAACCAGCGCCTTAGACCGCTCGGCCACGCTACCTGCGCCAGCGTTCCCCGCGTCTCTAGAAAACAGTGCACGACACAGTTTCCTGTTGTGCTGCGACTCGCTGCTCATGCATCGCACCTCAAACAACTGCCCCTTTCGACTATAGATTTAACCTCTCAGGCAGCTACCCACGCCCTGGGGCGGCCGAATTTCTTGTTGCTGATAATGAAATGGTAGTGCAACCTGCGGCGTGCGGAACATGAGTGTAAAGTGATGAGAGCATTGTGATTTCAAACACTGGGTGACGATCATGATTGCAGCAACAGCAAGGCAAAACCTTCAAAATTGCCGTGACCAGGATTCGAACCTGGGTTTTTGCGGCCACAACGCAATGTCCTAACCACTAGACGATCACGGCCGCGGAGGCGCCCGGGGAAGCAGTTCTCGCGACTGCACCCGCCCGGTACACAGCAAAGCTCAGCCCACTGCGTCAGACGCGATCTCCATTATATGTATACGGGCAAACGAAACGTGCCTGCGCTGTTAGGACACTAACCAGAGTGGGTAGCTGCATTCATCTCCCTGGCAGTGTCTTGCAGTCCTCCAAGTCTGTTGACCACAGGTGGACAGGTGTCGCATCTCTCTCGCCGTCACTTGTGGCCGTCATTCATACTTAACGTGCTTTTCTGCAAGCGTCAGTCGAGCAAAGTCGGGACAAGTCGCCTAAGAGGAGCAACAAAATGGTGGATTTCCGGTACCGGGAATCGAACCCGGGCCTCCTGGGTGAGAGCCAGGTATCCTAGCCACTAGACGACACCGGATAACGACACACGCACTCCTCCAACAAACACGGTGAGCGTCCACCCGCTACTTGACGACAACTGCAAAAATTAACGCTTCCACTTCGTAGAACGGCATGCTCTGGACGTATCTCGTGGAGACGAACGCCAGCAATCATGAGACCAAACTGCGCCGGTGAATCCTGTTGTTACACCGCGCACTGTGCTACGACAGTTTAAGAGAGCGACGCTCACGCTTTGCTGCGCTATTTCCTTCGCGGGAAATCAGTGCTCCTGTTTTCGAGACAGAAAACGTTGGCAGCGGTGGGATTCGAACCCACGCCTCCGAAGAGACTGGTGCCTGAAACCAGCGCCTTAGACCGCTCGGCCACGCTACCTACGCGACGCGGCCGCCGCAGGAGCTGCGTTCGACCCCACGAGAACACAGCGCAATGGCACAAAAACGAGAAGTAAAAATTGGCAGCGGTGGGATTCGAACCCACGCCTCCGAAGAGACTGGTGCCTTAAACCAGCGCCTTAGACCGCTCGGCCACGCTACCTGCGCCAGCGTTCCCCGCGTCTCTAGAAAACAGTGCACGACACAGTTTCCTGTTGTGCTGCGACTCGCTGCTCATGCATCGCACCTCAAACAACTGCCCCTTTCGACTATAGATTTAACCTCTCAGGCAGCTACCCACGCCCTGGGGCGGCCGAATTTCTTGTTGCTGATAATGAAATGGTAGTGCAACCTGCGGCGTGCGGAACATGAGTGTAAAGTGATGAGAGCATTGTGATTTCAAACACTGGGTGACGATCATGATTGCAGCAACAGCAAGGCAAAACCTTCAAAATTGCCGTGACCAGGATTCGAACCTGGGTTTTTGCGGCCACAACGCAATGTCCTAACCACTAGACGATCACGGCCGCGGAGGCGCCCGGGGAAGCAGTTCTCGCGACTGCACCCGCCCGGTACACAGCAAAGCTCAGCCCACTGCGTCAGACGCGATCTCCATTATATGTATACGGGCAAACGAAACGTGCCTGCGCTGTTAGGACACTAACCAGAGTGGGTAGCTGCATTCATCTCCCTGGCAGTGTCTTGCAGTCCTCCAAGTCTGTTGACCACAGGTGGACAGGTGTCGCATCTCTCTCGCCGTCACTTGTGGCCGTCATTCATACTTAACGTGCTTTTCTGCAAGCGTCAGTCGAGCAAAGTCGGGACAAGTCGCCTAAGAGGAGCAACAAAATGGTGGATTTCCGGTACCGGGAATCGAACCCGGGCCTCCTGGGTGAGAGCCAGGTATCCTAGCCACTAGACGACACCGGATAACGACACACGCACTCCTCCAACAAACACGGTGAGCGTCCACCCGCTACTTGACGACAACTGCAAAAATTAACGCTTCCACTTCGTAGAACGGCATGCTCTGGACGTATCTCGTGGAGACGAACGCCAGCAATCATGAGACCAAACTGCGCCGGTGAATCCTGTTGTTACACCGCGCACTGTGCTACGACAGTTTAAGAGAGCGACGCTCACGCTTTGCTGCGCTATTTCCTTCGCGGGAAATCAGTGCTCCTGTTTTCGAGACAGAAAACGTTGGCAGCGGTGGGATTCGAACCCACGCCTCCGAAGAGACTGGTGCCTGAAACCAGCGCCTTAGACCGCTCGGCCACGCTACCTACGCGCCGCGGCCGCCGCAGGAGCTGCGTTCTACCCCACGAGAACACAGCGCAATGGCACAAAAACGAGAAGTAAAAATTGGCAGCGGTGGGATTCGAACCCACGCCTCCGAAGAGACTGGTGCCTGAAACCAGCGCCTTAGACCGCTCGGCCACGCTACCTACGCGACGCGGCCGCCGCAGGAGCTGCGTTCTACCCCACGAGAACACAGCGCAATGGCACAAAAACGAGAAGTAAAAATTGGCAGCGGTGGGATTCGAACCCACGCCTCCGAAGAGACTGGTGCCTTAAACCAGCGCCTTAGACCGCTCGGCCACGCTACCTGCGCCAGCGTTCCCCGCGTCTCTAGAAAACAGTGCACGACACAGTTTCCTGTTGTGCTGCGACTCGCTGCTCATGCATCGCACCTCAAACAACTGCCCCTTTCGACTATATATTTAACCTCTCAGGCAGCTACCCACGCCCTGGGGCGGCCGAATTTCTTGTTGCTGATAATGAAATGGTAGTGCAACCTGCGGCGTGCGGAACATGAGTGTAAAGTGATGAGAGCATTGTGATTTCAAACACTGGGTGACGATCATGATTGCAGCAACAGCAAGGCAAAACCTTCAAAATTGCCGTGACCAGGATTCGAACCTGGGTTTTTGCGGCCACAACGCAATGTCCTAACCACTAGACGATCACGGCCGCGGAGGCGCCCGGGGAAGCAGTTCTCGCGACTGCACCCGCCCGGTACACAGCAAAGCTCAGCCCACTGCGTCAGACGCGATCTCCATTATATGTATACGGGCAAACGAAACGTGCCTGCGCTGTTAGGACACTAACCAGAGTGGGTAGCTGCATTCATCTCCCTGGCAGTGTCTTGCAGTCCTCCAAGTCTGTTGACCACAGGTGGACAGGTGTCGCATCTCTCTCGCCGTCACTTGTGGCCGTCATTCATACTTAACGTGCTTTTCTGCAAGCGTCAGCGTAGCGTCAGTCGAGCAAAGTCGGGACAAGTCGCCTAAGAGGAGCAACAAAATGGTGGATTTCCGGTACCGGGAATCGAACCCGGGCCTCCTGGGTGAGAGCCAGGTATCCTAGCCACTAGACGACACCGGATAACGACACACGCACTCCTCCAACAAACACGGTGAGCGTCCACCCGCTACTTGACGACAACTGCAAAAATTAACGCTTCCACTTCGTAGAACGGCATGCTCTGGACGTATCTCGTGGAGACGAACGCCAGCAATCATGAGACCAAACTGCGCCGGTGAATCCTGTTGTTACACCGCGCACTGTGCTACGACAGTTTAAGAGAGCGACGCTCACGCTTTGCTGCGCTATTTCCTTCGCGGGAAATCAGTGCTCCTGTTTTCGAGACAGAAAACGTTGGCAGCGGTGGGATTCGAACCCACGCCTCCGAAGAGACTGGTGCCTGAAACCAGCGCCTTAGACCGCTCGGCCACGCTACCTACGCGCCGCGGCCGCCGCAGGAGCTGCGTTCTACCCCACGAGAACACAGCGCAATGGCACAAAAACGAGAAGTAAAAATTGGCAGCGGTGGGATTCGAACCCACGCCTCCGAAGAGACTGGTGCCTTAAACCAGCGCCTTAGACCGCTCGGCCACGCTACCTGCGCCAGCGTTCCCCGCGTCTCTAGAAAACAGTGCACGACACAGTTTCCTGTTGTGCTGCGACTCGCTGCTCATGCATCGCACCTCAAACAACTGCCCCTTTCGACTATAGATTTAACCTCTCAGGCAGCTACCCACGCCCTGGGGCGGCCGAATTTCTTGTTGCTGATAATGAAATGGTAGTGCAACCTGCGGCGTGCGGAACATGAGTGTAAAGTGATGAGAGCATTGTGATTTCAAACACTGGGTGACGATCATGATTGCAGCAACAGCAAGGCAAAACCTTCAAAATTGCCGTGACCAGGATTCGAACCTGGGTTTTTGCGGCCACAACGCAATGTCCTAACCACTAGACGATCACGGCCGCGGAGGCGCCCGGGGAAGCAGTTCTCGCGACTGCACCCGCCCGGTACACAGCAAAGCTCAGCCCACTGCGTCAGACGCGATCTCCATTATATGTATACGGGCAAACGAAACGTGCCTGCGCTGTTAGGACACTAACCAGAGTGGGTAGCTGCATTCATCTCCCTGGCAGTGTCTTGCAGTCCTCCAAGTCTGTTGACCACAGGTGGACAGGTGTCGCATCTCTCTCGCCGTCACTTGTGGCCGTCATTCATACTTAACGTGCTTTTCTGCAAGCGTCAGTCGAGCAAAGTCGGGACAAGTCGCCTAAGAGGAGCAACAAAATGGTGGATTTCCGGTACCGGGAATCGAACCCGGGCCTCCTGGGTGAGAGCCAGGTATCCTAGCCACTAGACGACACCGGATAACGACACACGCACTCCTCCAACAAACACGGTGAGCGTCCACCCGCTACTTGACGACAACTGCAAAAATTAACGCTTCCACTTCGTAGAACGGCATGCTCTGGACGTATCTCGTGGAGACGAACGCCAGCAATCATGAGACCAAACTGCGCCGGTGAATCCTGTTGTTACACCGCGCACTGTGCTACGACAGTTTAAGAGAGCGACGCTCACGCTTTGCTGCGCTATTTCCTTCGCGGGAAATCAGTGCTCCTGTTTTCGAGACAGAAAACGTTGGCAGCGGTGGGATTCGAACCCACGCCTCCGAAGAGACTGGTGCCTGAAACCAGCGCCTTAGACCGCTCGGCCACGCTACCTACGCGACGCGGCCGCCGCAGGAGCTGCGTTCGACCCCACGAGAACACAGCGCAATGGCACAAAAACGAGAAGTAAAAATTGGCAGCGGTGGGATTCGAACCCACGCCTCCGAAGAGACTGGTGCCTTAAACCAGCGCCTTAGACCGCTCGGCCACGCTACCTGCGCCAGCGTTCCCCGCGTCTCTAGAAAACAGTGCACGACACAGTTTCCTGTTGTGCTGCGACTCGCTGCTCATGCATCGCACCTCAAACAACTGCCCCTTTCGACTATAGATTTAACCTCTCAGGCAGCTACCCACGCCCTGGGGCGGCCGAATTTCTTGTTGCTGATAATGAAATGGTAGTGCAACCTGCGGCGTGCGGAACATGAGTGTAAAGTGATGAGAGCATTGTGATTTCAAACACTGGGTGACGATCATGATTGCAGCAACAGCAAGGCAAAACCTTCAAAATTGCCGTGACCAGGATTCGAACCTGGGTTTTTGCGGCCACAACGCAATGTCCTAACCACTAGACGATCACGGCCGCGGAGGCGCCCGGGGAAGCAGTTCTCGCGACTGCACCCGCCCGGTACACAGCAAAGCTCAGCCCACTGCGTCAGACGCGATCTCCATTATATGTATACGGGCAAACGAAACGTGCCTGCGCTGTTAGGACACTAACCAGAGTGGGTAGCTGCATTCATCTCCCTGGCAGTGTCTTGCAGTCCTCCAAGTCTGTTGACCACAGGTGGACAGGTGTCGCATCTCTCTCGCCGTCACTTGTGGCCGTCATTCATACTTAACGTGCTTTTCTGCAAGCGTCAGTCGAGCAAAGTCGGGACAAGTCGCCTAAGAGGAGCAACAAAATGGTGGATTTCCGGTACCGGGAATCGAACCCGGGCCTCCTGGGTGAGAGCCAGGTATCCTAGCCACTAGACGACACCGGATAACGACACACGCACTCCTCCAACAAACACGGTGAGCGTCCACCCGCTACTTGACGACAACTGCAAAAATTAACGCTTCCACTTCGTAGAACGGCATGCTCTGGACGTATCTCGTGGAGACGAATGCCAGCAATCATGAGACCAAACTGCGCCGGTGAATCCTGTTGTTACACCGCGCACTGTGCTACGACAGTTTAAGAGAGCGACGCTCACGCTTTGCTGCGCTATTTCCTTCGCGGGAAATCAGTGCTCCTGTTTTCGAGACAGAAAACGTTGGCAGCGGTGGGATTCGAACCCACGCCTCCGAAGAGACTGGTGCCTGAAACCAGCGCCTTAGACCGCTCGGCCACGCTACCTACGCGACGCGGCCGCCGCAGGAGCTGCGTTCTACCCCACGAGAACACAGCGCAATGGCACAAAAACGAGAAGTAAAAATTGGCAGCGGTGGGATTCGAACCCACGCCTCCGAAGAGACTGGTGCCTGAAACCAGCGCCTTAGACCGCTCGGCCACGCTACCTACGCGACGCGGCCGCCGCAGGAGCTGCGTTCTACCCCACGAGAACACAGCGCAATGGCACAAAAACGAGAAGTAAAAATTGGCAGCGGTGGGATTCGAACCCACGCCTCCGAAGAGACTGGTGCCTTAAACCAGCGCCTTAGACCGCTCGGCCACGCTACCTGCGCCAGCGTTCCCCGCGTCTCTAGAAAACAGTGCACGACACAGTTTCCTGTTGTGCTGCGACTCGCTGCTCATGCATCGCACCTCAAACAACTGCCCCTTTCGACTATAGATTTAACCTCTCAGGCAGCTACCCACGCCCTGGGGCGGCCGAATTTCTTGTTGCTGATAATGAAATGGTAGTGCAACCTGCGGCGTGCGGAACATGAGTGTAAAGTGATGAGAGCATTGTGATTTCAAACACTGGGTGACGATCATGATTGCAGCAACAGCAAGGCAAAACCTTCAAAATTGCCGTGACCAGGATTCGAACCTGGGTTTTTGCGGCCACAACGCAATGTCCTAACCACTAGACGATCACGGCCGCGGAGGCGCCCGGGGAAGCAGTTCTCGCGACTGCACCCGCCCGGTACACAGCAAAGCTCAGCCCACTGCGTCAGACGCGATCTCCATTATATGTATACGGGCAAACGAAACGTGCCTGCGCTGTTAGGACACTAACCAGAGTGGGTAGCTGCATTCATCTCCCTGGCAGTGTCTTGCAGTCCTCCAAGTCTGTTGACCACAGGTGGACAGGTGTCGCATCTCTCTCGCCGTCACTTGTGGCCGTCATTCATACTTAACGTGCTTTTCTGCAAGCGTCAGCGTAGCGTCAGTCGAGCAAAGTCGGGACAAGTCGCCTAAGAGGAGCAACAAAATGGTGGATTTCCGGTACCGGGAATCGAACCCGGGCCTCCTGGGTGAGAGCCAGGTATCCTAGCCACTAGACGACACCGGATAACGACACACGCACTCCTCCAACAAACACGGTGAGCGTCCACCCGCTACTTGACGACAACTGCAAAAATTAACGCTTCCACTTCGTAGAACGGCATGCTCTGGACGTATCTCGTGGAGACGAACGCCAGCAATCATGAGACCAAACTGCGCCGGTGAATCCTGTTGTTACACCGCGCACTGTGCTACGACAGTTTAAGAGAGCGACGCTCACGCTTTGCTGCGCTATTTCCTTCGCGGGAAATCAGTGCTCCTGTTTTCGAGACAGAAAACGTTGGCAGCGGTGGGATTCGAACCCACGCCTCCGAAGAGACTGGTGCCTGAAACCAGCGCCTTAGACCGCTCGGCCACGCTACCTACGCGCCGCGGCCGCCGCAGGAGCTGCGTTCTACCCCACGAGAACACAGCGCAATGGCACAAAAACGAGAAGTAAAAATTGGCAGCGGTGGGATTCGAACCCACGCCTCCGAAGAGACTGGTGCCTGAAACCAGCGCCTTAGACCGCTCGGCCACGCTACCTACGCGACGCGGCCGCCGCAGGAGCTGCGTTCTACCCCACGAGAACACAGCGCAATGGCACAAAAACGAGAAGTAAAAATTGGCAGCGGTGGGATTCGAACCCACGCCTCCGAAGAGACTGGTGCCTTAAACCAGCGCCTTAGACCGCTCGGCCACGCTACCTGCGCCAGCGTTCCCCGCGTCTCTAGAAAACAGTGCACGACACAGTTTCCTGTTGTGCTGCGACTCGCTGCTCATGCATCGCACCTCAAACAACTGCCCCTTTCGACTATATATTTAACCTCTCAGGCAGCTACCCACGCCCTGGGGCGGCCGAATTTCTTGTTGCTGATAATGAAATGGTAGTGCAACCTGCGGCGTGCGGAACATGAGTGTAAAGTGATGAGAGCATTGTGATTTCAAACACTGGGTGACGATCATGATTGCAGCAACAGCAAGGCAAAACCTTCAAAATTGCCGTGACCAGGATTCGAACCTGGGTTTTTGCGGCCACAACGCAATGTCCTAACCACTAGACGATCACGGCCGCGGAGGCGCCCGGGGAAGCAGTTCTCGCGACTGCACCCGCCCGGTACACAGCAAAGCTCAGCCCACTGCGTCAGACGCGATCTCCATTATATGTATACGGGCAAACGAAACGTGCCTGCGCTGTTAGGACACTAACCAGAGTGGGTAGCTGCATTCATCTCCCTGGCAGTGTCTTGCAGTCCTCCAAGTCTGTTGACCACAGGTGGACAGGTGTCGCATCTCTCTCGCCGTCACTTGTGGCCGTCATTCATACTTAACGTGCTTTTCTGCAAGCGTCAGCGTAGCG
This sequence comes from Schistocerca nitens, assembly GCF_023898315.1. NCBI lineage: Eukaryota > Metazoa > Arthropoda > Insecta > Orthoptera > Acrididae > Schistocerca > Schistocerca nitens. The sequence continues at coordinate 910,568,048 of NC_064615.1, forward strand.
TCAGTCGAGCAAAGTCGGGACAAGTCGCCTAAGAGGAGCAACAAAATGGTGGATTTCCGGTACCGGGAATCGAACCCGGGCCTCCTGGGTGAGAGCCAGGTATCCTAGCCACTAGACGACACCGGATAACGACACACGCACTCCTCCAACAAACACGGTGAGCGTCCACCCGCTACTTGACGACAACTGCAAAAATTAACGCTTCCACTTCGTAGAACGGCATGCTCTGGACGTATCTCGTGGAGACGAACGCCAGCAATCATGAGACCAAACTGCGCCGGTGAATCCTGTTGTTACACCGCGCACTGTGCTACGACAGTTTAAGAGAGCGACGCTCACGCTTTGCTGCGCTATTTCCTTCGCGGGAAATCAGTGCTCCTGTTTTCGAGACAGAAAACGTTGGCAGCGGTGGGATTCGAACCCACGCCTCCGAAGAGACTGGTGCCTGAAACCAGCGCCTTAGACCGCTCGGCCACGCTACCTACGCGCCGCGGCCGCCGCAGGAGCTGCGTTCTACCCCACGAGAACACAGCGCAATGGCACAAAAACGAGAAGTAAAAATTGGCAGCGGTGGGATTCGAACCCACGCCTCCGAAGAGACTGGTGCCTTAAACCAGCGCCTTAGACCGCTCGGCCACGCTACCTGCGCCAGCGTTCCCCGCGTCTCTAGAAAACAGTGCACGACACAGTTTCCTGTTGTGCTGCGACTCGCTGCTCATGCATCGCACCTCAAACAACTGCCCCTTTCGACTATAGATTTAACCTCTCAGGCAGCTACCCACGCCCTGGGGCGGCCGAATTTCTTGTTGCTGATAATGAAATGGTAGTGCAACCTGCGGCGTGCGGAACATGAGTGTAAAGTGATGAGAGCATTGTGATTTCAAACACTGGGTGACGATCATGATTGCAGCAACAGCAAGGCAAAACCTTCAAAATTGCCGTGACCAGGATTCGAACCTGGGTTTTTGCGGCCACAACGCAATGTCCTAACCACTAGACGATCACGGCCGCGGAGGCGCCCGGGGAAGCAGTTCTCGCGACTGCACCCGCCCGGTACACAGCAAAGCTCAGCCCACTGCGTCAGACGCGATCTCCATTATATGTATACGGGCAAACGAAACGTGCCTGCGCTGTTAGGACACTAACCAGAGTGGGTAGCTGCATTCATCTCCCTGGCAGTGTCTTGCAGTCCTCCAAGTCTGTTGACCACAGGTGGACAGGTGTCGCATCTCTCTCGCCGTCACTTGTGGCCGTCATTCATACTTAACGTGCTTTTCTGCAAGCGTCAGTCGAGCAAAGTCGGGACAAGTCGCCTAAGAGGAGCAACAAAATGGTGGATTTCCGGTACCGGGAATCGAACCCGGGCCTCCTGGGTGAGAGCCAGGTATCCTAGCCACTAGACGACACCGGATAACGACACACGCACTCCTCCAACAAACACGGTGAGCGTCCACCCGCTACTTGACGACAACTGCAAAAATTAACGCTTCCACTTCGTAAAACGGCATGCTCTGGACGTATCTCGTGGAGACGAACGCCAGCAATCATGAGACCAAACTGCGCCGGTGAATCCTGTTGTTACACCGCGCACTGTGCTACGACAGTTTAAGAGAGCGACGCTCACGCTTTGCTGCGCTATTTCCTTCGCGGGAAATCAGTGCTCCTGTTTTCGAGACAGAAAACGTTGGCAGCGGTGGGATTCGAACCCACGCCTCCGAAGAGACTGGTGCCTGAAACCAGCGCCTTAGACCGCTCGGCCACGCTACCTACGCGACGCGGCCGCCGCAGGAGCTGCGTTCGACCCCACGAGAACACAGCGCAATGGCACAAAAACGAGAAGTAAAAATTGGCAGCGGTGGGATTCGAACCCACGCCTCCGAAGAGACTGGTGCCTTAAACCAGCGCCTTAGACCGCTCGGCCACGCTACCTGCGCCAGCGTTCCCCGCGTCTCTAGAAAACAGTGCACGACACAGTTTCCTGTTGTGCTGCGACTCGCTGCTCATGCATCGCACCTCAAACAACTGCCCCTTTCGACTATAGATTTAACCTCTCAGGCAGCTACCCACGCCCTGGGGCGGCCGAATTTCTTGTTGCTGATAATGAAATGGTAGTGCAACCTGCGGCGTGCGGAACATGAGTGTAAAGTGATGAGAGCATTGTGATTTCAAACACTGGGTGACGATCATGATTGCAGCAACAGCAAGGCAAAACCTTCAAAATTGCCGTGACCAGGATTCGAACCTGGGTTTTTGCGGCCACAACGCAATGTCCTAACCACTAGACGATCACGGCCGCGGAGGCGCCCGGGGAAGCAGTTCTCGCGACTGCACCCGCCCGGTACACAGCAAAGCTCAGCCCACTGCGTCAGACGCGATCTCCATTATATGTATACGGGCAAACGAAACGTGCCTGCGCTGTTAGGACACTAACCAGAGTGGGTAGCTGCATTCATCTCCCTGGCAGTGTCTTGCAGTCCTCCAAGTCTGTTGACCACAGGTGGACAGGTGTCGCATCTCTCTCGCCGTCACTTGTGGCCGTCATTCATACTTAACGTGCTTTTCTGCAAGCGTCAGTCGAGCAAAGTCGGGACAAGTCGCCTAAGAGGAGCAACAAAATGGTGGATTTCCGGTACCGGGAATCGAACCCGGGCCTCCTGGGTGAGAGCCAGGTATCCTAGCCACTAGACGACACCGGATAACGACACACGCACTCCTCCAACAAACACGGTGAGCGTCCACCCGCTACTTGACGACAACTGCAAAAATTAACGCTTCCACTTCGTAGAACGGCATGCTCTGGACGTATCTCGTGGAGACGAACGCCAGCAATCATGAGACCAAACTGCGCCGGTGAATCCTGTTGTTACACCGCGCACTGTGCTACGACAGTTTAAGAGAGCGACGCTCACGCTTTGCTGCGCTATTTCCTTCGCGGGAAATCAGTGCTCCTGTTTTCGAGACAGAAAACGTTGGCAGCGGTGGGATTCGAACCCACGCCTCCGAAGAGACTGGTGCCTGAAACCAGCGCCTTAGACCGCTCGGCCACGCTACCTACGCGACGCGGCCGCCGCAGGAGCTGCGTTCTACCCCACGAGAACACAGCGCAATGGCACAAAAACGAGAAGTAAAAATTGGCAGCGGTGGGATTCGAACCCACGCCTCCGAAGAGACTGGTGCCTGAAACCAGCGCCTTAGACCGCTCGGCCACGCTACCTACGCGACGCGGCCGCCGCAGGAGCTGCGTTCTACCCCACGAGAACACAGCGCAATGGCACAAAAACGAGAAGTAAAAATTGGCAGCGGTGGGATTCGAACCCACGCCTCCGAAGAGACTGGTGCCTTAAACCAGCGCCTTAGACCGCTCGGCCACGCTACCTGCGCCAGCGTTCCCCGCGTCTCTAGAAAACAGTGCACGACACAGTTTCCTGTTGTGCTGCGACTCGCTGCTCATGCATCGCACCTCAAACAACTGCCCCTTTCGACTATAGATTTAACCTCTCAGGCAGCTACCCACGCCCTGGGGCGGCCGAATTTCTTGTTGCTGATAATGAAATGGTAGTGCAACCTGCGGCGTGCGGAACATGAGTGTAAAGTGATGAGAGCATTGTGATTTCAAACACTGGGTGACGATCATGATTGCAGCAACAGCAAGGCAAAACCTTCAAAATTGCCGTGACCAGGATTCGAACCTGGGTTTTTGCGGCCACAACGCAATGTCCTAACCACTAGACGATCACGGCCGCGGAGGCGCCCGGGGAAGCAGTTCTCGCGACTGCACCCGCCCGGTACACAGCAAAGCTCAGCCCACTGCGTCAGACGCGATCTCCATTATATGTATACGGGCAAACGAAACGTGCCTGCGCTGTTAGGACACTAACCAGAGTGGGTAGCTGCATTCATCTCCCTGGCAGTGTCTTGCAGTCCTCCAAGTCTGTTGACCACAGGTGGACAGGTGTCGCATCTCTCTCGCCGTCACTTGTGGCCGTCATTCATACTTAACGTGCTTTTCTGCAAGCGTCAGTCGAGCAAAGTCGGGACAAGTCGCCTAAGAGGAGCAACAAAATGGTGGATTTCCGGTACCGGGAATCGAACCCGGGCCTCCTGGGTGAGAGCCAGGTATCCTAGCCACTAGACGACACCGGATAACGACACACGCACTCCTCCAACAAACACGGTGAGCGTCCACCCGCTACTTGACGACAACTGCAAAAATTAACGCTTCCACTTCGTAGAACGGCATGCTCTGGACGTATCTCGTGGAGACGAACGCCAGCAATCATGAGACCAAACTGCGCCGGTGAATCCTGTTGTTACACCGCGCACTGTGCTACGACAGTTTAAGAGAGCGACGCTCACGCTTTGCTGCGCTATTTCCTTCGCGGGAAATCAGTGCTCCTGTTTTCGAGACAGAAAACGTTGGCAGCGGTGGGATTCGAACCCACGCCTCCGAAGAGACTGGTGCCTGAAACCAGCGCCTTAGACCGCTCGGCCACGCTACCTACGCGACGCGGCCGCCGCAGGAGCTGCGTTCTACCCCACGAGAACACAGCGCAATGGCACAAAAACGAGAAGTAAAAATTGGCAGCGGTGGGATTCGAACCCACGCCTCCGAAGAGACTGGTGCCTGAAACCAGCGCCTTAGACCGCTCGGCCACGCTACCTACGCGACGCGGCCGCCGCAGGAGCTGCGTTCTACCCCACGAGAACACAGCGCAATGGCACAAAAACGAGAAGTAAAAATTGGCAGCGGTGGGATTCGAACCCACGCCTCCGAAGAGACTGGTGCCTTAAACCAGCGCCTTAGACCGCTCGGCCACGCTACCTGCGCCAGCGTTCCCCGCGTCTCTAGAAAACAGTGCACGACACAGTTTCCTGTTGTGCTGCGACTCGCTGCTCATGCATCGCACCTCAAACAACTGCCCCTTTCGACTATAGATTTAACCTCTCAGGCAGCTACCCACGCCCTGGGGCGGCCGAATTTCTTGTTGCTGATAATGAAATGGTAGTGCAACCTGCGGCGTGCGGAACATGAGTGTAAAGTGATGAGAGCATTGTGATTTCAAACACTGGGTGACGATCATGATTGCAGCAACAGCAAGGCAAAACCTTCAAAATTGCCGTGACCAGGATTCGAACCTGGGTTTTTGCGGCCACAACGCAATGTCCTAACCACTAGACGATCACGGCCGCGGAGGCGCCCGGGGAAGCAGTTCTCGCGACTGCACCCGCCCGGTACACAGCAAAGCTCAGCCCACTGCGTCAGACGCGATCTCCATTATATGTATACGGGCAAACGAAACGTGCCTGCGCTGTTAGGACACTAACCAGAGTGGGTAGCTGCATTCATCTCCCTGGCAGTGTCTTGCAGTCCTCCAAGTCTGTTGACCACAGGTGGACAGGTGTCGCATCTCTCTCGCCGTCACTTGTGGCCGTCATTCATACTTAACGTGCTTTTCTGCAAGCGTCAGCGTAGCGTCAGTCGAGCAAAGTCGGGACAAGTCGCCTAAGAGGAGCAACAAAATGGTGGATTTCCGGTACCGGGAATCGAACCCGGGCCTCCTGGGTGAGAGCCAGGTATCCTAGCCACTAGACGACACCGGATAACGACACACGCACTCCTCCAACAAACACGGTGAGCGTCCACCCGCTACTTGACGACAACTGCAAAAATTAACGCTTCCACTTCGTAGAACGGCATGCTCTGGACGTATCTCGTGGAGACGAACGCCAGCAATCATGAGACCAAACTGCGCCGGTGAATCCTGTTGTTACACCGCGCACTGTGCTACGACAGTTTAAGAGAGCGACGCTCACGCTTTGCTGCGCTATTTCCTTCGCGGGAAATCAGTGCTCCTGTTTTCGAGACAGAAAACGTTGGCAGCGGTGGGATTCGAACCCACGCCTCCGAAGAGACTGGTGCCTGAAACCAGCGCCTTAGACCGCTCGGCCACGCTACCTACGCGACGCGGCCGCCGCAGGAGCTGCGTTCTACCCCACGAGAACACAGCGCAATGGCACAAAAACGAGAAGTAAAAATTGGCAGCGGTGGGATTCGAACCCACGCCTCCGAAGAGACTGGTGCCTGAAACCAGCGCCTTAGACCGCTCGGCCACGCTACCTACGCGACGCGGCCGCCGCAGGAGCTGCGTTCTACCCCACGAGAACACAGCGCAATGGCACAAAAACGAGAAGTAAAAATTGGCAGCGGTGGGATTCGAACCCACGCCTCCGAAGAGACTGGTGCCTTAAACCAGCGCCTTAGACCGCTCGGCCACGCTACCTGCGCCAGCGTTCCCCGCGTCTCTAGAAAACAGTGCACGACACAGTTTCCTGTTGTGCTGCGACTCGCTGCTCATGCATCGCACCTCAAACAACTGCCCCTTTCGACTATATATTTAACCTCTCAGGCAGCTACCCACGCCCTGGGGCGGCCGAATTTCTTGTTGCTGATAATGAAATGGTAGTGCAACCTGCGGCGTGCGGAACATGAGTGTAAAGTGATGAGAGCATTGTGATTTCAAACACTGGGTGACGATCATGATTGCAGCAACAGCAAGGCAAAACCTTCAAAATTGCCGTGACCAGGATTCGAACCTGGGTTTTTGCGGCCACAACGCAATGTCCTAACCACTAGACGATCACGGCCGCGGAGGCGCCCGGGGAAGCAGTTCTCGCGACTGCACCCGCCCGGTACACAGCAAAGCTCAGCCCACTGCGTCAGACGCGATCTCCATTATATGTATACGGGCAAACGAAACGTGCCTGCGCTGTTAGGACACTAACCAGAGTGGGTAGCTGCATTCATCTCCCTGGCAGTGTCTTGCAGTCCTCCAAGTCTGTTGACCACAGGTGGACAGGTGTCGCATCTCTCTCGCCGTCACTTGTGGCCGTCATTCATACTTAACGTGCTTTTCTGCAAGCGTCAGCGTAGCGTCAGTCGAGCAAAGTCGGGACAAGTCGCCTAAGAGGAGCAACAAAATGGTGGATTTCCGGTACCGGGAATCGAACCCGGGCCTCCTGGGTGAGAGCCAGGTATCCTAGCCACTAGACGACACCGGATAACGACACACGCACTCCTCCAACAAACACGGTGAGCGTCCACCCGCTACTTGACGACAACTGCAAAAATTAACGCTTCCACTTCGTAGAACGGCATGCTCTGGACGTATCTCGTGGAGACGAACGCCAGCAATCATGAGACCAAACTGCGCCGGTGAATCCTGTTGTTACACCGCGCACTGTGCTACGACAGTTTAAGAGAGCGACGCTCACGCTTTGCTGCGCTATTTCCTTCGCGGGAAATCAGTGCTCCTGTTTTCGAGACAGAAAACGTTGGCAGCGGTGGGATTCGAACCCACGCCTCCGAAGAGACTGGTGCCTGAAACCAGCGCCTTAGACCGCTCGGCCACGCTACCTACGCGACGCGGCCGCCGCAGGAGCTGCGTTCTACCCCACGAGAACACAGCGCAATGGCACAAAAACGAGAAGTAAAAATTGGCAGCGGTGGGATTCGAACCCACGCCTCCGAAGAGACTGGTGCCTGAAACCAGCGCCTTAGACCGCTCGGCCACGCTACCTACGCGACGCGGCCGCCGCAGGAGCTGCGTTCTACCCCACGAGAACACAGCGCAATGGCACAAAAACGAGAAGTAAAAATTGGCAGCGGTGGGATTCGAACCCACGCCTCCGAAGAGACTGGTGCCTTAAACCAGCGCCTTAGACCGCTCGGCCACGCTACCTGCGCCAGCGTTCCCCGCGTCTCTAGAAAACAGTGCACGACACAGTTTCCTGTTGTGCTGCGACTCGCTGCTCATGCATCGCACCTCAAACAACTGCCCCTTTCGACTATATATTTAACCTCTCAGGCAGCTACCCACGCCCTGGGGCGGCCGAATTTCTTGTTGCTGATAATGAAATGGTAGTGCAACCTGCGGCGTGCGGAACATGAGTGTAAAGTGATGAGAGCATTGTGATTTCAAACACTGGGTGACGATCATGATTGCAGCAACAGCAAGGCAAAACCTTCAAAATTGCCGTGACCAGGATTCGAACCTGGGTTTTTGCGGCCACAACGCAATGTCCTAACCACTAGACGATCACGGCCGCGGAGGCGCCCGGGGAAGCAGTTCTCGCGACTGCACCCGCCCGGTACACAGCAAAGCTCAGCCCACTGCGTCAGACGCGATCTCCATTATATGTATACGGGCAAACGAAACGTGCCTGCGCTGTTAGGACACTAACCAGAGTGGGTAGCTGCATTCATCTCCCTGGCAGTGTCTTGCAGTCCTCCAAGTCTGTTGACCACAGGTGGACAGGTGTCGCATCTCTCTCGCCGTCACTTGTGGCCGTCATTCATACTTAACGTGCTTTTCTGCAAGCGTCAGCGTAGCGTCAGTCGAGCAAAGTCGGGACAAGTCGCCTAAGAGGAGCAACAAAATGGTGGATTTCCGGTACCGGGAATCGAACCCGGGCCTCCTGGGTGAGAGCCAGGTATCCTAGCCACTAGACGACACCGGATAACGACACACGCACTCCTCCAACAAACACGGTGAGCGTCCACCCGCTACTTGACGACAACTGCAAAAATTAACGCTTCCACTTCGTAGAACGGCATGCTCTGGACGTATCTCGTGGAGACGAACGCCAGCAATCATGAGACCAAACTGCGCCGGTGAATCCTGTTGTTACACCGCGCACTGTGCTACGACAGTTTAAGAGAGCGACGCTCACGCTTTGCTGCGCTATTTCCTTCGCGGGAAATCAGTGCTCCTGTTTTCGAGACAGAAAACGTTGGCAGCGGTGGGATTCGAACCCACGCCTCCGAAGAGACTGGTGCCTGAAACCAGCGCCTTAGACCGCTCGGCCACGCTACCTACGCGACGCGGCCGCCGCAGGAGCTGCGTTCTACCCCACGAGAACACAGCGCAATGGCACAAAAACGAGAAGTAAAAATTGGCAGCGGTGGGATTCGAACCCACGCCTCCGAAGAGACTGGTGCCTTAAACCAGCGCCTTAGACCGCTCGGCCACGCTACCTGCGCCAGCGTTCCCCGCGTCTCTAGAAAACAGTGCACGACACAGTTTCCTGTTGTGCTGCGACTCGCTGCTCATGCATCGCACCTCAAACAACTGCCCCTTTCGACTATAGATTTAACCTCTCAGGCAGCTACCCACGCCCTGGGGCGGCCGAATTTCTTGTTGCTGATAATGAAATGGTAGTGCAACCTGCGGCGTGCGGAACATGAGTGTAAAGTGATGAGAGCATTGTGATTTCAAACACTGGGTGACGATCATGATTGCAGCAACAGCAAGGCAAAACCTTCAAAATTGCCGTGACCAGGATTCGAACCTGGGTTTTTGCGGCCACAACGCAATGTCCTAACCACTAGACGATCACGGCCGCGGAGGCGCCCGGGGAAGCAGTTCTCGCGACTGCACCCGCCCGGTACACAGCAAAGCTCAGCCCACTGCGTCAGACGCGATCTCCATTATATGTATACGGGCAAACGAAACGTGCCTGCGCTGTTAGGACACTAACCAGAGTGGGTAGCTGCATTCATCTCCCTGGCAGTGTCTTGCAGTCCTCCAAGTCTGTTGACCACAGGTGGACAGGTGTCGCATCTCTCTCGCCGTCACTTGTGGCCGTCATTCATACTTAACGTGCTTTTCTGCAAGCGTCAGTCGAGCAAAGTCGGGACAAGTCGCCTAAGAGGAGCAACAAAATGGTGGATTTCCGGTACCGGGAATCGAACCCGGGCCTCCTGGGTGAGAGCCAGGTATCCTAGCCACTAGACGACACCGGATAACGACACACGCACTCCTCCAACAAACACGGTGAGCGTCCACCCGCTACTTGACGACAACTGCAAAAATTAACGCTTCCACTTCGTAGAACGGCATGCTCTGGACGTATCTCGTGGAGACGAACGCCAGCAATCATGAGACCAAACTGCGCCGGTGAATCCTGTTGTTACACCGCGCACTGTGCTACGACAGTTTAAGAGAGCGACGCTCACGCTTTGCTGCGCTATTTCCTTCGCGGGAAATCAGTGCTCCTGTTTTCGAGACAGAAAACGTTGGCAGCGGTGGGATTCGAACCCACGCCTCCGAAGAGACTGGTGCCTGAAACCAGCGCCTTAGACCGCTTTTTTTTTTTTTTTTCTTTTTTTTTTTTCTTTTTTTTTTTTTATTCTTTTTTTTTTTTTTTTTTCCTTAACCACTTTTTTTTTTTTTTTTTTTTTTTGTTGTTTTCCTTATCCATTTGTTTTATATATATTTAACTCCTTAACCACTTTTTTTAAATTTTTTTTTTTTTTTTTTTTTTTGATTTTTTGGAAAATCAACAAACTAAAAAAAAAACTCTTCTTTGCTGGTCTCTCATAGCTTCTGGAGAAAATTAGAAAAAAATGGCTCCGTTGCAAACACAAGTATTGTTCTCAGTTTCCGGTGTCCTGGAGTGGAGGCTGTGAGTGGCGGTAGATGGGGGGGTGTGGGAGGCAGGACACGAGACAGAAGCAGTGGGGCCTCTTCGCGGCACTACTCGAGTCCCGCGGCCTGTGCCCACCCCCTTAGACTCATATATCTTACCCTATACCCATTCTATTAAATATTATTTTAAGCATATTGCCGAAATTTTTGCCATGATTGGGATAGCTGCAGGTTTTCGCGAATTCGATTTCCATAAACATCTTGAATTCCAAGTGATCGTCACCACCAAGTTTATTGAAAACATAGCTGGAATAGTTGCCCAGCAACCACATAACTACGTTATTTTTCGCCGGCGGATAATATCGCACGTCGGGTCGAGACAACACAGTTGAAGGTATGTTGGCGGTTGTAGTCCTGGTAACAATGGCTATTTTTTCTCTCAGCCAGCCCCAATTTCGTGCACGTTCTCCGCAGGTATAACGGTGCATAACGGTATCCACCAGTTGACAGCTATGGCAGAGGGTTGTATCACTGAGTCCGATTTTATGCAGCCTCTCATTGGTGCTAATCACATCATTGATTGCTTTGTACCATGCAGTTCGAGAGGCTGAAGTAAGGACACGGGAGCTGACATTACGCCATACCACATCCCAGTTGATGCCACTGTACTTCGTAACAATTGGATTCGGACCCTCGTGTTGTCGCCAGTATGCCAATATTGCTGGAGCCGCTAAATGTCGAGAATTTAAGAGTTCTCGACCGATGTAGCTGCGTGCAAAGTAATAATCTCGGATGTGTTTGAGCTTGTAACTGATGGTCTGAATGTTCAGCGGGGGGTCAAGACTTTGCGGCCTGACGGCGGTGAATAATTGCGCCGTAATGCCCGAAGGGTAATTGTTAAGAATAGAGACCGTCCTTGTAACATAGAGAGCTGCTGCCTTTTTCTTGATGTCGACTAAGCCCATCCCTCCGTTTAGGGGGTGGAGTGTTGCAGTTTTGGCAGATACGCGAAAAATTTCCCCGCGCCAAATAAAATTAGTGATCTTCGACATAATATTTCTAGCAAGTACTGCAGGGAGCGGCAGAAGCTGCGCCATGTAATACGCCTTTGATAAAATACAGGCGTTGATAAGTTGAATACGATCAAATTGGTTGAGGCTGCGATGGTAATTATCAATTAGGGCACCATTTATTTTACGTGCTACATCCCGCCAGTTAGCCGCTATCATCTTTAGAGAGGACGCCGTCAACATGATCCCTAGAGCCTTGTGTACTTTGACTTGTGTAGCATAATCAATACGCAAATGCTGGAGGCCACAGAGGTTCAGAAATTTGCTTTTTTGTTCATTTAACTGCGCCCCTGACGCCAGACAGTATTTCCGAAGTTCAGTCGCTAATATGGTGACATCATCGACATTGCGAATCACCACACCCACATCGTCGGCATAGGCTCCGATTACACTTTTTATCCCAGAAATGGTAATCCCAGTGAGTTTCGTCTGCAACTGTTGTAACAGAGGTTCAAGGGAGAGTACAAAAAGCAACATGGACAAGGGGCTCCCTTGTGGAACCCCTCTGTTGATTTGTATTGGCCGCGTCAGTTGTGAGTTAACGGAAAGATTTGCAGTGATTCCCATGGCCACGTTTTTAATCATGTCAATCGTGTTCCGAGAGAAACCCAATCTTTGCATAGTCTCGAGGAGGTATGCGTGATTTACAAGATCAAAAGCTTTAAAAAAATCAAGAAAGATCAGCCCACATTTCATGTTACTAGCGCTCGTTAAAGCAATGACGTCTCGGTAAAAAGCAGCCGTTTGCAGAATTGTTCGTCTAAAGGCACATGTCTGCTGTTGGCCTATGATTTTAGCAGTGAGTGGCATGAGTCTCACGTTAATTGCGCGAGCCACGATCTTATAATCAGAGTTTAATAACGAGATTGGTCGGAAATTGTTGATAGTTTTAGTACCTCTGTTTTTAGGGAGAAGCACAATTTTACATTCCTTAAAGACGGGTGGGACAGACGTTCCTTGCAAGACTTCGTTCACGACTTGAGTAATTTTGTCCCCGATGATGTGCCAATAGCGCTTGTAAAATTCAACTGGTAAGCCATCAGGGCCAGGGGATTTCTTAAGTGGCGAACTGCAGACGACCTCCAAAACATCTTTATTACTGAAGGCTAACGAGATGGAGTCATTGTCTTCCCTTGTTACGGTAGATGAAATGGCGCTAAACAGTCCATCATAGCAGTCGTCGTGTAGAGCCGCTGATGCGTAGGTGTTGACATAATAGTCGTGCAGAGCGTTGACAATCTCTCGCTGAGTGTCAATCGTTTTTCCATCCTCGAGTTTCAGGGCATCAATAAAAGTCCGCCTCCTGTTCTTTGTATGTGTGACGAGGTGGTACAGAGCGGCTGCTTCATCATCTCTGACCGACGTCACTTTAGATTTTATCTTAAGGCCGTCCAGTTGCATCCTCTTCAGGCTGATTAATTTTGCCTTTATTTTCCGAATGTCGTCGATTCTGGTAGTCGTCGCGTCCGCACGATCGTACAGGTCCCGTAAGATTGTGTAATAAAATTCCATCGTCTTTTTGATCTCCGCCGCCCTTTCAATTCCGAAGTACATGATGACATTTCGCAGTTTCGGCTTGGCCTGCAGAGTCCACCACTCTATAGTGCTACGAAATCTGTTAGTAGCGCGCAAGCACTGCTCCCAAGCTCGACGCACCCCCTCCTCCAGCTCAACATCCGTTAACAAAGACACATTCAGGTTCCATTGACTTTTATACCAGCGTGTGGGTTGCGGAAGTAATTTCAGGCACGCGATGACACCACTGTGATCGGAGAAACTGGAGGGGATCGTCTCTACTTTTAATAAATCAGTCTCGAAAACGTCTGAAACATAAATCCTGTCGATTCTGCTACAGGAATTCGCGACGATGTGCGTGAAGCGGACCAACGTCGGGTACCGAATTTCCCACGCATCTTTAAGTTTGAGGTCGGTCACGAGGCGCTTTAATTCAGACGAATAATTAAAATTTGGGGACTGATCTTTCCGGGATAAGACACAATTAAAATCACCACCAATGATAAGGCGTCGGGGATTTTTCCTAAATAAATAGAGTATATGTTCCCGAAAAAAAGTAGCGCGTTCTGCTCGATAGGTATTACCAGAAGGTGCGTACAAGTTGATGATGGTGACGCCGTAAACGGTGATCCCCACCCCTCTACCCGATTCCAATTTTTCAATCTCAGTAACCGGAATCCCTTCTCTAATTAAGATTGCGGTCCCCACGCTCGTTTCCGGGGAAAAATTCGTAATTCCGACAAACCCAGGAAGAGTAAAAAGTGGCATGGACACCTCCTGTAAAAGTGCTATATCAGTTCCTGACTCATACAGATATTGTTTTAATGCATTCAGTTTCACTTCTGATCTGATTTTATTAATATTGAGGGTCGTGATCGTATAAGCCTGTGACATAATAACAGGATGTCTGAGAGAAGGAGGGATCAACTGCCTTTAATTATCCACATCTCCATGCCATTCCATCTTAGTAGCGGCCGCGGAATTCGTGTCTGGAACGTCACTGAGTTGTTCTCTTGCGTCTTTGTTTTTACTCTTTTTCCGGACAGCATTAACATTGGGCGGCACTCGGATCCTGTGACGGACACTGTGTAGCACCGCTGCAGTCGGAGGCGTGGGAGGATCTTGGGTGATGTCAAGCTTCTCTCCTGACAAATCTTGCGCCGGGAGCGGAAGCGCCGAACCCTCTGGCGAGCGATCAGCTGAGCCACCACTGTCACTATCAGCTTGTTTGGCAATACTCGCTGCCCGAAGCTGTTTGTTGTCACTGACAGTCCCGGGCTGCTGTGTTTGTATACCGTCGCGGAGTTGTTGACATTCATGTTGTTCTGAGGCCAGGGCCGGAACGGCTGCCACGCGTTGTGTACCGTCCGCGCTTGGAGACACTGTTTGTATACCATCACAGTGAGCCTCGACGTGTGTACTTCCAGCAGACACGTGCGCCACACCTACTTGTTGACCTTCCTGAGTGTGCTGTTGCGGAAGTTCTGAGACAGGAGCCTGCGGTAACTGAATGGCATCTACGGAAATATCTGCGCTTGAAATTGCCGTAGAAGAATCGGCCACAATCTCTGCACCGGTTATAACTTTTGCGTCCGAAGCTGTTCCCCGGACGTCCGGTTCCGCGGTCTCGTGCGTACTGCAGGTGTCATCATCAGAGTCACGGCTGTCACAAGTTCGACGCCTCTTATTAGTCGTGGCATCGACTTTCGCCGGTGGCTTAGCACCAATATCTCTCCTAACCAGGGCCGGAAACTCTTCAGGGCGAATTACTCGTAGCTCTTCCGAAGGTACGTCAGAACTAGGGACCTCACGCTCTATCATAGGTTTATCCGCCACTACATCAGCCAACGTAAGCCGTTTACGCTGCTGCAACGAATTTTTGAGCACAAATATTCGCCTGGGGCAGTCCTGACGCAAGTGACCACTCTCATTACAGATATGGCATGTGGGAGGTTGGCCACTGTAAGTAACGTGAGCCCTATAGTCACAAACGGTAATATGGGAGGGTATATTCTGCTTTATATGCATTTCTACAGATCGGACGCCACTGAAACATTGTAACCTGTGCTGGTTCGACCACCGTTCGTTTCGAATCTGCTTGATATCCCCGAATTTAGACAGAACCTCCTTCAGATAACAATTTTCTACTTCAGGAGGTAAGTGAAAGATACGCACATTGGTATACTCGACGTCGGCATTGGAAATGAGCACAGTACTTACAGAC
Source organism: Schistocerca nitens (assembly GCF_023898315.1). Classification (NCBI taxonomy): domain Eukaryota; kingdom Metazoa; phylum Arthropoda; class Insecta; order Orthoptera; family Acrididae; genus Schistocerca; species Schistocerca nitens. The sequence goes on from NC_064615.1 coordinate 910,583,284, forward strand.
TCGTCCCGGTGCCGAAAAACAGCTCTCCCTCCGTGTGTCGTCATAATCTTTTCCAGTAACACAGGATTCAGCAATTTTACAAAGAAACAATATTGCTCGGTATCGTAATACGCAGTGTGCACTTGATCAGAGGTAATCCCAATAACATCCACAATCCAATCATGTATCTCCAAGGAACTAGGCTGCACATAACGGGTAGACTTGTCGAAATCAAAACGGAGTGTACACTTTCGCGGAAATAACCTGGACATTTCAAACAAGAGCTAGCGGTTGAACCGCTAGAAGAACACAAGAACGAAAATCAAACACGAGATCAATATACACAAAATCAGAACACTTCACGGACAAAGAGAAAGTTAAGTAGTAATCACGACTTGTAAACACGTGTCGGAACGGAGCACGTAACACGTCCGATCAGCACGGTGTCTCAGGCGCGACTGCTACGAAACGTGCCTGCGCTGTTAGGACACTAACCAGAGTGGGTAGCTGCATTCATCTCCCTGGCAGTGTCTTGCAGTCCTCCAAGTCTGTTGACCACAGGTGGACAGGTGTCGCATCTCTCTCGCCGTCACTTGTGGCCGTCATTCATACTTAACGTGCTTTTCTGCAAGCGTCAGTCGAGCAAAGTCGGGACAAGTCGCCTAAGAGGAGCAACAAAATGGTGGATTTCCGGTACCGGGAATCGAACCCGGGCCTCCTGGGTGAGAGCCAGGTATCCTAGCCACTAGACGACACCGGATAACGACACACGCACTCCTCCAACAAACACGGTGAGCGTCCACCCGCTACTTGACGACAACTGCAAAAATTAACGCTTCCACTTCGTAGAACGGCATGCTCTGGACGTATCTCGTGGAGACGAACGCCAGCAATCATGAGACCAAACTGCGCCGGTGAATCCTGTTGTTACACCGCGCACTGTGCTACGACAGTTTAAGAGAGCGACGCTCACGCTTTGCTGCGCTATTTCCTTCGCGGGAAATCAGTGCTCCTGTTTTCGAGACAGAAAACGTTGGCAGCGGTGGGATTCGAACCCACGCCTCCGAAGAGACTGGTGCCTGAAACCAGCGCCTTAGACCGCTCGGCCACGCTACCTACGCGACGCGGCCGCCGCAGGAGCTGCGTTCTACCCCACGAGAACACAGCGCAATGGCACAAAAACGAGAAGTAAAAATTGGCAGCGGTGGGATTCGAACCCACGCCTCCGAAGAGACTGGTGCCTTAAACCAGCGCCTTAGACCGCTCGGCCACGCTACCTGCGCCAGCGTTCCCCGCGTCTCTAGAAAACAGTGCACGACACAGTTTCCTGTTGTGCTGCGACTCGCTGCTCATGCATCGCACCTCAAACAACTGCCCCTTTCGACTATAGATTTAACCTCTCAGGCAGCTACCCACGCCCTGGGGCGGCCGAATTTCTTGTTGCTGATAATGAAATGGTAGTGCAACCTGCGGCGTGCGGAACATGAGTGTAAAGTGATGAGAGCATTGTGATTTCAAACACTGGGTGACGATCATGATTGCAGCAACAGCAAGGCAAAACCTTCAAAATTGCCGTGACCAGGATTCGAACCTGGGTTTTTGCGGCCACAACGCAATGTCCTAACCACTAGACGATCACGGCCGCGGAGGCGCCCGGGGAAGCAGTTCTCGCGACTGCACCCGCCCGGTACACAGCAAAGCTCAGCCCACTGCGTCAGACGCGATCTCCATTATATGTATACGGGCAAACGAAACGTGCCTGCGCTGTTAGGACACTAACCAGAGTGGGTAGCTGCATTCATCTCCCTGGCAGTGTCTTGCAGTCCTCCAAGTCTGTTGACCACAGGTGGACAGGTGTCGCATCTCTCTCGCCGTCACTTGTGGCCGTCATTCATACTTAACGTGCTTTTCTGCAAGCGTCAGCGTAGCGTCAGTCGAGCAAAGTCGGGACAAGTCGCCTAAGAGGAGCAACAAAATGGTGGATTTCCGGTACCGGGAATCGAACCCGGGCCTCCTGGGTGAGAGCCAGGTATCCTAGCCACTAGACGACACCGGATAACGACACACGCACTCCTCCAACAAACACGGTGAGCGTCCACCCGCTACTTGACGACAACTGCAAAAATTAACGCTTCCACTTCGTAGAACGGCATGCTCTGGACGTATCTCGTGGAGACGAACGCCAGCAATCATGAGACCAAACTGCGCCGGTGAATCCTGTTGTTACACCGCGCACTGTGCTACGACAGTTTAAGAGAGCGACGCTCACGCTTTGCTGCGCTATTTCCTTCGCGGGAAATCAGTGCTCCTGTTTTCGAGACAGAAAACGTTGGCAGCGGTGGGATTCGAACCCACGCCTCCGAAGAGACTGGTGCCTGAAACCAGCGCCTTAGACCGCTCGGCCACGCTACCTACGCGACGCGGCCGCCGCAGGAGCTGCGTTCTACCCCACGAGAACACAGCGCAATGGCACAAAAACGAGAAGTAAAAATTGGCAGCGGTGGGATTCGAACCCACGCCTCCGAAGAGACTGGTGCCTGAAACCAGCGCCTTAGACCGCTCGGCCACGCTACCTACGCGACGCGGCCGCCGCAGGAGCTGCGTTCTACCCCACGAGAACACAGCGCAATGGCACAAAAACGAGAAGTAAAAATTGGCAGCGGTGGGATTCGAACCCACGCCTCCGAAGAGACTGGTGCCTTAAACCAGCGCCTTAGACCGCTCGGCCACGCTACCTGCGCCAACGTTCCCCGCGTCTCTAGAAAACAGTGCACGACACAGTTTCCTGTTGTGCTGCGACTCGCTGCTCATGCATCGCACCTCAAACAACTGCCCCTTTCGACTATAGATTTAACCTCTCAGGCAGCTACCCACGCCCTGGGGCGGCCGAATTTCTTGTTGCTGATAATGAAATGGTAGTGCAACCTGCGGCGTGCGGAACATGAGTGTAAAGTGATGAGAGCATTGTGATTTCAAACACTGGGTGACGATCATGATTGCAGCAACAGCAAGGCAAAACCTTCAAAATTGCCGTGACCAGGATTCGAACCTGGGTTTTTGCGGCCACAACGCAATGTCCTAACCACTAGACGATCACGGCCGCGGAGGCGCCCGGGGAAGCAGTTCTCGCGACTGCACCCGCCCGGTACACAGCAAAGCTCAGCCCACTGCGTCAGACGCGATCTCCATTATATGTATACGGGCAAACGAAACGTGCCTGCGCTGTTAGGACACTAACCAGAGTGGGTAGCTGCATTCATCTCCCTGGCAGTGTCTTGCAGTCCTCCAAGTCTGTTGACCACAGGTGGACAGGTGTCGCATCTCTCTCGCCGTCACTTGTGGCCGTCATTCATACTTAACGTGCTTTTCTGCAAGCGTCAGCGTAGCGTCAGTCGAGCAAAGTCGGGACAAGTCGCCTAAGAGGAGCAACAAAATGGTGGATTTCCGGTACCGGGAATCGAACCCGGGCCTCCTGGGTGAGAGCCAGGTATCCTAGCCACTAGACGACACCGGATAACGACACACGCACTCCTCCAACAAACACGGTGAGCGTCCACCCGCTACTTGACGACAACTGCAAAAATTAACGCTTCCACTTCGTAGAACGGCATGCTCTGGACGTATCTCGTGGAGACGAACGCCAGCAATCATGAGACCAAACTGCGCCGGTGAATCCTGTTGTTACACCGCGCACTGTGCTACGACAGTTTAAGAGAGCGACGCTCACGCTTTGCTGCGCTATTTCCTTCGCGGGAAATCAGTGCTCCTGTTTTCGAGACAGAAAACGTTGGCAGCGGTGGGATTCGAACCCACGCCTCCGAAGAGACTGGTGCCTGAAACCAGCGCCTTAGACCGCTCGGCCACGCTACCTACGCGACGCGGCCGCCGCAGGAGCTGCGTTCTACCCCACGAGAACACAGCGCAATGGCACAAAAACGAGAAGTAAAAATTGGCAGCGGTGGGATTCGAACCCACGCCTCCGAAGAGACTGGTGCCTGAAACCAGCGCCTTAGACCGCTCGGCCACGCTACCTACGCGACGCGGCCGCCGCAGGAGCTGCGTTCTACCCCACGAGAACACAGCGCAATGGCACAAAAACGAGAAGTAAAAATTGGCAGCGGTGGGATTCGAACCCACGCCTCCGAAGAGACTGGTGCCTGAAACCAGCGCCTTAGACCGCTCGGCCACGCTACCTACGCGACGCGGCCGCCGCAGGAGCTGCGTTCTACCCCACGAGAACACAGCGCAATGGCACAAAAACGAGAAGTAAAAATTGGCAGCGGTGGGATTCGAACCCACGCCTCCGAAGAGACTGGTGCCTTAAACCAGCGCCTTAGACCGCTCGGCCACGCTACCTGCGCCAACGTTCCCCGCGTCTCTAGAAAACAGTGCACGACACAGTTTCCTGTTGTGCTGCGACTCGCTGCTCATGCATCGCACCTCAAACAACTGCCCCTTTCGACTATAGATTTAACCTCTCAGGCAGCTACCCACGCCCTGGGGCGGCCGAATTTCTTGTTGCTGATAATGAAATGGTAGTGCAACCTGCGGCGTGCGGAACATGAGTGTAAAGTGATGAGAGCATTGTGATTTCAAACACTGGGTGACGATCATGATTGCAGCAACAGCAAGGCAAAACCTTCAAAATTGCCGTGACCAGGATTCGAACCTGGGTTTTTGCGGCCACAACGCAATGTCCTAACCACTAGACGATCACGGCCGCGGAGGCGCCCGGGGAAGCAGTTCTCGCGACTGCACCCGCCCGGTACACAGCAAAGCTCAGCCCACTGCGTCAGACGCGATCTCCATTATATGTATACGGGCAAACGAAACGTGCCTGCGCTGTTAGGACACTAACCAGAGTGGGTAGCTGCATTCATCTCCCTGGCAGTGTCTTGCAGTCCTCCAAGTCTGTTGACCACAGGTGGACAGGTGTCGCATCTCTCTCGCCGTCACTTGTGGCCGTCATTCATACTTAACGTGCTTTTCTGCAAGCGTCAGCGTAGCGTCAGTCGAGCAAAGTCGGGACAAGTCGCCTAAGAGGAGCAACAAAATGGTGGATTTCCGGTACCGGGAATCGAACCCGGGCCTCCTGGGTGAGAGCCAGGTATCCTAGCCACTAGACGACACCGGATAACGACACACGCACTCCTCCAACAAACACGGTGAGCGTCCACCCGCTACTTGACGACAACTGCAAAAATTAACGCTTCCACTTCGTAGAACGGCATGCTCTGGACGTATCTCGTGGAGACGAACGCCAGCAATCATGAGACCAAACTGCGCCGGTGAATCCTGTTGTTACACCGCGCACTGTGCTACGACAGTTTAAGAGAGCGACGCTCACGCTTTGCTGCGCTATTTCCTTCGCGGGAAATCAGTGCTCCTGTTTTCGAGACAGAAAACGTTGGCAGCGGTGGGATTCGAACCCACGCCTCCGAAGAGACTGGTGCCTGAAACCAGCGCCTTAGACCGCTCGGCCACGCTACCTACGCGACGCGGCCGCCGCAGGAGCTGCGTTCTACCCCACGAGAACACAGCGCAATGGCACAAAAACGAGAAGTAAAAATTGGCAGCGGTGGGATTCGAACCCACGCCTCCGAAGAGACTGGTGCCTGAAACCAGCGCCTTAGACCGCTCGGCCACGCTACCTACGCGACGCGGCCGCCGCAGGAGCTGCGTTCTACCCCACGAGAACACAGCGCAATGGCACAAAAACGAGAAGTAAAAATTGGCAGCGGTGGGATTCGAACCCACGCCTCCGAAGAGACTGGTGCCTTAAACCAGCGCCTTAGACCGCTCGGCCACGCTACCTGCGCCAGCGTTCCCCGCGTCTCTAGAAAACAGTGCACGACACAGTTTCCTGTTGTGCTGCGACTCGCTGCTCATGCATCGCACCTCAAACAACTGCCCCTTTCGACTATAGATTTAACCTCTCAGGCAGCTACCCACGCCCTGGGGCGGCCGAATTTCTTGTTGCTGATAATGAAATGGTAGTGCAACCTGCGGCGTGCGGAACATGAGTGTAAAGTGATGAGAGCATTGTGATTTCAAACACTGGGTGACGATCATGATTGCAGCAACAGCAAGGCAAAACCTTCAAAATTGCCGTGACCAGGATTCGAACCTGGGTTTTTGCGGCCACAACGCAATGTCCTAACCACTAGACGATCACGGCCGCGGAGGCGCCCGGGGAAGCAGTTCTCGCGACTGCACCCGCCCGGTACACAGCAAAGCTCAGCCCACTGCGTCAGACGCGATCTCCATTATATGTATACGGGCAAACGAAACGTGCCTGCGCTGTTAGGACACTAACCAGAGTGGGTAGCTGCATTCATCTCCCTGGCAGTGTCTTGCAGTCCTCCAAGTCTGTTGACCACAGGTGGACAGGTGTCGCATCTCTCTCGCCGTCACTTGTGGCCGTCATTCATACTTAACGTGCTTTTCTGCAAGCGTCAGTCGAGCAAAGTCGGGACAAGTCGCCTAAGAGGAGCAACAAAATGGTGGATTTCCGGTACCGGGAATCGAACCCGGGCCTCCTGGGTGAGAGCCAGGTATCCTAGCCACTAGACGACACCGGATAACGACACACGCACTCCTCCAACAAACACGGTGAGCGTCCACCCGCTACTTGACGACAACTGCAAAAATTAACGCTTCCACTTCGTAGAACGGCATGCTCTGGACGTATCTCGTGGAGACGAACGCCAGCAATCATGAGACCAAACTGCGCCGGTGAATCCTGTTGTTACACCGCGCACTGTGCTACGACAGTTTAAGAGAGCGACGCTCACGCTTTGCTGCGCTATTTCCTTCGCGGGAAATCAGTGCTCCTGTTTTCGAGACAGAAAACGTTGGCAGCGGTGGGATTCGAACCCACGCCTCCGAAGAGACTGGTGCCTGAAACCAGCGCCTTAGACCGCTCGGCCACGCTACCTACGCGCCGCGGCCGCCGCAGGAGCTGCGTTCTACCCCACGAGAACACAGCGCAATGGCACAAAAACGAGAAGTAAAAATTGGCAGCGGTGGGATTCGAACCCACGCCTCCGAAGAGACTGGTGCCTGAAACCAGCGCCTTAGACCGCTCGGCCACGCTACCTACGCGACGCGGCCGCCGCAGGAGCTGCGTTCTACCCCACGAGAACACAGCGCAATGGCACAAAAACGAGAAGTAAAAATTGGCAGCGGTGGGATTCGAACCCACGCCTCCGAAGAGACTGGTGCCTTAAACCAGCGCCTTAGACCGCTCGGCCACGCTACCTGCGCCAGCGTTCCCCGCGTCTCTAGAAAACAGTGCACGACACAGTTTCCTGTTGTGCTGCGACTCGCTGCTCATGCATCGCACCTCAAACAACTGCCCCTTTCGACTATATATTTAACCTCTCAGGCAGCTACCCACGCCCTGGGGCGGCCGAATTTCTTGTTGCTGATAATGAAATGGTAGTGCAACCTGCGGCGTGCGGAACATGAGTGTAAAGTGATGAGAGCATTGTGATTTCAAACACTGGGTGACGATCATGATTGCAGCAACAGCAAGGCAAAACCTTCAAAATTGCCGTGACCAGGATTCGAACCTGGGTTTTTGCGGCCACAACGCAATGTCCTAACCACTAGACGATCACGGCCGCGGAGGCGCCCGGGGAAGCAGTTCTCGCGACTGCACCCGCCCGGTACACAGCAAAGCTCAGCCCACTGCGTCAGACGCGATCTCCATTATATGTATACGGGCAAACGAAACGTGCCTGCGCTGTTAGGACACTAACCAGAGTGGGTAGCTGCATTCATCTCCCTGGCAGTGTCTTGCAGTCCTCCAAGTCTGTTGACCACAGGTGGACAGGTGTCGCATCTCTCTCGCCGTCACTTGTGGCCGTCATTCATACTTAACGTGCTTTTCTGCAAGCGTCAGCGTAGCGTCAGTCGAGCAAAGTCGGGACAAGTCGCCTAAGAGGAGCAACAAAATGGTGGATTTCCGGTACCGGGAATCGAACCCGGGCCTCCTGGGTGAGAGCCAGGTATCCTAGCCACTAGACGACACCGGATAACGACACACGCACTCCTCCAACAAACACGGTGAGCGTCCACCCGCTACTTGACGACAACTGCAAAAATTAACGCTTCCACTTCGTAGAACGGCATGCTCTGGACGTATCTCGTGGAGACGAACGCCAGCAATCATGAGACCAAACTGCGCCGGTGAATCCTGTTGTTACACCGCGCACTGTGCTACGACAGTTTAAGAGAGCGACGCTCACGCTTTGCTGCGCTATTTCCTTCGCGGGAAATCAGTGCTCCTGTTTTCGAGACAGAAAACGTTGGCAGCGGTGGGATTCGAACCCACGCCTCCGAAGAGACTGGTGCCTGAAACCAGCGCCTTAGACCGCTCGGCCACGCTACCTACGCGACGCGGCCGCCGCAGGAGCTGCGTTCTACCCCACGAGAACACAGCGCAATGGCACAAAAACGAGAAGTAAAAATTGGCAGCGGTGGGATTCGAACCCACGCCTCCGAAGAGACTGGTGCCTGAAACCAGCGCCTTAGACCGCTCGGCCACGCTACCTACGCGACGCGGCCGCCGCAGGAGCTGCGTTCTACCCCACGAGAACACAGCGCAATGGCACAAAAACGAGAAGTAAAAATTGGCAGCGGTGGGATTCGAACCCACGCCTCCGAAGAGACTGGTGCCTTAAACCAGCGCCTTAGACCGCTCGGCCACGCTACCTGCGCCAGCGTTCCCCGCGTCTCTAGAAAACAGTGCACGACACAGTTTCCTGTTGTGCTGCGACTCGCTGCTCATGCATCGCACCTCAAACAACTGCCCCTTTCGACTATATATTTAACCTCTCAGGCAGCTACCCACGCCCTGGGGCGGCCGAATTTCTTGTTGCTGATAATGAAATGGTAGTGCAACCTGCGGCGTGCGGAACATGAGTGTAAAGTGATGAGAGCATTGTGATTTCAAACACTGGGTGACGATCATGATTGCAGCAACAGCAAGGCAAAACCTTCAAAATTGCCGTGACCAGGATTCGAACCTGGGTTTTTGCGGCCACAACGCAATGTCCTAACCACTAGACGATCACGGCCGCGGAGGCGCCCGGGGAAGCAGTTCTCGCGACTGCACCCGCCCGGTACACAGCAAAGCTCAGCCCACTGCGTCAGACGCGATCTCCATTATATGTATACGGGCAAACGAAACGTGCCTGCGCTGTTAGGACACTAACCAGAGTGGGTAGCTGCATTCATCTCCCTGGCAGTGTCTTGCAGTCCTCCAAGTCTGTTGACCACAGGTGGACAGGTGTCGCATCTCTCTCGCCGTCACTTGTGGCCGTCATTCATACTTAACGTGCTTTTCTGCAAGCGTCAGCGTAGCGTCAGTCGAGCAAAGTCGGGACAAGTCGCCTAAGAGGAGCAACAAAATGGTGGATTTCCGGTACCGGGAATCGAACCCGGGCCTCCTGGGTGAGAGCCAGGTATCCTAGCCACTAGACGACACCGGATAACGACACACGCACTCCTCCAACAAACACGGTGAGCGTCCACCCGCTACTTGACGACAACTGCAAAAATTAACGCTTCCACTTCGTAGAACGGCATGCTCTGGACGTATCTCGTGGAGACGAACGCCAGCAATCATGAGACCAAACTGCGCCGGTGAATCCTGTTGTTACACCGCGCACTGTGCTACGACAGTTTAAGAGAGCGACGCTCACGCTTTGCTGCGCTATTTCCTTCGCGGGAAATCAGTGCTCCTGTTTTCGAGACAGAAAACGTTGGCAGCGGTGGGATTCGAACCCACGCCTCCGAAGAGACTGGTGCCTGAAACCAGCGCCTTAGACCGCTCGGCCACGCTACCTACGCGACGCGGCCGCCGCAGGAGCTGCGTTCTACCCCACGAGAACACAGCGCAATGGCACAAAAACGAGAAGTAAAAATTGGCAGCGGTGGGATTCGAACCCACGCCTCCGAAGAGACTGGTGCCTGAAACCAGCGCCTTAGACCGCTCGGCCACGCTACCTACGCGACGCGGCCGCCGCAGGAGCTGCGTTCTACCCCACGAGAACACAGCGCAATGGCACAAAAACGAGAAGTAAAAATTGGCAGCGGTGGGATTCGAACCCACGCCTCCGAAGAGACTGGTGCCTTAAACCAGCGCCTTAGACCGCTCGGCCACGCTACCTGCGCCAGCGTTCCCCGCGTCTCTAGAAAACAGTGCACGACACAGTTTCCTGTTGTGCTGCGACTCGCTGCTCATGCATCGCACCTCAAACAACTGCCCCTTTCGACTATAGATTTAACCTCTCAGGCAGCTACCCACGCCCTGGGGCGGCCGAATTTCTTGTTGCTGATAATGAAATGGTAGTGCAACCTGCGGCGTGCGGAACATGAGTGTAAAGTGATGAGAGCATTGTGATTTCAAACACTGGGTGACGATCATGATTGCAGCAACAGCAAGGCAAAACCTTCAAAATTGCCGTGACCAGGATTCGAACCTGGGTTTTTGCGGCCACAACGCAATGTCCTAACCACTAGACGATCACGGCCGCGGAGGCGCCCGGGGAAGCAGTTCTCGCGACTGCACCCGCCCGGTACACAGCAAAGCTCAGCCCACTGCGTCAGACGCGATCTCCATTATATGTATACGGGCAAACGAAACGTGCCTGCGCTGTTAGGACACTAACCAGAGTGGGTAGCTGCATTCATCTCCCTGGCAGTGTCTTGCAGTCCTCCAAGTCTGTTGACCACAGGTGGACAGGTGTCGCATCTCTCTCGCCGTCACTTGTGGCCGTCATTCATACTTAACGTGCTTTTCTGCAAGCGTCAGTCGAGCAAAGTCGGGACAAGTCGCCTAAGAGGAGCAACAAAATGGTGGATTTCCGGTACCGGGAATCGAACCCGGGCCTCCTGGGTGAGAGCCAGGTATCCTAGCCACTAGACGACACCGGATAACGACACACGCACTCCTCCAACAAACACGGTGAGCGTCCACCCGCTACTTGACGACAACTGCAAAAATTAACGCTTCCACTTCGTAGAACGGCATGCTCTGGACGTATCTCGTGGAGACGAACGCCAGCAATCATGAGACCAAACTGCGCCGGTGAATCCTGTTGTTACACCGCGCACTGTGCTACGACAGTTTAAGAGAGCGACGCTCACGCTTTGCTGCGCTATTTCCTTCGCGGGAAATCAGTGCTCCTGTTTTCGAGACAGAAAACGTTGGCAGCGGTGGGATTCGAACCCACGCCTCCGAAGAGACTGGTGCCTGAAACCAGCGCCTTAGACCGCTCGGCCACGCTACCTACGCGCCGCGGCCGCCGCAGGAGCTGCGTTCTACCCCACGAGAACACAGCGCAATGGCACAAAAACGAGAAGTAAAAATTGGCAGCGGTGGGATTCGAACCCACGCCTCCGAAGAGACTGGTGCCTGAAACCAGCGCCTTAGACCGCTCGGCCACGCTACCTACGCGACGCGGCCGCCGCAGGAGCTGCGTTCTACCCCACGAGAACACAGCGCAATGGCACAAAAACGAGAAGTAAAAATTGGCAGCGGTGGGATTCGAACCCACGCCTCCGAAGAGACTGGTGCCTTAAACCAGCGCCTTAGACCGCTCGGCCACGCTACCTGCGCCAGCGTTCCCCGCGTCTCTAGAAAACAGTGCACGACACAGTTTCCTGTTGTGCTGCGACTCGCTGCTCATGCATCGCACCTCAAACAACTGCCCCTTTCGACTATATATTTAACCTCTCAGGCAGCTACCCACGCCCTGGGGCGGCCGAATTTCTTGTTGCTGATAATGAAATGGTAGTGCAACCTGCGGCGTGCGGAACATGAGTGTAAAGTGATGAGAGCATTGTGATTTCAAACACTGGGTGACGATCATGATTGCAGCAACAGCAAGGCAAAACCTTCAAAATTGCCGTGACCAGGATTCGAACCTGGGTTTTTGCGGCCACAACGCAATGTCCTAACCACTAGACGATCACGGCCGCGGAGGCGCCCGGGGAAGCAGTTCTCGCGACTGCACCCGCCCGGTACACAGCAAAGCTCAGCCCACTGCGTCAGACGCGATCTCCATTATATGTATACGGGCAAACGAAACGTGCCTGCGCTGTTAGGACACTAACCAGAGTGGGTAGCTGCATTCATCTCCCTGGCAGTGTCTTGCAGTCCTCCAAGTCTGTTGACCACAGGTGGACAGGTGTCGCATCTCTCTCGCCGTCACTTGTGGCCGTCATTCATACTTAACGTGCTTTTCTGCAAGCGTCAGCGTAGCGTCAGTCGAGCAAAGTCGGGACAAGTCGCCTAAGAGGAGCAACAAAATGGTGGATTTCCGGTACCGGGAATCGAACCCGGGCCTCCTGGGTGAGAGCCAGGTATCCTAGCCACTAGACGACACCGGATAACGACACACGCACTCCTCCAACAAACACGGTGAGCGTCCACCCGCTACTTGACGACAACTGCAAAAATTAACGCTTCCACTTCGTAGAACGGCATGCTCTGGACGTATCTCGTGGAGACGAACGCCAGCAATCATGAGACCAAACTGCGCCGGTGAATCCTGTTGTTACACCGCGCACTGTGCTACGACAGTTTAAGAGAGCGACGCTCACGCTTTGCTGCGCTATTTCCTTCGCGGGAAATCAGTGCTCCTGTTTTCGAGACAGAAAACGTTGGCAGCGGTGGGATTCGAACCCACGCCTCCGAAGAGACTGGTGCCTGAAACCAGCGCCTTAGACCGCTCGGCCACGCTACCTACGCGACGCGGCCGCCGCAGGAGCTGCGTTCTACCCCACGAGAACACAGCGCAATGGCACAAAAACGAGAAGTAAAAATTGGCAGCGGTGGGATTCGAACCCACGCCTCCGAAGAGACTGGTGCCTGAAACCAGCGCCTTAGACCGCTCGGCCACGCTACCTACGCGACGCGGCCGCCGCAGGAGCTGCGTTCTACCCCACGAGAACACAGCGCAATGGCACAAAAACGAGAAGTAAAAATTGGCAGCGGTGGGATTCGAACCCACGCCTCCGAAGAGACTGGTGCCTTAAACCAGCGCCTTAGACCGCTCGGCCACGCTACCTGCGCCAGCGTTCCCCGCGTCTCTAGAAAACAGTGCACGACACAGTTTCCTGTTGTGCTGCGACTCGCTGCTCATGCATCGCACCTCAAACAACTGCCCCTTTCGACTATAGATTTAACCTCTCAGGCAGCTACCCACGCCCTGGGGCGGCCGAATTTCTTGTTGCTGATAATGAAATGGTAGTGCAACCTGCGGCGTGCGGAACATGAGTGTAAAGTGATGAGAGCATTGTGATTTCAAACACTGGGTGACGATCATGATTGCAGCAACAGCAAGGCAAAACCTTCAAAATTGCCGTGACCAGGATTCGAACCTGGGTTTTTGCGGCCACAACGCAATGTCCTAACCACTAGACGATCACGGCCGCGGAGGCGCCCGGGGAAGCAGTTCTCGCGACTGCACCCGCCCGGTACACAGCAAAGCTCAGCCCACTGCGTCAGACGCGATCTCCATTATATGTATACGGGCAAACGAAACGTGCCTGCGCTGTTAGGACACTAACCAGAGTGGGTAGCTGCATTCATCTCCCTGGCAGTGTCTTGCAGTCCTCCAAGTCTGTTGACCACAGGTGGACAGGTGTCGCATCTCTCTCGCCGTCACTTGTGGCCGTCATTCATACTTAACGTGCTTTTCTGCAAGCGTCAGCGTAGCGTCAGTCGAGCAAAGTCGGGACAAGTCGCCTAAGAGGAGCAACAAAATGGTGGATTTCCGGTACCGGGAATCGAACCCGGGCCTCCTGGGTGAGAGCCAGGTATCCTAGCCACTAGACGACACCGGATAACGACACACGCACTCCTCCAACAAACACGGTGAGCGTCCACCCGCTACTTGACGACAACTGCAAAAATTAACGCTTCCACTTCGTAGAACGGCATGCTCTGGACGTATCTCGTGGAGACGAACGCCAGCAATCATGAGACCAAACTGCGCCGGTGAATCCTGTTGTTACACCGCGCACTGTGCTACGACAGTTTAAGAGAGCGACGCTCACGCTTTGCTGCGCTATTTCCTTCGCGGGAAATCAGTGCTCCTGTTTTCGAGACAGAAAACGTTGGCAGCGGTGGGATTCGAACCCACGCCTCCGAAGAGACTGGTGCCTGAAACCAGCGCCTTAGACCGCTCGGCCACGCTACCTACGCGACGCGGCCGCCGCAGGAGCTGCGTTCTACCCCACGAGAACACAGCGCAATGGCACAAAAACGAGAAGTAAAAATTGGCAGCGGTGGGATTCGAACCCACGCCTCCGAAGAGACTGGTGCCTGAAACCAGCGCCTTAGACCGCTCGGCCACGCTACCTACGCGACGCGGCCGCCGCAGGAGCTGCGTTCTACCCCACGAGAACACAGCGCAATGGCACAAAAACGAGAAGTAAAAATTGGCAGCGGTGGGATTCGAACCCACGCCTCCGAAGAGACTGGTGCCTTAAACCAGCGCCTTAGACCGCTCGGCCACGCTACCTGCGCCAGCGTTCCCCGCGTCTCTAGAAAACAGTGCACGACACAGTTTCCTGTTGTGCTGCGACTCGCTGCTCATGCATCGCACCTCAAACAACTGCCCCTTTCGACTATAGATTTAACCTCTCAGGCAGCTACCCACGCCCTGGGGCGGCCGAATTTCTTGTTGCTGATAATGAAATGGTAGTGCAACCTGCGGCGTGCGGAACATGAGTGTAAAGTGATGAGAGCATTGTGATTTCAAACACTGGGTGACGATCATGATTGCAGCAACAGCAAGGCAAAACCTTCAAAATTGCCGTGACCAGGATTCGAACCTGGGTTTTTGCGGCCACAACGCAATGTCCTAACCACTAGACGATCACGGCCGCGGAGGCGCCCGGGGAAGCAGTTCTCGCGACTGCACCCGCCCGGTACACAGCAAAGCTCAGCCCACTGCGTCAGACGCGATCTCCATTATATGTATACGGGCAAACGAAACGTGCCTGCGCTGTTAGGACACTAACCAGAGTGGGTAGCTGCATTCATCTCCCTGGCAGTGTCTTGCAGTCCTCCAAGTCTGTTGACCACAGGTGGACAGGTGTCGCATCTCTCTCGCCGTCACTTGTGGCCGTCATTCATACTTAACGTGCTTTTCTGCAAGCGTCAGTCGAGCAAAGTCGGGACAAGTCGCCTAAGAGGAGCAACAAAATGGTGGATTTCCGGTACCGGGAATCGAACCCGGGCCTCCTGGGTGAGAGCCAGGTATCCTAGCCACTAGACGACACCGGATAACGACACACGCACTCCTCCAACAAACACGGTGAGCGTCCACCCGCTACTTGACGACAACTGCAAAAATTAACGCTTCCACTTCGTAGAACGGCATGCTCTGGACGTATCTCGTGGAGACGAACGCCAGCAATCATGAGACCAAACTGCGCCGGTGAATCCTGTTGTTACACCGCGCACTGTGCTACGACAGTTTAAGAGAGCGACGCTCACGCTTTGCTGCGCTATTTCCTTCGCGGGAAATCAGTGCTCCTGTTTTCGAGACAGAAAACGTTGGCAGCGGTGGGATTCGAACCCACGCCTCCGAAGAGACTGGTGCCTGAAACCAGCGCCTTAGACCGCTCGGCCACGCTACCTACGCGCCGCGGCCGCCGCAGGAGCTGCGTTCTACCCCACGAGAACACAGCGCAATGGCACAAAAACGAGAAGTAAAAATTGGCAGCGGTGGGATTCGAACCCACGCCTCCGAAGAGACTGGTGCCTGAAACCAGCGCCTTAGACCGCTCGGCCACGCTACCTACGCGACGCGGCCGCCGCAGGAGCTGCGTTCTACCCCACGAGAACACAGCGCAATGGCACAAAAACGAGAAGTAAAAATTGGCAGCGGTGGGATTCGAACCCACGCCTCCGAAGAGACTGGTGCCTTAAACCAGCGCCTTAGACCGCTCGGCCACGCTACCTGCGCCAGCGTTCCCCGCGTCTCTAGAAAACAGTGCACGACACAGTTTCCTGTTGTGCTGCGACTCGCTGCTCATGCATCGCACCTCAAACAACTGCCCCTTTCGACTATATATTTAACCTCTCAGGCAGCTACCCACGCCCTGGGGCGGCCGAATTTCTTGTTGCTGATAATGAAATGGTAGTGCAACCTGCGGCGTGCGGAACATGAGTGTAAAGTGATGAGAGCATTGTGATTTCAAACACTGGGTGACGATCATGATTGCAGCAACAGCAAGGCAAAACCTTCAAAATTGCCGTGACCAGGATTCGAACCTGGGTTTTTGCGGCCACAACGCAATGTCCTAACCACTAGACGATCACGGCCGCGGAGGCGCCCGGGGAAGCAGTTCTCGCGACTGCACCCGCCCGGTACACAGCAAAGCTCAGCCCACTGCGTCAGACGCGATCTCCATTATATGTATACGGGCAAACGAAACGTGCCTGCGCTGTTAGGACACTAACCAGAGTGGGTAGCTGCATTCATCTCCCTGGCAGTGTCTTGCAGTCCTCCAAGTCTGTTGACCACAGGTGGACAGGTGTCGCATCTCTCTCGCCGTCACTTGTGGCCGTCATTCATACTTAACGTGCTTTTCTGCAAGCGTCAGCGTAGCGTCAGTCGAGCAAAGTCGGGACAAGTCGCCTAAGAGGAGCAACAAAATGGTGGATTTCCGGTACCGGGAATCGAACCCGGGCCTCCTGGGTGAGAGCCAGGTATCCTAGCCACTAGACGACACCGGATAACGACACACGCACTCCTCCAACAAACACGGTGAGCGTCCACCCGCTACTTGACGACAACTGCAAAAATTAACGCTTCCACTTCGTAGAACGGCATGCTCTGGACGTATCTCGTGGAGACGAACGCCAGCAATCATGAGACCAAACTGCGCCGGTGAATCCTGTTGTTACACCGCGCACTGTGCTACGACAGTTTAAGAGAGCGACGCTCACGCTTTGCTGCGCTATTTCCTTCGCGGGAAATCAGTGCTCCTGTTTTCGAGACAGAAAACGTTGGCAGCGGTGGGATTCGAACCCACGCCTCCGAAGAGACTGGTGCCTGAAACCAGCGCCTTAGACCGCTCGGCCACGCTACCTACGCGACGCGGCCGCCGCAGGAGCTGCGTTCTACCCCACGAGAACACAGCGCAATGGCACAAAAACGAGAAGTAAAAATTGGCAGCGGTGGGATTCGAACCCACGCCTCCGAAGAGACTGGTGCCTGAAACCAGCGCCTTAGACCGCTCGGCCACGCTACCTACGCGACGCGGCCGCCGCAGGAGCTGCGTTCTACCCCACGAGAACACAGCGCAATGGCACAAAAACGAGAAGTAAAAATTGGCAGCGGTGGGATTCGAACCCACGCCTCCGAAGAGACTGGTGCCTTAAACCAGCGCCTTAGACCGCTCGGCCACGCTACCTGCGCCAGCGTTCCCCGCGTCTCTAGAAAACAGTGCACGACACAGTTTCCTGTTGTGCTGCGACTCGCTGCTCATGCATCGCACCTCAAACAACTGCCCCTTTCGACTATAGATTTAACCTCTCAGGCAGCTACCCACGCCCTGGGGCGGCCGAATTTCTTGTTGCTGATAATGAAATGGTAGTGCAACCTGCGGCGTGCGGAACATGAGTGTAAAGTGATGAGAGCATTGTGATTTCAAACACTGGGTGACGATCATGATTGCAGCAACAGCAAGGCAAAACCTTCAAAATTGCCGTGACCAGGATTCGAACCTGGGTTTTTGCGGCCACAACGCAATGTCCTAACCACTAGACGATCACGGCCGCGGAGGCGCCCGGGGAAGCAGTTCTCGCGACTGCACCCGCCCGGTACACAGCAAAGCTCAGCCCACTGCGTCAGACGCGATCTCCATTATATGTATACGGGCAAACGAAACGTGCCTGCGCTGTTAGGACACTAACCAGAGTGGGTAGCTGCATTCATCTCCCTGGCAGTGTCTTGCAGTCCTCCAAGTCTGTTGACCACAGGTGGACAGGTGTCGCATCTCTCTCGCCGTCACTTGTGGCCGTCATTCATACTTAACGTGCTTTTCTGCAAGCGTCAGCGTAGCGTCAGTCGAGCAAAGTCGGGACAAGTCGCCTAAGAGGAGCAACAAAATGGTGGATTTCCGGTACCGGGAATCGAACCCGGGCCTCCTGGGTGAGAGCCAGGTATCCTAGCCACTAGACGACACCGGATAACGACACACGCACTCCTCCAACAAACACGGTGAGCGTCCACCCGCTACTTGACGACAACTGCAAAAATTAACGCTTCCACTTCGTAGAACGGCATGCTCTGGACGTATCTCGTGGAGACGAACGCCAGCAATCATGAGACCAAACTGCGCCGGTGAATCCTGTTGTTACACCGCGCACTGTGCTACGACAGTTTAAGAGAGCGACGCTCACGCTTTGCTGCGCTATTTCCTTCGCGGGAAATCAGTGCTCCTGTTTTCGAGACAGAAAACGTTGGCAGCGGTGGGATTCGAACCCACGCCTCCGAAGAGACTGGTGCCTGAAACCAGCGCCTTAGACCGCTCGGCCACGCTACCTACGCGACGCGGCCGCCGCAGGAGCTGCGTTCTACCCCACGAGAACACAGCGCAATGGCACAAAAACGAGAAGTAAAAATTGGCAGCGGTGGGATTCGAACCCACGCCTCCGAAGAGACTGGTGCCTGAAACCAGCGCCTTAGACCGCTCGGCCACGCTACCTACGCGACGCGGCCGCCGCAGGAGCTGCGTTCTACCCCACGAGAACACAGCGCAATGGCACAAAAACGAGAAGTAAAAATTGGCAGCGGTGGGATTCGAACCCACGCCTCCGAAGAGACTGGTGCCTTAAACCAGCGCCTTAGACCGCTCGGCCACGCTACCTGCGCCAGCGTTCCCCGCGTCTCTAGAAAACAGTGCACGACACAGTTTCCTGTTGTGCTGCGACTCGCTGCTCATGCATCGCACCTCAAACAACTGCCCCTTTCGACTATAGATTTAACCTCTCAGGCAGCTACCCACGCCCTGGGGCGGCCGAATTTCTTGTTGCTGATAATGAAATGGTAGTGCAACCTGCGGCGTGCGGAACATGAGTGTAAAGTGATGAGAGCATTGTGATTTCAAACACTGGGTGACGATCATGATTGCAGCAACAGCAAGGCAAAACCTTCAAAATTGCCGTGACCAGGATTCGAACCTGGGTTTTTGCGGCCACAACGCAATGTCCTAACCACTAGACGATCACGGCCGCGGAGGCGCCCGGGGAAGCAGTTCTCGCGACTGCACCCGCCCGGTACACAGCAAAGCTCAGCCCACTGCGTCAGACGCGATCTCCATTATATGTATACGGGCAAACGAAACGTGCCTGCGCTGTTAGGACACTAACCAGAGTGGGTAGCTGCATTCATCTCCCTGGCAGTGTCTTGCAGTCCTCCAAGTCTGTTGACCACAGGTGGACAGGTGTCGCATCTCTCTCGCCGTCACTTGTGGCCGTCATTCATACTTAACGTGCTTTTCTGCAAGCGTCAGTCGAGCAAAGTCGGGACAAGTCGCCTAAGAGGAGCAACAAAATGGTGGATTTCCGGTACCGGGAATCGAACCCGGGCCTCCTGGGTGAGAGCCAGGTATCCTAGCCACTAGACGACACCGGATAACGACACACGCACTCCTCCAACAAACACGGTGAGCGTCCACCCGCTACTTGACGACAACTGCAAAAATTAACGCTTCCACTTCGTAGAACGGCATGCTCTGGACGTATCTCGTGGAGACGAACGCCAGCAATCATGAGACCAAACTGCGCCGGTGAATCCTGTTGTTACACCGCGCACTGTGCTACGACAGTTTAAGAGAGCGACGCTCACGCTTTGCTGCGCTATTTCCTTCGCGGGAAATCAGTGCTCCTGTTTTCGAGACAGAAAACGTTGGCAGCGGTGGGATTCGAACCCACGCCTCCGAAGAGACTGGTGCCTGAAACCAGCGCCTTAGACCGCTCGGCCACGCTACCTACGCGCCGCGGCCGCCGCAGGAGCTGCGTTCTACCCCACGAGAACACAGCGCAATGGCACAAAAACGAGAAGTAAAAATTGGCAGCGGTGGGATTCGAACCCACGCCTCCGAAGAGACTGGTGCCTGAAACCAGCGCCTTAGACCGCTCGGCCACGCTACCTACGCGACGCGGCCGCCGCAGGAGCTGCGTTCTACCCCACGAGAACACAGCGCAATGGCACAAAAACGAGAAGTAAAAATTGGCAGCGGTGGGATTCGAACCCACGCCTCCGAAGAGACTGGTGCCTTAAACCAGCGCCTTAGACCGCTCGGCCACGCTACCTGCGCCAGCGTTCCCCGCGTCTCTAGAAAACAGTGCACGACACAGTTTCCTGTTGTGCTGCGACTCGCTGCTCATGCATCGCACCTCAAACAACTGCCCCTTTCGACTATATATTTAACCTCTCAGGCAGCTACCCACGCCCTGGGGCGGCCGAATTTCTTGTTGCTGATAATGAAATGGTAGTGCAACCTGCGGCGTGCGGAACATGAGTGTAAAGTGATGAGAGCATTGTGATTTCAAACACTGGGTGACGATCATGATTGCAGCAACAGCAAGGCAAAACCTTCAAAATTGCCGTGACCAGGATTCGAACCTGGGTTTTTGCGGCCACAACGCAATGTCCTAACCACTAGACGATCACGGCCGCGGAGGCGCCCGGGGAAGCAGTTCTCGCGACTGCACCCGCCCGGTACACAGCAAAGCTCAGCCCACTGCGTCAGACGCGATCTCCATTATATGTATACGGGCAAACGAAACGTGCCTGCGCTGTTAGGACACTAACCAGAGTGGGTAGCTGCATTCATCTCCCTGGCAGTGTCTTGCAGTCCTCCAAGTCTGTTGACCACAGGTGGACAGGTGTCGCATCTCTCTCGCCGTCACTTGTGGCCGTCATTCATACTTAACGTGCTTTTCTGCAAGCGTCAGCGTAGCGTCAGTCGAGCAAAGTCGGGACAAGTCGCCTAAGAGGAGCAACAAAATGGTGGATTTCCGGTACCGGGAATCGAACCCGGGCCTCCTGGGTGAGAGCCAGGTATCCTAGCCACTAGACGACACCGGATAACGACACACGCACTCCTCCAACAAACACGGTGAGCGTCCACCCGCTACTTGACGACAACTGCAAAAATTAACGCTTCCACTTCGTAGAACGGCATGCTCTGGACGTATCTCGTGGAGACGAACGCCAGCAATCATGAGACCAAACTGCGCCGGTGAATCCTGTTGTTACACCGCGCACTGTGCTACGACAGTTTAAGAGAGCGACGCTCACGCTTTGCTGCGCTATTTCCTTCGCGGGAAATCAGTGCTCCTGTTTTCGAGACAGAAAACGTTGGCAGCGGTGGGATTCGAACCCACGCCTCCGAAGAGACTGGTGCCTGAAACCAGCGCCTTAGACCGCTCGGCCACGCTACCTACGCGACGCGGCCGCCGCAGGAGCTGCGTTCTACCCCACGAGAACACAGCGCAATGGCACAAAAACGAGAAGTAAAAATTGGCAGCGGTGGGATTCGAACCCACGCCTCCGAAGAGACTGGTGCCTGAAACCAGCGCCTTAGACCGCTCGGCCACGCTACCTACGCGACGCGGCCGCCGCAGGAGCTGCGTTCTACCCCACGAGAACACAGCGCAATGGCACAAAAACGAGAAGTAAAAATTGGCAGCGGTGGGATTCGAACCCACGCCTCCGAAGAGACTGGTGCCTTAAACCAGCGCCTTAGACCGCTCGGCCACGCTACCTGCGCCAGCGTTCCCCGCGTCTCTAGAAAACAGTGCACGACACAGTTTCCTGTTGTGCTGCGACTCGCTGCTCATGCATCGCACCTCAAACAACTGCCCCTTTCGACTATAGATTTAACCTCTCAGGCAGCTACCCACGCCCTGGGGCGGCCGAATTTCTTGTTGCTGATAATGAAATGGTAGTGCAACCTGCGGCGTGCGGAACATGAGTGTAAAGTGATGAGAGCATTGTGATTTCAAACACTGGGTGACGATCATGATTGCAGCAACAGCAAGGCAAAACCTTCAAAATTGCCGTGACCAGGATTCGAACCTGGGTTTTTGCGGCCACAACGCAATGTCCTAACCACTAGACGATCACGGCCGCGGAGGCGCCCGGGGAAGCAGTTCTCGCGACTGCACCCGCCCGGTACACAGCAAAGCTCAGCCCACTGCGTCAGACGCGATCTCCATTATATGTATACGGGCAAACGAAACGTGCCTGCGCTGTTAGGACACTAACCAGAGTGGGTAGCTGCATTCATCTCCCTGGCAGTGTCTTGCAGTCCTCCAAGTCTGTTGACCACAGGTGGACAGGTGTCGCATCTCTCTCGCCGTCACTTGTGGCCGTCATTCATACTTAACGTGCTTTTCTGCAAGCGTCAGTCGAGCAAAGTCGGGACAAGTCGCCTAAGAGGAGCAACAAAATGGTGGATTTCCGGTACCGGGAATCGAACCCGGGCCTCCTGGGTGAGAGCCAGGTATCCTAGCCACTAGACGACACCGGATAACGACACACGCACTCCTCCAACAAACACGGTGAGCGTCCACCCGCTACTTGACGACAACTGCAAAAATTAACGCTTCCACTTCGTAGAACGGCATGCTCTGGACGTATCTCGTGGAGACGAACGCCAGCAATCATGAGACCAAACTGCGCCGGTGAATCCTGTTGTTACACCGCGCACTGTGCTACGACAGTTTAAGAGAGCGACGCTCACGCTTTGCTGCGCTATTTCCTTCGCGGGAAATCAGTGCTCCTGTTTTCGAGACAGAAAACGTTGGCAGCGGTGGGATTCGAACCCACGCCTCCGAAGAGACTGGTGCCTGAAACCAGCGCCTTAGACCGCTCGGCCACGCTACCTACGCGACGCGGCCGCCGCAGGAGCTGCGTTCTACCCCACGAGAACACAGCGCAATGGCACAAAAACGAGAAGTAAAAATTGGCAGCGGTGGGATTCGAACCCACGCCTCCGAAGAGACTGGTGCCTGAAACCAGCGCCTTAGACCGCTCGGCCACGCTACCTACGCGACGCGGCCGCCGCAGGAGCTGCGTTCTACCCCACGAGAACACAGCGCAATGGCACAAAAACGAGAAGTAAAAATTGGCAGCGGTGGGATTCGAACCCACGCCTCCGAAGAGACTGGTGCCTTAAACCAGCGCCTTAGACCGCTCGGCCACGCTACCTGCGCCAGCGTTCCCCGCGTCTCTAGAAAACAGTGCACGACACAGTTTCCTGTTGTGCTGCGACTCGCTGCTCATGCATCGCACCTCAAACAACTGCCCCTTTCGACTATAGATTTAACCTCTCAGGCAGCTACCCACGCCCTGGGGCGGCCGAATTTCTTGTTGCTGATAATGAAATGGTAGTGCAACCTGCGGCGTGCGGAACATGAGTGTAAAGTGATGAGAGCATTGTGATTTCAAACACTGGGTGACGATCATGATTGCAGCAACAGCAAGGCAAAACCTTCAAAATTGCCGTGACCAGGATTCGAACCTGGGTTTTTGCGGCCACAACGCAATGTCCTAACCACTAGACGATCACGGCCGCGGAGGCGCCCGGGGAAGCAGTTCTCGCGACTGCACCCGCCCGGTACACAGCAAAGCTCAGCCCACTGCGTCAGACGCGATCTCCATTATATGTATACGGGCAAACGAAACGTGCCTGCGCTGTTAGGACACTAACCAGAGTGGGTAGCTGCATTCATCTCCCTGGCAGTGTCTTGCAGTCCTCCAAGTCTGTTGACCACAGGTGGACAGGTGTCGCATCTCTCTCGCCGTCACTTGTGGCCGTCATTCATACTTAACGTGCTTTTCTGCAAGCGTCAGCGTAGCGTCAGTCGAGCAAAGTCGGGACAAGTCGCCTAAGAGGAGCAACAAAATGGTGGATTTCCGGTACCGGGAATCGAACCCGGGCCTCCTGGGTGAGAGCCAGGTATCCTAGCCACTAGACGACACCGGATAACGACACACGCACTCCTCCAACAAACACGGTGAGCGTCCACCCGCTACTTGACGACAACTGCAAAAATTAACGCTTCCACTTCGTAGAACGGCATGCTCTGGACGTATCTCGTGGAGACGAACGCCAGCAATCATGAGACCAAACTGCGCCGGTGAATCCTGTTGTTACACCGCGCACTGTGCTACGACAGTTTAAGAGAGCGACGCTCACGCTTTGCTGCGCTATTTCCTTCGCGGGAAATCAGTGCTCCTGTTTTCGAGACAGAAAACGTTGGCAGCGGTGGGATTCGAACCCACGCCTCCGAAGAGACTGGTGCCTGAAACCAGCGCCTTAGACCGCTCGGCCACGCTACCTACGCGCCGCGGCCGCCGCAGGAGCTGCGTTCTACCCCACGAGAACACAGCGCAATGGCACAAAAACGAGAAGTAAAAATTGGCAGCGGTGGGATTCGAACCCACGCCTCCGAAGAGACTGGTGCCTGAAACCAGCGCCTTAGACCGCTCGGCCACGCTACCTACGCGACGCGGCCGCCGCAGGAGCTGCGTTCTACCCCACGAGAACACAGCGCAATGGCACAAAAACGAGAAGTAAAAATTGGCAGCGGTGGGATTCGAACCCACGCCTCCGAAGAGACTGGTGCCTGAAACCAGCGCCTTAGACCGCTCGGCCACGCTACCTACGCGACGCGGCCGCCGCAGGAGCTGCGTTCTACCCCACGAGAACACAGCGCAATGGCACAAAAACGAGAAGTAAAAATTGGCAGCGGTGGGATTCGAACCCACGCCTCCGAAGAGACTGGTGCCTTAAACCAGCGCCTTAGACCGCTCGGCCACGCTACCTGCGCCAGCGTTCCCCGCGTCTCTAGAAAACAGTGCACGACACAGTTTCCTGTTGTGCTGCGACTCGCTGCTCATGCATCGCACCTCAAACAACTGCCCCTTTCGACTATAGATTTAACCTCTCAGGCAGCTACCCACGCCCTGGGGCGGCCGAATTTCTTGTTGCTGATAATGAAATGGTAGTGCAACCTGCGGCGTGCGGAACATGAGTGTAAAGTGATGAGAGCATTGTGATTTCAAACACTGGGTGACGATCATGATTGCAGCAACAGCAAGGCAAAACCTTCAAAATTGCCGTGACCAGGATTCGAACCTGGGTTTTTGCGGCCACAACGCAATGTCCTAACCACTAGACGATCACGGCCGCGGAGGCGCCCGGGGAAGCAGTTCTCGCGACTGCACCCGCCCGGTACACAGCAAAGCTCAGCCCACTGCGTCAGACGCGATCTCCATTATATGTATACGGGCAAACGAAACGTGCCTGCGCTGTTAGGACACTAACCAGAGTGGGTAGCTGCATTCATCTCCCTGGCAGTGTCTTGCAGTCCTCCAAGTCTGTTGACCACAGGTGGACAGGTGTCGCATCTCTCTCGCCGTCACTTGTGGCCGTCATTCATACTTAACGTGCTTTTCTGCAAGCGTCAGTCGAGCAAAGTCGGGACAAGTCGCCTAAGAGGAGCAACAAAATGGTGGATTTCCGGTACCGGGAATCGAACCCGGGCCTCCTGGGTGAGAGCCAGGTATCCTAGCCACTAGACGACACCGGATAACGACACACGCACTCCTCCAACAAACACGGTGAGCGTCCACCCGCTACTTGACGACAACTGCAAAAATTAACGCTTCCACTTCGTAGAACGGCATGCTCTGGACGTATCTCGTGGAGACGAACGCCAGCAATCATGAGACCAAACTGCGCCGGTGAATCCTGTTGTTACACCGCGCACTGTGCTACGACAGTTTAAGAGAGCGACGCTCACGCTTTGCTGCGCTATTTCCTTCGCGGGAAATCAGTGCTCCTGTTTTCGAGACAGAAAACGTTGGCAGCGGTGGGATTCGAACCCACGCCTCCGAAGAGACTGGTGCCTGAAACCAGCGCCTTAGACCGCTCGGCCACGCTACCTACGCGACGCGGCCGCCGCAGGAGCTGCGTTCTACCCCACGAGAACACAGCGCAATGGCACAAAAACGAGAAGTAAAAATTGGCAGCGGTGGGATTCGAACCCACGCCTCCGAAGAGACTGGTGCCTGAAACCAGCGCCTTAGACCGCTCGGCCACGCTACCTACGCGACGCGGCCGCCGCAGGAGCTGCGTTCTACCCCACGAGAACACAGCGCAATGGCACAAAAACGAGAAGTAAAAATTGGCAGCGGTGGGATTCGAACCCACGCCTCCGAAGAGACTGGTGCCTTAAACCAGCGCCTTAGACCGCTCGGCCACGCTACCTGCGCCAGCGTTCCCCGCGTCTCTAGAAAACAGTGCACGACACAGTTTCCTGTTGTGCTGCGACTCGCTGCTCATGCATCGCACCTCAAACAACTGCCCCTTTCGACTATAGATTTAACCTCTCAGGCAGCTACCCACGCCCTGGGGCGGCCGAATTTCTTGTTGCTGATAATGAAATGGTAGTGCAACCTGCGGCGTGCGGAACATGAGTGTAAAGTGATGAGAGCATTGTGATTTCAAACACTGGGTGACGATCATGATTGCAGCAACAGCAAGGCAAAACCTTCAAAATTGCCGTGACCAGGATTCGAACCTGGGTTTTTGCGGCCACAACGCAATGTCCTAACCACTAGACGATCACGGCCGCGGAGGCGCCCGGGGAAGCAGTTCTCGCGACTGCACCCGCCCGGTACACAGCAAAGCTCAGCCCACTGCGTCAGACGCGATCTCCATTATATGTATACGGGCAAACGAAACGTGCCTGCGCTGTTAGGACACTAACCAGAGTGGGTAGCTGCATTCATCTCCCTGGCAGTGTCTTGCAGTCCTCCAAGTCTGTTGACCACAGGTGGACAGGTGTCGCATCTCTCTCGCCGTCACTTGTGGCCGTCATTCATACTTAACGTGCTTTTCTGCAAGCGTCAGCGTAGCGTCAGTCGAGCAAAGTCGGGACAAGTCGCCTAAGAGGAGCAACAAAATGGTGGATTTCCGGTACCGGGAATCGAACCCGGGCCTCCTGGGTGAGAGCCAGGTATCCTAGCCACTAGACGACACCGGATAACGACACACGCACTCCTCCAACAAACACGGTGAGCGTCCACCCGCTACTTGACGACAACTGCAAAAATTAACGCTTCCACTTCGTAGAACGGCATGCTCTGGACGTATCTCGTGGAGACGAACGCCAGCAATCATGAGACCAAACTGCGCCGGTGAATCCTGTTGTTACACCGCGCACTGTGCTACGACAGTTTAAGAGAGCGACGCTCACGCTTTGCTGCGCTATTTCCTTCGCGGGAAATCAGTGCTCCTGTTTTCGAGACAGAAAACGTTGGCAGCGGTGGGATTCGAACCCACGCCTCCGAAGAGACTGGTGCCTGAAACCAGCGCCTTAGACCGCTCGGCCACGCTACCTACGCGCCGCGGCCGCCGCAGGAGCTGCGTTCTACCCCACGAGAACACAGCGCAATGGCACAAAAACGAGAAGTAAAAATTGGCAGCGGTGGGATTCGAACCCACGCCTCCGAAGAGACTGGTGCCTGAAACCAGCGCCTTAGACCGCTCGGCCACGCTACCTACGCGACGCGGCCGCCGCAGGAGCTGCGTTCTACCCCACGAGAACACAGCGCAATGGCACAAAAACGAGAAGTAAAAATTGGCAGCGGTGGGATTCGAACCCACGCCTCCGAAGAGACTGGTGCCTGAAACCAGCGCCTTAGACCGCTCGGCCACGCTACCTACGCGACGCGGCCGCCGCAGGAGCTGCGTTCTACCCCACGAGAACACAGCGCAATGGCACAAAAACGAGAAGTAAAAATTGGCAGCGGTGGGATTCGAACCCACGCCTCCGAAGAGACTGGTGCCTTAAACCAGCGCCTTAGACCGCTCGGCCACGCTACCTGCGCCAGCGTTCCCCGCGTCTCTAGAAAACAGTGCACGACACAGTTTCCTGTTGTGCTGCGACTCGCTGCTCATGCATCGCACCTCAAACAACTGCCCCTTTCGACTATAGATTTAACCTCTCAGGCAGCTACCCACGCCCTGGGGCGGCCGAATTTCTTGTTGCTGATAATGAAATGGTAGTGCAACCTGCGGCGTGCGGAACATGAGTGTAAAGTGATGAGAGCATTGTGATTTCAAACACTGGGTGACGATCATGATTGCAGCAACAGCAAGGCAAAACCTTCAAAATTGCCGTGACCAGGATTCGAACCTGGGTTTTTGCGGCCACAACGCAATGTCCTAACCACTAGACGATCACGGCCGCGGAGGCGCCCGGGGAAGCAGTTCTCGCGACTGCACCCGCCCGGTACACAGCAAAGCTCAGCCCACTGCGTCAGACGCGATCTCCATTATATGTATACGGGCAAACGAAACGTGCCTGCGCTGTTAGGACACTAACCAGAGTGGGTAGCTGCATTCATCTCCCTGGCAGTGTCTTGCAGTCCTCCAAGTCTGTTGACCACAGGTGGACAGGTGTCGCATCTCTCTCGCCGTCACTTGTGGCCGTCATTCATACTTAACGTGCTTTTCTGCAAGCGTCAGCGTAGCGTCAGTCGAGCAAAGTCGGGACAAGTCGCCTAAGAGGAGCAACAAAATGGTGGATTTCCGGTACCGGGAATCGAACCCGGGCCTCCTGGGTGAGAGCCAGGTATCCTAGCCACTAGACGACACCGGATAACGACACACGCACTCCTCCAACAAACACGGTGAGCGTCCACCCGCTACTTGACGACAACTGCAAAAATTAACGCTTCCACTTCGTAGAACGGCATGCTCTGGACGTATCTCGTGGAGACGAACGCCAGCAATCATGAGACCAAACTGCGCCGGTGAATCCTGTTGTTACACCGCGCACTGTGCTACGACAGTTTAAGAGAGCGACGCTCACGCTTTGCTGCGCTATTTCCTTCGCGGGAAATCAGTGCTCCTGTTTTCGAGACAGAAAACGTTGGCAGCGGTGGGATTCGAACCCACGCCTCCGAAGAGACTGGTGCCTGAAACCAGCGCCTTAGACCGCTCGGCCACGCTACCTACGCGACGCGGCCGCCGCAGGAGCTGCGTTCTACCCCACGAGAACACAGCGCAATGGCACAAAAACGAGAAGTAAAAATTGGCAGCGGTGGGATTCGAACCCACGCCTCCGAAGAGACTGGTGCCTGAAACCAGCGCCTTAGACCGCTCGGCCACGCTACCTACGCGACGCGGCCGCCGCAGGAGCTGCGTTCTACCCCACGAGAACACAGCGCAATGGCACAAAAACGAGAAGTAAAAATTGGCAGCGGTGGGATTCGAACCCACGCCTCCGAAGAGACTGGTGCCTTAAACCAGCGCCTTAGACCGCTCGGCCACGCTACCTGCGCCAGCGTTCCCCGCGTCTCTAGAAAACAGTGCACGACACAGTTTCCTGTTGTGCTGCGACTCGCTGCTCATGCATCGCACCTCAAACAACTGCCCCTTTCGACTATATATTTAACCTCTCAGGCAGCTACCCACGCCCTGGGGCGGCCGAATTTCTTGTTGCTGATAATGAAATGGTAGTGCAACCTGCGGCGTGCGGAACATGAGTGTAAAGTGATGAGAGCATTGTGATTTCAAACACTGGGTGACGATCATGATTGCAGCAACAGCAAGGCAAAACCTTCAAAATTGCCGTGACCAGGATTCGAACCTGGGTTTTTGCGGCCACAACGCAATGTCCTAACCACTAGACGATCACGGCCGCGGAGGCGCCCGGGGAAGCAGTTCTCGCGACTGCACCCGCCCGGTACACAGCAAAGCTCAGCCCACTGCGTCAGACGCGATCTCCATTATATGTATACGGGCAAACGAAACGTGCCTGCGCTGTTAGGACACTAACCAGAGTGGGTAGCTGCATTCATCTCCCTGGCAGTGTCTTGCAGTCCTCCAAGTCTGTTGACCACAGGTGGACAGGTGTCGCATCTCTCTCGCCGTCACTTGTGGCCGTCATTCATACTTAACGTGCTTTTCTGCAAGCGTCAGCGTAGCGTCAGTCGAGCAAAGTCGGGACAAGTCGCCTAAGAGGAGCAACAAAATGGTGGATTTCCGGTACCGGGAATCGAACCCGGGCCTCCTGGGTGAGAGCCAGGTATCCTAGCCACTAGACGACACCGGATAACGACACACGCACTCCTCCAACAAACACGGTGAGCGTCCACCCGCTACTTGACGACAACTGCAAAAATTAACGCTTCCACTTCGTAGAACGGCATGCTCTGGACGTATCTCGTGGAGACGAACGCCAGCAATCATGAGACCAAACTGCGCCGGTGAATCCTGTTGTTACACCGCGCACTGTGCTACGACAGTTTAAGAGAGCGACGCTCACGCTTTGCTGCGCTATTTCCTTCGCGGGAAATCAGTGCTCCTGTTTTCGAGACAGAAAACGTTGGCAGCGGTGGGATTCGAACCCACGCCTCCGAAGAGACTGGTGCCTGAAACCAGCGCCTTAGACCGCTCGGCCACGCTACCTACGCGACGCGGCCGCCGCAGGAGCTGCGTTCTACCCCACGAGAACACAGCGCAATGGCACAAAAACGAGAAGTAAAAATTGGCAGCGGTGGGATTCGAACCCACGCCTCCGAAGAGACTGGTGCCTGAAACCAGCGCCTTAGACCGCTCGGCCACGCTACCTACGCGACGCGGCCGCCGCAGGAGCTGCGTTCTACCCCACGAGAACACAGCGCAATGGCACAAAAACGAGAAGTAAAAATTGGCAGCGGTGGGATTCGAACCCACGCCTCCGAAGAGACTGGTGCCTTAAACCAGCGCCTTAGACCGCTCGGCCACGCTACCTGCGCCAGCGTTCCCCGCGTCTCTAGAAAACAGTGCACGACACAGTTTCCTGTTGTGCTGCGACTCGCTGCTCATGCATCGCACCTCAAACAACTGCCCCTTTCGACTATATATTTAACCTCTCAGGCAGCTACCCACGCCCTGGGGCGGCCGAATTTCTTGTTGCTGATAATGAAATGGTAGTGCAACCTGCGGCGTGCGGAACATGAGTGTAAAGTGATGAGAGCATTGTGATTTCAAACACTGGGTGACGATCATGATTGCAGCAACAGCAAGGCAAAACCTTCAAAATTGCCGTGACCAGGATTCGAACCTGGGTTTTTGCGGCCACAACGCAATGTCCTAACCACTAGACGATCACGGCCGCGGAGGCGCCCGGGGAAGCAGTTCTCGCGACTGCACCCGCCCGGTACACAGCAAAGCTCAGCCCACTGCGTCAGACGCGATCTCCATTATATGTATACGGGCAAACGAAACGTGCCTGCGCTGTTAGGACACTAACCAGAGTGGGTAGCTGCATTCATCTCCCTGGCAGTGTCTTGCAGTCCTCCAAGTCTGTTGACCACAGGTGGACAGGTGTCGCATCTCTCTCGCCGTCACTTGTGGCCGTCATTCATACTTAACGTGCTTTTCTGCAAGCGTCAGCGTAGCGTCAGTCGAGCAAAGTCGGGACAAGTCGCCTAAGAGGAGCAACAAAATGGTGGATTTCCGGTACCGGGAATCGAACCCGGGCCTCCTGGGTGAGAGCCAGGTATCCTAGCCACTAGACGACACCGGATAACGACACACGCACTCCTCCAACAAACACGGTGAGCGTCCACCCGCTACTTGACGACAACTGCAAAAATTAACGCTTCCACTTCGTAGAACGGCATGCTCTGGACGTATCTCGTGGAGACGAACGCCAGCAATCATGAGACCAAACTGCGCCGGTGAATCCTGTTGTTACACCGCGCACTGTGCTACGACAGTTTAAGAGAGCGACGCTCACGCTTTGCTGCGCTATTTCCTTCGCGGGAAATCAGTGCTCCTGTTTTCGAGACAGAAAACGTTGGCAGCGGTGGGATTCGAACCCACGCCTCCGAAGAGACTGGTGCCTGAAACCAGCGCCTTAGACCGCTCGGCCACGCTACCTACGCGACGCGGCCGCCGCAGGAGCTGCGTTCTACCCCACGAGAACACAGCGCAATGGCACAAAAACGAGAAGTAAAAATTGGCAGCGGTGGGATTCGAACCCACGCCTCCGAAGAGACTGGTGCCTGAAACCAGCGCCTTAGACCGCTCGGCCACGCTACCTACGCGACGCGGCCGCCGCAGGAGCTGCGTTCTACCCCACGAGAACACAGCGCAATGGCACAAAAACGAGAAGTAAAAATTGGCAGCGGTGGGATTCGAACCCACGCCTCCGAAGAGACTGGTGCCTTAAACCAGCGCCTTAGACCGCTCGGCCACGCTACCTGCGCCAGCGTTCCCCGCGTCTCTAGAAAACAGTGCACGACACAGTTTCCTGTTGTGCTGCGACTCGCTGCTCATGCATCGCACCTCAAACAACTGCCCCTTTCGACTATAGATTTAACCTCTCAGGCAGCTACCCACGCCCTGGGGCGGCCGAATTTCTTGTTGCTGATAATGAAATGGTAGTGCAACCTGCGGCGTGCGGAACATGAGTGTAAAGTGATGAGAGCATTGTGATTTCAAACACTGGGTGACGATCATGATTGCAGCAACAGCAAGGCAAAACCTTCAAAATTGCCGTGACCAGGATTCGAACCTGGGTTTTTGCGGCCACAACGCAATGTCCTAACCACTAGACGATCACGGCCGCGGAGGCGCCCGGGGAAGCAGTTCTCGCGACTGCACCCGCCCGGTACACAGCAAAGCTCAGCCCACTGCGTCAGACGCGATCTCCATTATATGTATACGGGCAAACGAAACGTGCCTGCGCTGTTAGGACACTAACCAGAGTGGGTAGCTGCATTCATCTCCCTGGCAGTGTCTTGCAGTCCTCCAAGTCTGTTGACCACAGGTGGACAGGTGTCGCATCTCTCTCGCCGTCACTTGTGGCCGTCATTCATACTTAAC
This sequence comes from Schistocerca nitens, assembly GCF_023898315.1. Classification (NCBI taxonomy): domain Eukaryota; kingdom Metazoa; phylum Arthropoda; class Insecta; order Orthoptera; family Acrididae; genus Schistocerca; species Schistocerca nitens. The sequence continues at coordinate 910,616,203 of NC_064615.1, forward strand.
GTGCTTTTCTGCAAGCGTCAGTCGAGCAAAGTCGGGACAAGTCGCCTAAGAGGAGCAACAAAATGGTGGATTTCCGGTACCGGGAATCGAACCCGGGCCTCCTGGGTGAGAGCCAGGTATCCTAGCCACTAGACGACACCGGATAACGACACACGCACTCCTCCAACAAACACGGTGAGCGTCCACCCGCTACTTGACGACAACTGCAAAAATTAACGCTTCCACTTCGTAGAACGGCATGCTCTGGACGTATCTCGTGGAGACGAACGCCAGCAATCATGAGACCAAACTGCGCCGGTGAATCCTGTTGTTACACCGCGCACTGTGCTACGACAGTTTAAGAGAGCGACGCTCACGCTTTGCTGCGCTATTTCCTTCGCGGGAAATCAGTGCTCCTGTTTTCGAGACAGAAAACGTTGGCAGCGGTGGGATTCGAACCCACGCCTCCGAAGAGACTGGTGCCTGAAACCAGCGCCTTAGACCGCTCGGCCACGCTACCTACGCGCCGCGGCCGCCGCAGGAGCTGCGTTCTACCCCACGAGAACACAGCGCAATGGCACAAAAACGAGAAGTAAAAATTGGCAGCGGTGGGATTCGAACCCACGCCTCCGAAGAGACTGGTGCCTGAAACCAGCGCCTTAGACCGCTCGGCCACGCTACCTACGCGACGCGGCCGCCGCAGGAGCTGCGTTCTACCCCACGAGAACACAGCGCAATGGCACAAAAACGAGAAGTAAAAATTGGCAGCGGTGGGATTCGAACCCACGCCTCCGAAGAGACTGGTGCCTTAAACCAGCGCCTTAGACCGCTCGGCCACGCTACCTGCGCCAGCGTTCCCCGCGTCTCTAGAAAACAGTGCACGACACAGTTTCCTGTTGTGCTGCGACTCGCTGCTCATGCATCGCACCTCAAACAACTGCCCCTTTCGACTATATATTTAACCTCTCAGGCAGCTACCCACGCCCTGGGGCGGCCGAATTTCTTGTTGCTGATAATGAAATGGTAGTGCAACCTGCGGCGTGCGGAACATGAGTGTAAAGTGATGAGAGCATTGTGATTTCAAACACTGGGTGACGATCATGATTGCAGCAACAGCAAGGCAAAACCTTCAAAATTGCCGTGACCAGGATTCGAACCTGGGTTTTTGCGGCCACAACGCAATGTCCTAACCACTAGACGATCACGGCCGCGGAGGCGCCCGGGGAAGCAGTTCTCGCGACTGCACCCGCCCGGTACACAGCAAAGCTCAGCCCACTGCGTCAGACGCGATCTCCATTATATGTATACGGGCAAACGAAACGTGCCTGCGCTGTTAGGACACTAACCAGAGTGGGTAGCTGCATTCATCTCCCTGGCAGTGTCTTGCAGTCCTCCAAGTCTGTTGACCACAGGTGGACAGGTGTCGCATCTCTCTCGCCGTCACTTGTGGCCGTCATTCATACTTAACGTGCTTTTCTGCAAGCGTCAGCGTAGCGTCAGTCGAGCAAAGTCGGGACAAGTCGCCTAAGAGGAGCAACAAAATGGTGGATTTCCGGTACCGGGAATCGAACCCGGGCCTCCTGGGTGAGAGCCAGGTATCCTAGCCACTAGACGACACCGGATAACGACACACGCACTCCTCCAACAAACACGGTGAGCGTCCACCCGCTACTTGACGACAACTGCAAAAATTAACGCTTCCACTTCGTAGAACGGCATGCTCTGGACGTATCTCGTGGAGACGAACGCCAGCAATCATGAGACCAAACTGCGCCGGTGAATCCTGTTGTTACACCGCGCACTGTGCTACGACAGTTTAAGAGAGCGACGCTCACGCTTTGCTGCGCTATTTCCTTCGCGGGAAATCAGTGCTCCTGTTTTCGAGACAGAAAACGTTGGCAGCGGTGGGATTCGAACCCACGCCTCCGAAGAGACTGGTGCCTGAAACCAGCGCCTTAGACCGCTCGGCCACGCTACCTACGCGACGCGGCCGCCGCAGGAGCTGCGTTCTACCCCACGAGAACACAGCGCAATGGCACAAAAACGAGAAGTAAAAATTGGCAGCGGTGGGATTCGAACCCACGCCTCCGAAGAGACTGGTGCCTGAAACCAGCGCCTTAGACCGCTCGGCCACGCTACCTACGCGACGCGGCCGCCGCAGGAGCTGCGTTCTACCCCACGAGAACACAGCGCAATGGCACAAAAACGAGAAGTAAAAATTGGCAGCGGTGGGATTCGAACCCACGCCTCCGAAGAGACTGGTGCCTTAAACCAGCGCCTTAGACCGCTCGGCCACGCTACCTGCGCCAGCGTTCCCCGCGTCTCTAGAAAACAGTGCACGACACAGTTTCCTGTTGTGCTGCGACTCGCTGCTCATGCATCGCACCTCAAACAACTGCCCCTTTCGACTATAGATTTAACCTCTCAGGCAGCTACCCACGCCCTGGGGCGGCCGAATTTCTTGTTGCTGATAATGAAATGGTAGTGCAACCTGCGGCGTGCGGAACATGAGTGTAAAGTGATGAGAGCATTGTGATTTCAAACACTGGGTGACGATCATGATTGCAGCAACAGCAAGGCAAAACCTTCAAAATTGCCGTGACCAGGATTCGAACCTGGGTTTTTGCGGCCACAACGCAATGTCCTAACCACTAGACGATCACGGCCGCGGAGGCGCCCGGGGAAGCAGTTCTCGCGACTGCACCCGCCCGGTACACAGCAAAGCTCAGCCCACTGCGTCAGACGCGATCTCCATTATATGTATACGGGCAAACGAAACGTGCCTGCGCTGTTAGGACACTAACCAGAGTGGGTAGCTGCATTCATCTCCCTGGCAGTGTCTTGCAGTCCTCCAAGTCTGTTGACCACAGGTGGACAGGTGTCGCATCTCTCTCGCCGTCACTTGTGGCCGTCATTCATACTTAACGTGCTTTTCTGCAAGCGTCAGTCGAGCAAAGTCGGGACAAGTCGCCTAAGAGGAGCAACAAAATGGTGGATTTCCGGTACCGGGAATCGAACCCGGGCCTCCTGGGTGAGAGCCAGGTATCCTAGCCACTAGACGACACCGGATAACGACACACGCACTCCTCCAACAAACACGGTGAGCGTCCACCCGCTACTTGACGACAACTGCAAAAATTAACGCTTCCACTTCGTAGAACGGCATGCTCTGGACGTATCTCGTGGAGACGAACGCCAGCAATCATGAGACCAAACTGCGCCGGTGAATCCTGTTGTTACACCGCGCACTGTGCTACGACAGTTTAAGAGAGCGACGCTCACGCTTTGCTGCGCTATTTCCTTCGCGGGAAATCAGTGCTCCTGTTTTCGAGACAGAAAACGTTGGCAGCGGTGGGATTCGAACCCACGCCTCCGAAGAGACTGGTGCCTGAAACCAGCGCCTTAGACCGCTCGGCCACGCTACCTACGCGCCGCGGCCGCCGCAGGAGCTGCGTTCTACCCCACGAGAACACAGCGCAATGGCACAAAAACGAGAAGTAAAAATTGGCAGCGGTGGGATTCGAACCCACGCCTCCGAAGAGACTGGTGCCTGAAACCAGCGCCTTAGACCGCTCGGCCACGCTACCTACGCGACGCGGCCGCCGCAGGAGCTGCGTTCTACCCCACGAGAACACAGCGCAATGGCACAAAAACGAGAAGTAAAAATTGGCAGCGGTGGGATTCGAACCCACGCCTCCGAAGAGACTGGTGCCTTAAACCAGCGCCTTAGACCGCTCGGCCACGCTACCTGCGCCAGCGTTCCCCGCGTCTCTAGAAAACAGTGCACGACACAGTTTCCTGTTGTGCTGCGACTCGCTGCTCATGCATCGCACCTCAAACAACTGCCCCTTTCGACTATATATTTAACCTCTCAGGCAGCTACCCACGCCCTGGGGCGGCCGAATTTCTTGTTGCTGATAATGAAATGGTAGTGCAACCTGCGGCGTGCGGAACATGAGTGTAAAGTGATGAGAGCATTGTGATTTCAAACACTGGGTGACGATCATGATTGCAGCAACAGCAAGGCAAAACCTTCAAAATTGCCGTGACCAGGATTCGAACCTGGGTTTTTGCGGCCACAACGCAATGTCCTAACCACTAGACGATCACGGCCGCGGAGGCGCCCGGGGAAGCAGTTCTCGCGACTGCACCCGCCCGGTACACAGCAAAGCTCAGCCCACTGCGTCAGACGCGATCTCCATTATATGTATACGGGCAAACGAAACGTGCCTGCGCTGTTAGGACACTAACCAGAGTGGGTAGCTGCATTCATCTCCCTGGCAGTGTCTTGCAGTCCTCCAAGTCTGTTGACCACAGGTGGACAGGTGTCGCATCTCTCTCGCCGTCACTTGTGGCCGTCATTCATACTTAACGTGCTTTTCTGCAAGCGTCAGCGTAGCGTCAGTCGAGCAAAGTCGGGACAAGTCGCCTAAGAGGAGCAACAAAATGGTGGATTTCCGGTACCGGGAATCGAACCCGGGCCTCCTGGGTGAGAGCCAGGTATCCTAGCCACTAGACGACACCGGATAACGACACACGCACTCCTCCAACAAACACGGTGAGCGTCCACCCGCTACTTGACGACAACTGCAAAAATTAACGCTTCCACTTCGTAGAACGGCATGCTCTGGACGTATCTCGTGGAGACGAACGCCAGCAATCATGAGACCAAACTGCGCCGGTGAATCCTGTTGTTACACCGCGCACTGTGCTACGACAGTTTAAGAGAGCGACGCTCACGCTTTGCTGCGCTATTTCCTTCGCGGGAAATCAGTGCTCCTGTTTTCGAGACAGAAAACGTTGGCAGCGGTGGGATTCGAACCCACGCCTCCGAAGAGACTGGTGCCTGAAACCAGCGCCTTAGACCGCTCGGCCACGCTACCTACGCGCCGCGGCCGCCGCAGGAGCTGCGTTCTACCCCACGAGAACACAGCGCAATGGCACAAAAACGAGAAGTAAAAATTGGCAGCGGTGGGATTCGAACCCACGCCTCCGAAGAGACTGGTGCCTGAAACCAGCGCCTTAGACCGCTCGGCCACGCTACCTACGCGACGCGGCCGCCGCAGGAGCTGCGTTCTACCCCACGAGAACACAGCGCAATGGCACAAAAACGAGAAGTAAAAATTGGCAGCGGTGGGATTCGAACCCACGCCTCCGAAGAGACTGGTGCCTGAAACCAGCGCCTTAGACCGCTCGGCCACGCTACCTACGCGACGCGGCCGCCGCAGGAGCTGCGTTCTACCCCACGAGAACACAGCGCAATGGCACAAAAACGAGAAGTAAAAATTGGCAGCGGTGGGATTCGAACCCACGCCTCCGAAGAGACTGGTGCCTTAAACCAGCGCCTTAGACCGCTCGGCCACGCTACCTGCGCCAGCGTTCCCCGCGTCTCTAGAAAACAGTGCACGACACAGTTTCCTGTTGTGCTGCGACTCGCTGCTCATGCATCGCACCTCAAACAACTGCCCCTTTCGACTATAGATTTAACCTCTCAGGCAGCTACCCACGCCCTGGGGCGGCCGAATTTCTTGTTGCTGATAATGAAATGGTAGTGCAACCTGCGGCGTGCGGAACATGAGTGTAAAGTGATGAGAGCATTGTGATTTCAAACACTGGGTGACGATCATGATTGCAGCAACAGCAAGGCAAAACCTTCAAAATTGCCGTGACCAGGATTCGAACCTGGGTTTTTGCGGCCACAACGCAATGTCCTAACCACTAGACGATCACGGCCGCGGAGGCGCCCGGGGAAGCAGTTCTCGCGACTGCACCCGCCCGGTACACAGCAAAGCTCAGCCCACTGCGTCAGACGCGATCTCCATTATATGTATACGGGCAAACGAAACGTGCCTGCGCTGTTAGGACACTAACCAGAGTGGGTAGCTGCATTCATCTCCCTGGCAGTGTCTTGCAGTCCTCCAAGTCTGTTGACCACAGGTGGACAGGTGTCGCATCTCTCTCGCCGTCACTTGTGGCCGTCATTCATACTTAACGTGCTTTTCTGCAAGCGTCAGCGTAGCGTCAGTCGAGCAAAGTCGGGACAAGTCGCCTAAGAGGAGCAACAAAATGGTGGATTTCCGGTACCGGGAATCGAACCCGGGCCTCCTGGGTGAGAGCCAGGTATCCTAGCCACTAGACGACACCGGATAACGACACACGCACTCCTCCAACAAACACGGTGAGCGTCCACCCGCTACTTGACGACAACTGCAAAAATTAACGCTTCCACTTCGTAGAACGGCATGCTCTGGACGTATCTCGTGGAGACGAACGCCAGCAATCATGAGACCAAACTGCGCCGGTGAATCCTGTTGTTACACCGCGCACTGTGCTACGACAGTTTAAGAGAGCGACGCTCACGCTTTGCTGCGCTATTTCCTTCGCGGGAAATCAGTGCTCCTGTTTTCGAGACAGAAAACGTTGGCAGCGGTGGGATTCGAACCCACGCCTCCGAAGAGACTGGTGCCTGAAACCAGCGCCTTAGACCGCTCGGCCACGCTACCTACGCGACGCGGCCGCCGCAGGAGCTGCGTTCTACCCCACGAGAACACAGCGCAATGGCACAAAAACGAGAAGTAAAAATTGGCAGCGGTGGGATTCGAACCCACGCCTCCGAAGAGACTGGTGCCTGAAACCAGCGCCTTAGACCGCTCGGCCACGCTACCTACGCGACGCGGCCGCCGCAGGAGCTGCGTTCTACCCCACGAGAACACAGCGCAATGGCACAAAAACGAGAAGTAAAAATTGGCAGCGGTGGGATTCGAACCCACGCCTCCGAAGAGACTGGTGCCTTAAACCAGCGCCTTAGACCGCTCGGCCACGCTACCTGCGCCAGCGTTCCCCGCGTCTCTAGAAAACAGTGCACGACACAGTTTCCTGTTGTGCTGCGACTCGCTGCTCATGCATCGCACCTCAAACAACTGCCCCTTTCGACTATATATTTAACCTCTCAGGCAGCTACCCACGCCCTGGGGCGGCCGAATTTCTTGTTGCTGATAATGAAATGGTAGTGCAACCTGCGGCGTGCGGAACATGAGTGTAAAGTGATGAGAGCATTGTGATTTCAAACACTGGGTGACGATCATGATTGCAGCAACAGCAAGGCAAAACCTTCAAAATTGCCGTGACCAGGATTCGAACCTGGGTTTTTGCGGCCACAACGCAATGTCCTAACCACTAGACGATCACGGCCGCGGAGGCGCCCGGGGAAGCAGTTCTCGCGACTGCACCCGCCCGGTACACAGCAAAGCTCAGCCCACTGCGTCAGACGCGATCTCCATTATATGTATACGGGCAAACGAAACGTGCCTGCGCTGTTAGGACACTAACCAGAGTGGGTAGCTGCATTCATCTCCCTGGCAGTGTCTTGCAGTCCTCCAAGTCTGTTGACCACAGGTGGACAGGTGTCGCATCTCTCTCGCCGTCACTTGTGGCCGTCATTCATACTTAACGTGCTTTTCTGCAAGCGTCAGCGTAGCGTCAGTCGAGCAAAGTCGGGACAAGTCGCCTAAGAGGAGCAACAAAATGGTGGATTTCCGGTACCGGGAATCGAACCCGGGCCTCCTGGGTGAGAGCCAGGTATCCTAGCCACTAGACGACACCGGATAACGACACACGCACTCCTCCAACAAACACGGTGAGCGTCCACCCGCTACTTGACGACAACTGCAAAAATTAACGCTTCCACTTCGTAGAACGGCATGCTCTGGACGTATCTCGTGGAGACGAACGCCAGCAATCATGAGACCAAACTGCGCCGGTGAATCCTGTTGTTACACCGCGCACTGTGCTACGACAGTTTAAGAGAGCGACGCTCACGCTTTGCTGCGCTATTTCCTTCGCGGGAAATCAGTGCTCCTGTTTTCGAGACAGAAAACGTTGGCAGCGGTGGGATTCGAACCCACGCCTCCGAAGAGACTGGTGCCTGAAACCAGCGCCTTAGACCGCTCGGCCACGCTACCTACGCGACGCGGCCGCCGCAGGAGCTGCGTTCTACCCCACGAGAACACAGCGCAATGGCACAAAAACGAGAAGTAAAAATTGGCAGCGGTGGGATTCGAACCCACGCCTCCGAAGAGACTGGTGCCTGAAACCAGCGCCTTAGACCGCTCGGCCACGCTACCTACGCGACGCGGCCGCCGCAGGAGCTGCGTTCTACCCCACGAGAACACAGCGCAATGGCACAAAAACGAGAAGTAAAAATTGGCAGCGGTGGGATTCGAACCCACGCCTCCGAAGAGACTGGTGCCTTAAACCAGCGCCTTAGACCGCTCGGCCACGCTACCTGCGCCAGCGTTCCCCGCGTCTCTAGAAAACAGTGCACGACACAGTTTCCTGTTGTGCTGCGACTCGCTGCTCATGCATCGCACCTCAAACAACTGCCCCTTTCGACTATATATTTAACCTCTCAGGCAGCTACCCACGCCCTGGGGCGGCCGAATTTCTTGTTGCTGATAATGAAATGGTAGTGCAACCTGCGGCGTGCGGAACATGAGTGTAAAGTGATGAGAGCATTGTGATTTCAAACACTGGGTGACGATCATGATTGCAGCAACAGCAAGGCAAAACCTTCAAAATTGCCGTGACCAGGATTCGAACCTGGGTTTTTGCGGCCACAACGCAATGTCCTAACCACTAGACGATCACGGCCGCGGAGGCGCCCGGGGAAGCAGTTCTCGCGACTGCACCCGCCCGGTACACAGCAAAGCTCAGCCCACTGCGTCAGACGCGATCTCCATTATATGTATACGGGCAAACGAAACGTGCCTGCGCTGTTAGGACACTAACCAGAGTGGGTAGCTGCATTCATCTCCCTGGCAGTGTCTTGCAGTCCTCCAAGTCTGTTGACCACAGGTGGACAGGTGTCGCATCTCTCTCGCCGTCACTTGTGGCCGTCATTCATACTTAACGTGCTTTTCTGCAAGCGTCAGCGTAGCGTCAGTCGAGCAAAGTCGGGACAAGTCGCCTAAGAGGAGCAACAAAATGGTGGATTTCCGGTACCGGGAATCGAACCCGGGCCTCCTGGGTGAGAGCCAGGTATCCTAGCCACTAGACGACACCGGATAACGACACACGCACTCCTCCAACAAACACGGTGAGCGTCCACCCGCTACTTGACGACAACTGCAAAAATTAACGCTTCCACTTCGTAGAACGGCATGCTCTGGACGTATCTCGTGGAGACGAACGCCAGCAATCATGAGACCAAACTGCGCCGGTGAATCCTGTTGTTACACCGCGCACTGTGCTACGACAGTTTAAGAGAGCGACGCTCACGCTTTGCTGCGCTATTTCCTTCGCGGGAAATCAGTGCTCCTGTTTTCGAGACAGAAAACGTTGGCAGCGGTGGGATTCGAACCCACGCCTCCGAAGAGACTGGTGCCTGAAACCAGCGCCTTAGACCGCTCGGCCACGCTACCTACGCGACGCGGCCGCCGCAGGAGCTGCGTTCTACCCCACGAGAACACAGCGCAATGGCACAAAAACGAGAAGTAAAAATTGGCAGCGGTGGGATTCGAACCCACGCCTCCGAAGAGACTGGTGCCTTAAACCAGCGCCTTAGACCGCTCGGCCACGCTACCTGCGCCAGCGTTCCCCGCGTCTCTAGAAAACAGTGCACGACACAGTTTCCTGTTGTGCTGCGACTCGCTGCTCATGCATCGCACCTCAAACAACTGCCCCTTTCGACTATAGATTTAACCTCTCAGGCAGCTACCCACGCCCTGGGGCGGCCGAATTTCTTGTTGCTGATAATGAAATGGTAGTGCAACCTGCGGCGTGCGGAACATGAGTGTAAAGTGATGAGAGCATTGTGATTTCAAACACTGGGTGACGATCATGATTGCAGCAACAGCAAGGCAAAACCTTCAAAATTGCCGTGACCAGGATTCGAACCTGGGTTTTTGCGGCCACAACGCAATGTCCTAACCACTTTTTTTTTTTTTTTTTTTTTTTTTTTTTTTTTTAATCTCATTTTGTTCGCTTTTTTTCGTTGTGTCTGCTCGGGGCGGACGCCGTAAGACATCCTTTTATGTTCGTTGTTGATCGATTGACTCAGTTTTTTTATTACAGAGGGCACGTAACCCTCTGACCGAACACGCTGAGCTACCGTGCCGGCTAATCACTAGACGATCACGGCCGCGGAGGCGCCCGGGGAAGCAGTTCTCGCGACTGCACCCGCCCGGTACACAGCAAAGCTCAGCCCACTGCGTCAGACGCGATCTCCATTATATGTATACGGGCAAACGAAACGTGCCTGCGCTGTTAGGACACTAACCAGAGTGGGTAGCTGCATTCATCTCCCTGGCAGTGTCTTGCAGTCCTCCAAGTCTGTTGACCACAGGTGGACAGGTGTCGCATCTCTCTCGCCGTCACTTGTGGCCGTCATTCATACTTAACGTGCTTTTCTGCAAGCGTCAGTCGAGCAAAGTCGGGACAAGTCGCCTAAGAGGAGCAACAAAATGGTGGATTTCCGGTACCGGGAATCGAACCCGGGCCTCCTGGGTGAGAGCCAGGTATCCTAGCCACTAGACGACACCGGATAACGACACACGCACTCCTCCAACAAACACGGTGAGCGTCCACCCGCTACTTGACGACAACTGCAAAAATTAACGCTTCCACTTCGTAGAACGGCATGCTCTGGACGTATCTCGTGGAGACGAACGCCAGCAATCATGAGACCAAACTGCGCCGGTGAATCCTGTTGTTACACCGCGCACTGTGCTACGACAGTTTAAGAGAGCGACGCTCACGCTTTGCTGCGCTATTTCCTTCGCGGGAAATCAGTGCTCCTGTTTTCGAGACAGAAAACGTTGGCAGCGGTGGGATTCGAACCCACGCCTCCGAAGAGACTGGTGCCTGAAACCAGCGCCTTAGACCGCTTTTTTTTTTTTTTCTTTTTTTTTTTTTTTTCTTTTTTTTTTTTTTATTCTTTTTTTTTTTTTTTTTTCCTTAACCACTTTTTTTTTTTTTTTTTTTTTTTTGTTGTTTTCCTTATCCATTTGTTTTATATATATTTAACTCCTTAACCACTTTTTTTAAATTTTTTTTTTTTTTTTTTTTTTTTGATTTTTTGGAAAATCAACAAACTAAAAAAAAAACTCTTCTTTGCTGGTCTCTCATAGCTTCTGGAGAAAATTAGAAAAAAATGGCTCCGTTGCAAACACAAGTATTGTTCTCAGTTTCCGGTGTCCTGGAGTGGAGGCTGTGAGTGGCGGTAGATGGGGGGGTGTGGGAGGCAGGACACGAGACAGAAGCAGTGGGGCCTCTTCGCGGCACTACTCGAGTCCCGCGGCCTGTGCCCACCCCCTTAGACTCATATATCTTACCCTATACCCATTCTATTAAATATTATTTTAAGCATATTGCCGAAATTTTTGCCATGATTGGGATAGCTGCAGGTTTTCGCGAATTCGATTTCCATAAACATCTTGAATTCCAAGTGATCGTCACCACCAAGTTTATTGAAAACATAGCTGGAATAGTTGCCCAGCAACCACATAACTACGTTATTTTTCGCCGGCGGATAATATCGCACGTCGGGTCGAGACAACACAGTTGAAGGTATGTTGGCGGTTGTAGTCCTGGTAACAATGGCTATTTTTTCTCTCAGCCAGCCCCAATTTCGTGCACGTTCTCCGCAGGTATAACGGTGCATAACGGTATCCACCAGTTGACAGCTATGGCAGAGGGTTGTATCACTGAGTCCGATTTTATGCAGCCTCTCATTGGTGCTAATCACATCATTGATTGCTTTGTACCATGCAGTTCGAGAGGCTGAAGTAAGGACACGGGAGCTGACATTACGCCATACCACATCCCAGTTGATGCCACTGTACTTCGTAACAATTGGATTCGGACCCTCGTGTTGTCGCCAGTATGCCAATATTGCTGGAGCCGCTAAATGTCGAGAATTTAAGAGTTCTCGACCGATGTAGCTGCGTGCAAAGTAATAATCTCGGATGTGTTTGAGCTTGTAACTGATGGTCTGAATGTTCAGCGGGGGGTCAAGACTTTGCGGCCTGACGGCGGTGAATAATTGCGCCGTAATGCCCGAAGGGTAATTGTTAAGAATAGAGACCGTCCTTGTAACATAGAGAGCTGCTGCCTTTTTCTTGATGTCGACTAAGCCCATCCCTCCGTTTAGGGGGTGGAGTGTTGCAGTTTTGGCAGATACGCGAAAAATTTCCCCGCGCCAAATAAAATTAGTGATCTTCGACATAATATTTCTAGCAAGTACTGCAGGGAGCGGCAGAAGCTGCGCCATGTAATACGCCTTTGATAAAATACAGGCGTTGATAAGTTGAATACGATCAAATTGGTTGAGGCTGCGATGGTAATTATCAATTAGGGCACCATTTATTTTACGTGCTACATCCCGCCAGTTAGCCGCTATCATCTTTAGAGAGGACGCCGTCAACATGATCCCTAGAGCCTTGTGTACTTTGACTTGTGTAGCATAATCAATACGCAAATGCTGGAGGCCACAGAGGTTCAGAAATTTGCTTTTTTGTTCATTTAACTGCGCCCCTGACGCCAGACAGTATTTCCGAAGTTCAGTCGCTAATATGGTGACATCATCGACATTGCGAATCACCACACCCACATCGTCGGCATAGGCTCCGATTACACTTTTTATCCCAGAAATGGTAATCCCAGTGAGTTTCGTCTGCAACTGTTGTAACAGAGGTTCAAGGGAGAGTACAAAAAGCAACATGGACAAGGGGCTCCCTTGTGGAACCCCTCTGTTGATTTGTATTGGCCGCGTCAGTTGTGAGTTAACGGAAAGATTTGCAGTGATTCCCATGGCCACGTTTTTAATCATGTCAATCGTGTTCCGAGAGAAACCCAATCTTTGCATAGTCTCGAGGAGGTATGCGTGATTTACAAGATCAAAAGCTTTAAAAAAATCAAGAAAGATCAGCCCACATTTCATGTTACTAGCGCTCGTTAAAGCAATGACGTCTCGGTAAAAAGCAGCCGTTTGCAGAATTGTTCGTCTAAAGGCACATGTCTGCTGTTGGCCTATGATTTTAGCAGTGAGTGGCATGAGTCTCACGTTAATTGCGCGAGCCACGATCTTATAATCAGAGTTTAATAACGAGATTGGTCGGAAATTGTTGATAGTTTTAGTACCTCTGTTTTTAGGGAGAAGCACAATTTTACATTCCTTAAAGACGGGTGGGACAGACGTTCCTTGCAAGACTTCGTTCACGACTTGAGTAATTTTGTCCCCGATGATGTGCCAATAGCGCTTGTAAAATTCAACTGGTAAGCCATCAGGGCCAGGGGATTTCTTAAGTGGCGAACTGCAGACGACCTCCAAAACATCTTTATTACTGAAGGCTAACGAGATGGAGTCATTGTCTTCCCTTGTTACGGTAGATGAAATGGCGCTAAACAGTCCATCATAGCAGTCGTCGTGTAGAGCCGCTGATGCGTAGGTGTTGACATAATAGTCGTGCAGAGCGTTGACAATCTCTCGCTGAGTGTCAATCGTTTTTCCATCCTCGAGTTTCAGGGCATCAATAAAAGTCCGCCTCCTGTTCTTTGTATGTGTGACGAGGTGGTACAGAGCGGCTGCTTCATCATCTCTGACCGACGTCACTTTAGATTTTATCTTAAGGCCGTCCAGTTGCATCCTCTTCAGGCTGATTAATTTTGCCTTTATTTTCCGAATGTCGTCGATTCTGGTAGTCGTCGCGTCCGCACGATCGTACAGGTCCCGTAAGATTGTGTAATAAAATTCCATCGTCTTTTTGATCTCCGCCGCCCTTTCAATTCCGAAGTACATGATGACATTTCGCAGTTTCGGCTTGGCCTGCAGAGTCCACCACTCTATAGTGCTACGAAATCTGTTAGTAGCGCGCAAGCACTGCTCCCAAGCTCGACGCACCCCCTCCTCCAGCTCAACATCCGTTAACAAAGACACATTCAGGTTCCATTGACTTTTATACCAGCGTGTGGGTTGCGGAAGTAATTTCAGGCACGCGATGACACCACTGTGATCGGAGAAACTGGAGGGGATCGTCTCTACTTTTAATAAATCAGTCTCGAAAACGTCTGAAACATAAATCCTGTCGATTCTGCTACAGGAATTCGCGACGATGTGCGTGAAGCGGACCAACGTCGGGTACCGAATTTCCCACGCATCTTTAAGTTTGAGGTCGGTCACGAGGCGCTTTAATTCAGACGAATAATTAAAATTTGGGGACTGATCTTTCCGGGATAAGACACAATTAAAATCACCACCAATGATAAGGCGTCGGGGATTTTTCCTAAATAAATAGAGTATATGTTCCCGAAAAAAAGTAGCGCGTTCTGCTCGATAGGTATTACCAGAAGGTGCGTACAAGTTGATGATGGTGACGCCGTAAACGGTGATCCCCACCCCTCTACCCGATTCCAATTTTTCAATCTCAGTAACCGGAATCCCTTCTCTAATTAAGATTGCGGTCCCCACGCTCGTTTCCGGGGAAAAATTCGTAATTCCGACAAACCCAGGAAGAGTAAAAAGTGGCATGGACACCTCCTGTAAAAGTGCTATATCAGTTCCTGACTCATACAGATATTGTTTTAATGCATTCAGTTTCACTTCTGATCTGATTTTATTAATATTGAGGGTCGTGATCGTATAAGCCTGTGACATAATAACAGGATGTCTGAGAGAAGGAGGGATCAACTGCCTTTAATTATCCACATCTCCATGCCATTCCATCTTAGTAGCGGCCGCGGAATTCGTGTCTGGAACGTCACTGAGTTGTTCTCTTGCGTCTTTGTTTTTACTCTTTTTCCGGACAGCATTAACATTGGGCGGCACTCGGATCCTGTGACGGACACTGTGTAGCACCGCTGCAGTCGGAGGCGTGGGAGGATCTTGGGTGATGTCAAGCTTCTCTCCTGACAAATCTTGCGCCGGGAGCGGAAGCGCCGAACCCTCTGGCGAGCGATCAGCTGAGCCACCACTGTCACTATCAGCTTGTTTGGCAATACTCGCTGCCCGAAGCTGTTTGTTGTCACTGACAGTCCCGGGCTGCTGTGTTTGTATACCGTCGCGGAGTTGTTGACATTCATGTTGTTCTGAGGCCAGGGCCGGAACGGCTGCCACGCGTTGTGTACCGTCCGCGCTTGGAGACACTGTTTGTATACCATCACAGTGAGCCTCGACGTGTGTACTTCCAGCAGACACGTGCGCCACACCTACTTGTTGACCTTCCTGAGTGTGCTGTTGCGGAAGTTCTGAGACAGGAGCCTGCGGTAACTGAATGGCATCTACGGAAATATCTGCGCTTGAAATTGCCGTAGAAGAATCGGCCACAATCTCTGCACCGGTTATAACTTTTGCGTCCGAAGCTGTTCCCCGGACGTCCGGTTCCGCGGTCTCGTGCGTACTGCAGGTGTCATCATCAGAGTCACGGCTGTCACAAGTTCGACGCCTCTTATTAGTCGTGGCATCGACTTTCGCCGGTGGCTTAGCACCAATATCTCTCCTAACCAGGGCCGGAAACTCTTCAGGGCGAATTACTCGTAGCTCTTCCGAAGGTACGTCAGAACTAGGGACCTCACGCTCTATCATAGGTTTATCCGCCACTACATCAGCCAACGTAAGCCGTTTACGCTGCTGCAACGAATTTTTGAGCACAAATATTCGCCTGGGGCAGTCCTGACGCAAGTGACCACTCTCATTACAGATATGGCATGTGGGAGGTTGGCCACTGTAAGTAACGTGAGCCCTATAGTCACAAACGGTAATATGGGAGGGTATATTCTGCTTTATATGCATTTCTACAGATCGGACGCCACTGAAACATTGTAACCTGTGCTGGTTCGACCACCGTTCGTTTCGAATCTGCTTGATATCCCCGAATTTAGACAGAACCTCCTTCAGATAACAATTTTCTACTTCAGGAGGTAAGTGAAAGATACGCACATTGGTATACTCGACGTCGGCATTGGAAATGAGCACAGTACTTACAGACTCGTCCCGGTGCCGAAAAACAGCTCTCCCTCCGTGTGTCGTCATAATCTTTTCCAGTAACACAGGATTCAGCAATTTTACAAAGAAACAATATTGCTCGGTATCGTAATACGCAGTGTGCACTTGATCAGAGGTAATCCCAATAACATCCACAATCCAATCATGTATCTCCAAGGAACTAGGCTGCACATAACGGGTAGACTTGTCGAAATCAAAACGGAGTGTACACTTTCGCGGAAATAACCTGGACATTTCAAACAAGAGCTAGCGGTTGAACCGCTAGAAGAACACAAGAACGAAAATCAAACACGAGATCAATATACACAAAATCAGAACACTTCACGGACAAAGAGAAAGTTAAGTAGTAATCACGACTTGTAAACACGTGTCGGAACGGAGCACGTAACACGTCCGATCAGCACGGTGTCTCAGGCGCGACTGCTACGAAACGTGCCTGCGCTGTTAGGACACTAACCAGAGTGGGTAGCTGCATTCATCTCCCTGGCAGTGTCTTGCAGTCCTCCAAGTCTGTTGACCACAGGTGGACAGGTGTCGCATCTCTCTCGCCGTCACTTGTGTCCGTCATTCATACTTAACGTGCTTTTCTGCAAGCGTCAGTCGAGCAAAGTCGGGACAAGTCGCCTAAGAGGAGCAACAAAATGGTGGATTTCCGGTACCGGGAATCGAACCCGGGCCTCCTGGGTGAGAGCCAGGTATCCTAGCCACTAGACGACACCGGATAACGACACACGCACTCCTCCAACAAACACGGTGAGCGTCCACCCGCTACTTGACGACAACTGCAAAAATTAACGCTTCCACTTCGTAGAACGGCATGCTCTGGACGTATCTCGTGGAGACGAACGCCAGCAATCATGAGACCAAACTGCGCCGGTGAATCCTGTTGTTACACCGCGCACTGTGCTACGACAGTTTAAGAGAGCGACGCTCACGCTTTGCTGCGCTATTTCCTTCGCGGGAAATCAGTGCTCCTGTTTTCGAGACAGAAAACGTTGGCAGCGGTGGGATTCGAACCCACGCCTCCGAAGAGACTGGTGCCTGAAACCAGCGCCTTAGACCGCTCGGCCACGCTACCTACGCGACGCGGCCGCCGCAGGAGCTGCGTTCTACCCCACGAGAACACAGCGCAATGGCACAAAAACGAGAAGTAAAAATTGGCAGCGGTGGGATTCGAACCCACGCCTCCGAAGAGACTGGTGCCTTAAACCAGCGCCTTAGACCGCTCGGCCACGCTACCTGCGCCAGCGTTCCCCGCGTCTCTAGAAAACAGTGCACGACACAGTTTCCTGTTGTGCTGCGACTCGCTGCTCATGCATCGCACCTCAAACAACTGCCCCTTTCGACTATAGATTTAACCTCTCAGGCAGCTACCCACGCCCTGGGGCGGCCGAATTTCTTGTTGCTGATAATGAAATGGTAGTGCAACCTGCGGCGTGCGGAACATGAGTGTAAAGTGATGAGAGCATTGTGATTTCAAACACTGGGTGACGATCATGATTGCAGCAACAGCAAGGCAAAACCTTCAAAATTGCCGTGACCAGGATTCGAACCTGGGTTTTTGCGGCCACAACGCAATGTCCTAACCACTAGACGATCACGGCCGCGGAGGCGCCCGGGGAAGCAGTTCTCGCGACTGCACCCGCCCGGTACACAGCAAAGCTCAGCCCACTGCGTCAGACGCGATCTCCATTATATGTATACGGGCAAACGAAACGTGCCTGCGCTGTTAGGACACTAACCAGAGTGGGTAGCTGCATTCATCTCCCTGGCAGTGTCTTGCAGTCCTCCAAGTCTGTTGACCACAGGTGGACAGGTGTCGCATCTCTCTCGCCGTCACTTGTGGCCGTCATTCATACTTAACGTGCTTTTCTGCAAGCGTCAGCGTAGCGTCAGTCGAGCAAAGTCGGGACAAGTCGCCTAAGAGGAGCAACAAAATGGTGGATTTCCGGTACCGGGAATCGAACCCGGGCCTCCTGGGTGAGAGCCAGGTATCCTAGCCACTAGACGACACCGGATAACGACACACGCACTCCTCCAACAAACACGGTGAGCGTCCACCCGCTACTTGACGACAACTGCAAAAATTAACGCTTCCACTTCGTAGAACGGCATGCTCTGGACGTATCTCGTGGAGACGAACGCCAGCAATCATGAGACCAAACTGCGCCGGTGAATCCTGTTGTTACACCGCGCACTGTGCTACGACAGTTTAAGAGAGCGACGCTCACGCTTTGCTGCGCTATTTCCTTCGCGGGAAATCAGTGCTCCTGTTTTCGAGACAGAAAACGTTGGCAGCGGTGGGATTCGAACCCACGCCTCCGAAGAGACTGGTGCCTGAAACCAGCGCCTTAGACCGCTCGGCCACGCTACCTACGCGACGCGGCCGCCGCAGGAGCTGCGTTCTACCCCACGAGAACACAGCGCAATGGCACAAAAACGAGAAGTAAAAATTGGCAGCGGTGGGATTCGAACCCACGCCTCCGAAGAGACTGGTGCCTGAAACCAGCGCCTTAGACCGCTCGGCCACGCTACCTACGCGACGCGGCCGCCGCAGGAGCTGCGTTCTACCCCACGAGAACACAGCGCAATGGCACAAAAACGAGAAGTAAAAATTGGCAGCGGTGGGATTCGAACCCACGCCTCCGAAGAGACTGGTGCCTTAAACCAGCGCCTTAGACCGCTCGGCCACGCTACCTGCGCCAGCGTTCCCCGCGTCTCTAGAAAACAGTGCACGACACAGTTTCCTGTTGTGCTGCGACTCGCTGCTCATGCATCGCACCTCAAACAACTGCCCCTTTCGACTATAGATTTAACCTCTCAGGCAGCTACCCACGCCCTGGGGCGGCCGAATTTCTTGTTGCTGATAATGAAATGGTAGTGCAACCTGCGGCGTGCGGAACATGAGTGTAAAGTGATGAGAGCATTGTGATTTCAAACACTGGGTGACGATCATGATTGCAGCAACAGCAAGGCAAAACCTTCAAAATTGCCGTGACCAGGATTCGAACCTGGGTTTTTGCGGCCACAACGCAATGTCCTAACCACTAGACGATCACGGCCGCGGAGGCGCCCGGGGAAGCAGTTCTCGCGACTGCACCCGCCCGGTACACAGCAAAGCTCAGCCCACTGCGTCAGACGCGATCTCCATTATATGTATACGGGCAAACGAAACGTGCCTGCGCTGTTAGGACACTAACCAGAGTGGGTAGCTGCATTCATCTCCCTGGCAGTGTCTTGCAGTCCTCCAAGTCTGTTGACCACAGGTGGACAGGTGTCGCATCTCTCTCGCCGTCACTTGTGGCCGTCATTCATACTTAACGTGCTTTTCTGCAAGCGTCAGCGTAGCGTCAGTCGAGCAAAGTCGGGACAAGTCGCCTAAGAGGAGCAACAAAATGGTGGATTTCCGGTACCGGGAATCGAACCCGGGCCTCCTGGGTGAGAGCCAGGTATCCTAGCCACTAGACGACACCGGATAACGACACACGCACTCCTCCAACAAACACGGTGAGCGTCCACCCGCTACTTGACGACAACTGCAAAAATTAACGCTTCCACTTCGTAGAACGGCATGCTCTGGACGTATCTCGTGGAGACGAACGCCAGCAATCATGAGACCAAACTGCGCCGGTGAATCCTGTTGTTACACCGCGCACTGTGCTACGACAGTTTAAGAGAGCGACGCTCACGCTTTGCTGCGCTATTTCCTTCGCGGGAAATCAGTGCTCCTGTTTTCGAGACAGAAAACGTTGGCAGCGGTGGGATTCGAACCCACGCCTCCGAAGAGACTGGTGCCTGAAACCAGCGCCTTAGACCGCTCGGCCACGCTACCTACGCGACGCGGCCGCCGCAGGAGCTGCGTTCTACCCCACGAGAACACAGCGCAATGGCACAAAAACGAGAAGTAAAAATTGGCAGCGGTGGGATTCGAACCCACGCCTCCGAAGAGACTGGTGCCTGAAACCAGCGCCTTAGACCGCTCGGCCACGCTACCTACGCGACGCGGCCGCCGCAGGAGCTGCGTTCTACCCCACGAGAACACAGCGCAATGGCACAAAAACGAGAAGTAAAAATTGGCAGCGGTGGGATTCGAACCCACGCCTCCGAAGAGACTGGTGCCTTAAACCAGCGCCTTAGACCGCTCGGCCACGCTACCTGCGCCAGCGTTCCCCGCGTCTCTAGAAAACAGTGCACGACACAGTTTCCTGTTGTGCTGCGACTCGCTGCTCATGCATCGCACCTCAAACAACTGCCCCTTTCGACTATAGATTTAACCTCTCAGGCAGCTACCCACGCCCTGGGGCGGCCGAATTTCTTGTTGCTGATAATGAAATGGTAGTGCAACCTGCGGCGTGCGGAACATGAGTGTAAAGTGATGAGAGCATTGTGATTTCAAACACTGGGTGACGATCATGATTGCAGCAACAGCAAGGCAAAACCTTCAAAATTGCCGTGACCAGGATTCGAACCTGGGTTTTTGCGGCCACAACGCAATGTCCTAACCACTAGACGATCACGGCCGCGGAGGCGCCCGGGGAAGCAGTTCTCGCGACTGCACCCGCCCGGTACACAGCAAAGCTCAGCCCACTGCGTCAGACGCGATCTCCATTATATGTATACGGGCAAACGAAACGTGCCTGCGCTGTTAGGACACTAACCAGAGTGGGTAGCTGCATTCATCTCCCTGGCAGTGTCTTGCAGTCCTCCAAGTCTGTTGACCACAGGTGGACAGGTGTCGCATCTCTCTCGCCGTCACTTGTGGCCGTCATTCATACTTAACGTGCTTTTCTGCAAGCGTCAGTCGAGCAAAGTCGGGACAAGTCGCCTAAGAGGAGCAACAAAATGGTGGATTTCCGGTACCGGGAATCGAACCCGGGCCTCCTGGGTGAGAGCCAGGTATCCTAGCCACTAGACGACACCGGATAACGACACACGCACTCCTCCAACAAACACGGTGAGCGTCCACCCGCTACTTGACGACAACTGCAAAAATTAACGCTTCCACTTCGTAGAACGGCATGCTCTGGACGTATCTCGTGGAGACGAACGCCAGCAATCATGAGACCAAACTGCGCCGGTGAATCCTGTTGTTACACCGCGCACTGTGCTACGACAGTTTAAGAGAGCGACGCTCACGCTTTGCTGCGCTATTTCCTTCGCGGGAAATCAGTGCTCCTGTTTTCGAGACAGAAAACGTTGGCAGCGGTGGGATTCGAACCCACGCCTCCGAAGAGACTGGTGCCTGAAACCAGCGCCTTAGACCGCTCGGCCACGCTACCTACGCGCCGCGGCCGCCGCAGGAGCTGCGTTCTACCCCACGAGAACACAGCGCAATGGCACAAAAACGAGAAGTAAAAATTGGCAGCGGTGGGATTCGAACCCACGCCTCCGAAGAGACTGGTGCCTGAAACCAGCGCCTTAGACCGCTCGGCCACGCTACCTACGCGACGCGGCCGCCGCAGGAGCTGCGTTCTACCCCACGAGAACACAGCGCAATGGCACAAAAACGAGAAGTAAAAATTGGCAGCGGTGGGATTCGAACCCACGCCTCCGAAGAGACTGGTGCCTTAAACCAGCGCCTTAGACCGCTCGGCCACGCTACCTGCGCCAGCGTTCCCCGCGTCTCTAGAAAACAGTGCACGACACAGTTTCCTGTTGTGCTGCGACTCGCTGCTCATGCATCGCACCTCAAACAACTGCCCCTTTCGACTATATATTTAACCTCTCAGGCAGCTACCCACGCCCTGGGGCGGCCGAATTTCTTGTTGCTGATAATGAAATGGTAGTGCAACCTGCGGCGTGCGGAACATGAGTGTAAAGTGATGAGAGCATTGTGATTTCAAACACTGGGTGACGATCATGATTGCAGCAACAGCAAGGCAAAACCTTCAAAATTGCCGTGACCAGGATTCGAACCTGGGTTTTTGCGGCCACAACGCAATGTCCTAACCACTAGACGATCACGGCCGCGGAGGCGCCCGGGGAAGCAGTTCTCGCGACTGCACCCGCCCGGTACACAGCAAAGCTCAGCCCACTGCGTCAGACGCGATCTCCATTATATGTATACGGGCAAACGAAACGTGCCTGCGCTGTTAGGACACTAACCAGAGTGGGTAGCTGCATTCATCTCCCTGGCAGTGTCTTGCAGTCCTCCAAGTCTGTTGACCACAGGTGGACAGGTGTCGCATCTCTCTCGCCGTCACTTGTGGCCGTCATTCATACTTAACGTGCTTTTCTGCAAGCGTCAGCGTAGCGTCAGTCGAGCAAAGTCGGGACAAGTCGCCTAAGAGGAGCAACAAAATGGTGGATTTCCGGTACCGGGAATCGAACCCGGGCCTCCTGGGTGAGAGCCAGGTATCCTAGCCACTAGACGACACCGGATAACGACACACGCACTCCTCCAACAAACACGGTGAGCGTCCACCCGCTACTTGACGACAACTGCAAAAATTAACGCTTCCACTTCGTAGAACGGCATGCTCTGGACGTATCTCGTGGAGACGAACGCCAGCAATCATGAGACCAAACTGCGCCGGTGAATCCTGTTGTTACACCGCGCACTGTGCTACGACAGTTTAAGAGAGCGACGCTCACGCTTTGCTGCGCTATTTCCTTCGCGGGAAATCAGTGCTCCTGTTTTCGAGACAGAAAACGTTGGCAGCGGTGGGATTCGAACCCACGCCTCCGAAGAGACTGGTGCCTGAAACCAGCGCCTTAGACCGCTCGGCCACGCTACCTACGCGACGCGGCCGCCGCAGGAGCTGCGTTCTACCCCACGAGAACACAGCGCAATGGCACAAAAACGAGAAGTAAAAATTGGCAGCGGTGGGATTCGAACCCACGCCTCCGAAGAGACTGGTGCCTGAAACCAGCGCCTTAGACCGCTCGGCCACGCTACCTACGCGACGCGGCCGCCGCAGGAGCTGCGTTCTACCCCACGAGAACACAGCGCAATGGCACAAAAACGAGAAGTAAAAATTGGCAGCGGTGGGATTCGAACCCACGCCTCCGAAGAGACTGGTGCCTTAAACCAGCGCCTTAGACCGCTCGGCCACGCTACCTGCGCCAGCGTTCCCCGCGTCTCTAGAAAACAGTGCACGACACAGTTTCCTGTTGTGCTGCGACTCGCTGCTCATGCATCGCACCTCAAACAACTGCCCCTTTCGACTATAGATTTAACCTCTCAGGCAGCTACCCACGCCCTGGGGCGGCCGAATTTCTTGTTGCTGATAATGAAATGGTAGTGCAACCTGCGGCGTGCGGAACATGAGTGTAAAGTGATGAGAGCATTGTGATTTCAAACACTGGGTGACGATCATGATTGCAGCAACAGCAAGGCAAAACCTTCAAAATTGCCGTGACCAGGATTCGAACCTGGGTTTTTGCGGCCACAACGCAATGTCCTAACCACTAGACGATCACGGCCGCGGAGGCGCCCGGGGAAGCAGTTCTCGCGACTGCACCCGCCCGGTACACAGCAAAGCTCAGCCCACTGCGTCAGACGCGATCTCCATTATATGTATACGGGCAAACGAAACGTGCCTGCGCTGTTAGGACACTAACCAGAGTGGGTAGCTGCATTCATCTCCCTGGCAGTGTCTTGCAGTCCTCCAAGTCTGTTGACCACAGGTGGACAGGTGTCGCATCTCTCTCGCCGTCACTTGTGGCCGTCATTCATACTTAACGTGCTTTTCTGCAAGCGTCAGCGTAGCGTCAGTCGAGCAAAGTCGGGACAAGTCGCCTAAGAGGAGCAACAAAATGGTGGATTTCCGGTACCGGGAATCGAACCCGGGCCTCCTGGGTGAGAGCCAGGTATCCTAGCCACTAGACGACACCGGATAACGACACACGCACTCCTCCAACAAACACGGTGAGCGTCCACCCGCTACTTGACGACAACTGCAAAAATTAACGCTTCCACTTCGTAGAACGGCATGCTCTGGACGTATCTCGTGGAGACGAACGCCAGCAATCATGAGACCAAACTGCGCCGGTGAATCCTGTTGTTACACCGCGCACTGTGCTACGACAGTTTAAGAGAGCGACGCTCACGCTTTGCTGCGCTATTTCCTTCGCGGGAAATCAGTGCTCCTGTTTTCGAGACAGAAAACGTTGGCAGCGGTGGGATTCGAACCCACGCCTCCGAAGAGACTGGTGCCTGAAACCAGCGCCTTAGACCGCTCGGCCACGCTACCTACGCGACGCGGCCGCCGCAGGAGCTGCGTTCTACCCCACGAGAACACAGCGCAATGGCACAAAAACGAGAAGTAAAAATTGGCAGCGGTGGGATTCGAACCCACGCCTCCGAAGAGACTGGTGCCTGAAACCAGCGCCTTAGACCGCTCGGCCACGCTACCTACGCGACGCGGCCGCCGCAGGAGCTGCGTTCTACCCCACGAGAACACAGCGCAATGGCACAAAAACGAGAAGTAAAAATTGGCAGCGGTGGGATTCGAACCCACGCCTCCGAAGAGACTGGTGCCTTAAACCAGCGCCTTAGACCGCTCGGCCACGCTACCTGCGCCAGCGTTCCCCGCGTCTCTAGAAAACAGTGCACGACACAGTTTCCTGTTGTGCTGCGACTCGCTGCTCATGCATCGCACCTCAAACAACTGCCCCTTTCGACTATAGATTTAACCTCTCAGGCAGCTACCCACGCCCTGGGGCGGCCGAATTTCTTGTTGCTGATAATGAAATGGTAGTGCAACCTGCGGCGTGCGGAACATGAGTGTAAAGTGATGAGAGCATTGTGATTTCAAACACTGGGTGACGATCATGATTGCAGCAACAGCAAGGCAAAACCTTCAAAATTGCCGTGACCAGGATTCGAACCTGGGTTTTTGCGGCCACAACGCAATGTCCTAACCACTAGACGATCACGGCCGCGGAGGCGCCCGGGGAAGCAGTTCTCGCGACTGCACCCGCCCGGTACACAGCAAAGCTCAGCCCACTGCGTCAGACGCGATCTCCATTATATGTATACGGGCAAACGAAACGTGCCTGCGCTGTTAGGACACTAACCAGAGTGGGTAGCTGCATTCATCTCCCTGGCAGTGTCTTGCAGTCCTCCAAGTCTGTTGACCACAGGTGGACAGGTGTCGCATCTCTCTCGCCGTCACTTGTGGCCGTCATTCATACTTAACGTGCTTTTCTGCAAGCGTCAGTCGAGCAAAGTCGGGACAAGTCGCCTAAGAGGAGCAACAAAATGGTGGATTTCCGGTACCGGGAATCGAACCCGGGCCTCCTGGGTGAGAGCCAGGTATCCTAGCCACTAGACGACACCGGATAACGACACACGCACTCCTCCAACAAACACGGTGAGCGTCCACCCGCTACTTGACGACAACTGCAAAAATTAACGCTTCCACTTCGTAGAACGGCATGCTCTGGACGTATCTCGTGGAGACGAACGCCAGCAATCATGAGACCAAACTGCGCCGGTGAATCCTGTTGTTACACCGCGCACTGTGCTACGACAGTTTAAGAGAGCGACGCTCACGCTTTGCTGCGCTATTTCCTTCGCGGGAAATCAGTGCTCCTGTTTTCGAGACAGAAAACGTTGGCAGCGGTGGGATTCGAACCCACGCCTCCGAAGAGACTGGTGCCTGAAACCAGCGCCTTAGACCGCTCGGCCACGCTACCTACGCGCCGCGGCCGCCGCAGGAGCTGCGTTCTACCCCACGAGAACACAGCGCAATGGCACAAAAACGAGAAGTAAAAATTGGCAGCGGTGGGATTCGAACCCACGCCTCCGAAGAGACTGGTGCCTGAAACCAGCGCCTTAGACCGCTCGGCCACGCTACCTACGCGACGCGGCCGCCGCAGGAGCTGCGTTCTACCCCACGAGAACACAGCGCAATGGCACAAAAACGAGAAGTAAAAATTGGCAGCGGTGGGATTCGAACCCACGCCTCCGAAGAGACTGGTGCCTTAAACCAGCGCCTTAGACCGCTCGGCCACGCTACCTGCGCCAGCGTTCCCCGCGTCTGTAGAAAACAGTGCACGACACAGTTTCCTGTTGTGCTGCGACTCGCTGCTCATGCATCGCACCTCAAACAACTGCCCCTTTCGACTATATATTTAACCTCTCAGGCAGCTACCCACGCCCTGGGGCGGCCGAATTTCTTGTTGCTGATAATGAAATGGTAGTGCAACCTGCGGCGTGCGGAACATGAGTGTAAAGTGATGAGAGCATTGTGATTTCAAACACTGGGTGACGATCATGATTGCAGCAACAGCAAGGCAAAACCTTCAAAATTGCCGTGACCAGGATTCGAACCTGGGTTTTTGCGGCCACAACGCAATGTCCTAACCACTAGACGATCACGGCCGCGGAGGCGCCCGGGGAAGCAGTTCTCGCGACTGCACCCGCCCGGTACACAGCAAAGCTCAGCCCACTGCGTCAGACGCGATCTCCATTATATGTATACGGGCAAACGAAACGTGCCTGCGCTGTTAGGACACTAACCAGAGTGGGTAGCTGCATTCATCTCCCTGGCAGTGTCTTGCAGTCCTCCAAGTCTGTTGACCACAGGTGGACAGGTGTCGCATCTCTCTCGCCGTCACTTGTGGCCGTCATTCATACTTAACGTGCTTTTCTGCAAGCGTCAGCGTAGCGTCAGTCGAGCAAAGTCGGGACAAGTCGCCTAAGAGGAGCAACAAAATGGTGGATTTCCGGTACCGGGAATCGAACCCGGGCCTCCTGGGTGAGAGCCAGGTATCCTAGCCACTAGACGACACCGGATAACGACACACGCACTCCTCCAACAAACACGGTGAGCGTCCACCCGCTACTTGACGACAACTGCAAAAATTAACGCTTCCACTTCGTAGAACGGCATGCTCTGGACGTATCTCGTGGAGACGAACGCCAGCAATCATGAGACCAAACTGCGCCGGTGAATCCTGTTGTTACACCGCGCACTGTGCTACGACAGTTTAAGAGAGCGACGCTCACGCTTTGCTGCGCTATTTCCTTCGCGGGAAATCAGTGCTCCTGTTTTCGAGACAGAAAACGTTGGCAGCGGTGGGATTCGAACCCACGCCTCCGAAGAGACTGGTGCCTGAAACCAGCGCCTTAGACCGCTCGGCCACGCTACCTACGCGCCGCGGCCGCCGCAGGAGCTGCGTTCTACCCCACGAGAACACAGCGCAATGGCACAAAAACGAGAAGTAAAAATTGGCAGCGGTGGGATTCGAACCCACGCCTCCGAAGAGACTGGTGCCTGAAACCAGCGCCTTAGACCGCTCGGCCACGCTACCTACGCGACGCGGCCGCCGCAGGAGCTGCGTTCTACCCCACGAGAACACAGCGCAATGGCACAAAAACGAGAAGTAAAAATTGGCAGCGGTGGGATTCGAACCCACGCCTCCGAAGAGACTGGTGCCTTAAACCAGCGCCTTAGACCGCTCGGCCACGCTACCTGCGCCAGCGTTCCCCGCGTCTCTAGAAAACAGTGCACGACACAGTTTCCTGTTGTGCTGCGACTCGCTGCTCATGCATCGCACCTCAAACAACTGCCCCTTTCGACTATAGATTTAACCTCTCAGGCAGCTACCCACGCCCTGGGGCGGCCGAATTTCTTGTTGCTGATAATGAAATGGTAGTGCAACCTGCGGCGTGCGGAACATGAGTGTAAAGTGATGAGAGCATTGTGATTTCAAACACTGGGTGACGATCATGATTGCAGCAACAGCAAGGCAAAACCTTCAAAATTGCCGTGACCAGGATTCGAACCTGGGTTTTTGCGGCCACAACGCAATGTCCTAACCACTAGACGATCACGGCCGCGGAGGCGCCCGGGGAAGCAGTTCTCGCGACTGCACCCGCCCGGTACACAGCAAAGCTCAGCCCACTGCGTCAGACGCGATCTCCATTATATGTATACGGGCAAACGAAACGTGCCTGCGCTGTTAGGACACTAACCAGAGTGGGTAGCTGCATTCATCTCCCTGGCAGTGTCTTGCAGTCCTCCAAGTCTGTTGACCACAGGTGGACAGGTGTCGCATCTCTCTCGCCGTCACTTGTGGCCGTCATTCATACTTAACGTGCTTTTCTGCAAGCGTCAGCGTAGCGTCAGTCGAGCAAAGTCGGGACAAGTCGCCTAAGAGGAGCAACAAAATGGTGGATTTCCGGTAC
The DNA here is from genome assembly GCF_023898315.1 of Schistocerca nitens. Lineage (NCBI taxonomy): Eukaryota > Metazoa > Arthropoda > Insecta > Orthoptera > Acrididae > Schistocerca > Schistocerca nitens. The sequence continues at coordinate 910,644,318 of NC_064615.1, forward strand.
CGGGAATCGAACCTGGGCCTCCTGGGTGAGAGCCAGGTATCCTAGCCACTAGACGACACCGGATAACGACACACGCACTCCTCCAACAAACACGGTGAGCGTCCACCCGCTACTTGACGACAACTGCAAAAATTAACGCTTCCACTTCGTAGAACGGCATGCTCTGGACGTATCTCGTGGAGACGAACGCCAGCAATCATGAGACCAAACTGCGCCGGTGAATCCTGTTGTTACACCGCGCACTGTGCTACGACAGTTTAAGAGAGCGACGCTCACGCTTTGCTGCGCTATTTCCTTCGCGGGAAATCAGTGCTCCTGTTTTCGAGACAGAAAACGTTGGCAGCGGTGGGATTCGAACCCACGCCTCCGAAGAGACTGGTGCCTGAAACCAGCGCCTTAGACCGCTCGGCCACGCTACCTACGCGACGCGGCCGCCGCAGGAGCTGCGTTCTACCCCACGAGAACACAGCGCAATGGCACAAAAACGAGAAGTAAAAATTGGCAGCGGTGGGATTCGAACCCACGCCTCCGAAGAGACTGGTGCCTGAAACCAGCGCCTTAGACCGCTCGGCCACGCTACCTACGCGACGCGGCCGCCGCAGGAGCTGCGTTCTACCCCACGAGAACACAGCGCAATGGCACAAAAACGAGAAGTAAAAATTGGCAGCGGTGGGATTCGAACCCACGCCTCCGAAGAGACTGGTGCCTTAAACCAGCGCCTTAGACCGCTCGGCCACGCTACCTGCGCCAGCGTTCCCCGCGTCTCTAGAAAACAGTGCACGACACAGTTTCCTGTTGTGCTGCGACTCGCTGCTCATGCATCGCACCTCAAACAACTGCCCCTTTCGACTATAGATTTAACCTCTCAGGCAGCTACCCACGCCCTGGGGCGGCCGAATTTCTTGTTGCTGATAATGAAATGGTAGTGCAACCTGCGGCGTGCGGAACATGAGTGTAAAGTGATGAGAGCATTGTGATTTCAAACACTGGGTGACGATCATGATTGCAGCAACAGCAAGGCAAAACCTTCAAAATTGCCGTGACCAGGATTCGAACCTGGGTTTTTGCGGCCACAACGCAATGTCCTAACCACTAGACGATCACGGCCGCGGAGGCGCCCGGGGAAGCAGTTCTCGCGACTGCACCCGCCCGGTACACAGCAAAGCTCAGCCCACTGCGTCAGACGCGATCTCCATTATATGTATACGGGCAAACGAAACGTGCCTGCGCTGTTAGGACACTAACCAGAGTGGGTAGCTGCATTCATCTCCCTGGCAGTGTCTTGCAGTCCTCCAAGTCTGTTGACCACAGGTGGACAGGTGTCGCATCTCTCTCGCCGTCACTTGTGGCCGTCATTCATACTTAACGTGCTTTTCTGCAAGCGTCAGTCGAGCAAAGTCGGGACAAGTCGCCTAAGAGGAGCAACAAAATGGTGGATTTCCGGTACCGGGAATCGAACCCGGGCCTCCTGGGTGAGAGCCAGGTATCCTAGCCACTAGACGACACCGGATAACGACACACGCACTCCTCCAACAAACACGGTGAGCGTCCACCCGCTACTTGACGACAACTGCAAAAATTAACGCTTCCACTTCGTAGAACGGCATGCTCTGGACGTATCTCGTGGAGACGAACGCCAGCAATCATGAGACCAAACTGCGCCGGTGAATCCTGTTGTTACACCGCGCACTGTGCTACGACAGTTTAAGAGAGCGACGCTCACGCTTTGCTGCGCTATTTCCTTCGCGGGAAATCAGTGCTCCTGTTTTCGAGACAGAAAACGTTGGCAGCGGTGGGATTCGAACCCACGCCTCCGAAGAGACTGGTGCCTGAAACCAGCGCCTTAGACCGCTCGGCCACGCTACCTACGCGCCGCGGCCGCCGCAGGAGCTGCGTTCTACCCCACGAGAACACAGCGCAATGGCACAAAAACGAGAAGTAAAAATTGGCAGCGGTGGGATTCGAACCCACGCCTCCGAAGAGACTGGTGCCTGAAACCAGCGCCTTAGACCGCTCGGCCACGCTACCTACGCGACGCGGCCGCCGCAGGAGCTGCGTTCTACCCCACGAGAACACAGCGCAATGGCACAAAAACGAGAAGTAAAAATTGGCAGCGGTGGGATTCGAACCCACGCCTCCGAAGAGACTGGTGCCTTAAACCAGCGCCTTAGACCGCTCGGCCACGCTACCTGCGCCAGCGTTCCCCGCGTCTCTAGAAAACAGTGCACGACACAGTTTCCTGTTGTGCTGCGACTCGCTGCTCATGCATCGCACCTCAAACAACTGCCCCTTTCGACTATATATTTAACCTCTCAGGCAGCTACCCACGCCCTGGGGCGGCCGAATTTCTTGTTGCTGATAATGAAATGGTAGTGCAACCTGCGGCGTGCGGAACATGAGTGTAAAGTGATGAGAGCATTGTGATTTCAAACACTGGGTGACGATCATGATTGCAGCAACAGCAAGGCAAAACCTTCAAAATTGCCGTGACCAGGATTCGAACCTGGGTTTTTGCGGCCACAACGCAATGTCCTAACCACTAGACGATCACGGCCGCGGAGGCGCCCGGGGAAGCAGTTCTCGCGACTGCACCCGCCCGGTACACAGCAAAGCTCAGCCCACTGCGTCAGACGCGATCTCCATTATATGTATACGGGCAAACGAAACGTGCCTGCGCTGTTAGGACACTAACCAGAGTGGGTAGCTGCATTCATCTCCCTGGCAGTGTCTTGCAGTCCTCCAAGTCTGTTGACCACAGGTGGACAGGTGTCGCATCTCTCTCGCCGTCACTTGTGGCCGTCATTCATACTTAACGTGCTTTTCTGCAAGCGTCAGTCGAGCAAAGTCGGGACAAGTCGCCTAAGAGGAGCAACAAAATGGTGGATTTCCGGTACCGGGAATCGAACCCGGGCCTCCTGGGTGAGAGCCAGGTATCCTAGCCACTAGACGACACCGGATAACGACACACGCACTCCTCCAACAAACACGGTGAGCGTCCACCCGCTACTTGACGACAACTGCAAAAATTAACGCTTCCACTTCGTAGAACGGCATGCTCTGGACGTATCTCGTGGAGACGAACGCCAGCAATCATGAGACCAAACTGCGCCGGTGAATCCTGTTGTTACACCGCGCACTGTGCTACGACAGTTTAAGAGAGCGACGCTCACGCTTTGCTGCGCTATTTCCTTCGCGGGAAATCAGTGCTCCTGTTTTCGAGACAGAAAACGTTGGCAGCGGTGGGATTCGAACCCACGCCTCCGAAGAGACTGGTGCCTGAAACCAGCGCCTTAGACCGCTCGGCCACGCTACCTACGCGACGCGGCCGCCGCAGGAGCTGCGTTCTACCCCACGAGAACACAGCGCAATGGCACAAAAACGAGAAGTAAAAATTGGCAGCGGTGGGATTCGAACCCACGCCTCCGAAGAGACTGGTGCCTGAAACCAGCGCCTTAGACCGCTCGGCCACGCTACCTACGCGACGCGGCCGCCGCAGGAGCTGCGTTCTACCCCACGAGAACACAGCGCAATGGCACAAAAACGAGAAGTAAAAATTGGCAGCGGTGGGATTCGAACCCACGCCTCCGAAGAGACTGGTGCCTTAAACCAGCGCCTTAGACCGCTCGGCCACGCTACCTGCGCCAGCGTTCCCCGCGTCTCTAGAAAACAGTGCACGACACAGTTTCCTGTTGTGCTGCGACTCGCTGCTCATGCATCGCACCTCAAACAACTGCCCCTTTCGACTATAGATTTAACCTCTCAGGCAGCTACCCACGCCCTGGGGCGGCCGAATTTCTTGTTGCTGATAATGAAATGGTAGTGCAACCTGCGGCGTGCGGAACATGAGTGTAAAGTGATGAGAGCATTGTGATTTCAAACACTGGGTGACGATCATGATTGCAGCAACAGCAAGGCAAAACCTTCAAAATTGCCGTGACCAGGATTCGAACCTGGGTTTTTGCGGCCACAACGCAATGTCCTAACCACTAGACGATCACGGCCGCGGAGGCGCCCGGGGAAGCAGTTCTCGCGACTGCACCCGCCCGGTACACAGCAAAGCTCAGCCCACTGCGTCAGACGCGATCTCCATTATATGTATACGGGCAAACGAAACGTGCCTGCGCTGTTAGGACACTAACCAGAGTGGGTAGCTGCATTCATCTCCCTGGCAGTGTCTTGCAGTCCTCCAAGTCTGTTGACCACAGGTGGACAGGTGTCGCATCTCTCTCGCCGTCACTTGTGGCCGTCATTCATACTTAACGTGCTTTTCTGCAAGCGTCAGCGTAGCGTCAGTCGAGCAAAGTCGGGACAAGTCGCCTAAGAGGAGCAACAAAATGGTGGATTTCCGGTACCGGGAATCGAACCCGGGCCTCCTGGGTGAGAGCCAGGTATCCTAGCCACTAGACGACACCGGATAACGACACACGCACTCCTCCAACAAACACGGTGAGCGTCCACCCGCTACTTGACGACAACTGCAAAAATTAACGCTTCCACTTCGTAGAACGGCATGCTCTGGACGTATCTCGTGGAGACGAACGCCAGCAATCATGAGACCAAACTGCGCCGGTGAATCCTGTTGTTACACCGCGCACTGTGCTACGACAGTTTAAGAGAGCGACGCTCACGCTTTGCTGCGCTATTTCCTTCGCGGGAAATCAGTGCTCCTGTTTTCGAGACAGAAAACGTTGGCAGCGGTGGGATTCGAACCCACGCCTCCGAAGAGACTGGTGCCTGAAACCAGCGCCTTAGACCGCTCGGCCACGCTACCTACGCGACGCGGCCGCCGCAGGAGCTGCGTTCTACCCCACGAGAACACAGCGCAATGGCACAAAAACGAGAAGTAAAAATTGGCAGCGGTGGGATTCGAACCCACGCCTCCGAAGAGACTGGTGCCTGAAACCAGCGCCTTAGACCGCTCGGCCACGCTACCTACGCGACGCGGCCGCCGCAGGAGCTGCGTTCTACCCCACGAGAACACAGCGCAATGGCACAAAAACGAGAAGTAAAAATTGGCAGCGGTGGGATTCGAACCCACGCCTCCGAAGAGACTGGTGCCTTAAACCAGCGCCTTAGACCGCTCGGCCACGCTACCTGCGCCAGCGTTCCCCGCGTCTCTAGAAAACAGTGCACGACACAGTTTCCTGTTGTGCTGCGACTCGCTGCTCATGCATCGCACCTCAAACAACTGCCCCTTTCGACTATAGATTTAACCTCTCAGGCAGCTACCCACGCCCTGGGGCGGCCGAATTTCTTGTTGCTGATAATGAAATGGTAGTGCAACCTGCGGCGTGCGGAACATGAGTGTAAAGTGATGAGAGCATTGTGATTTCAAACACTGGGTGACGATCATGATTGCAGCAACAGCAAGGCAAAACCTTCAAAATTGCCGTGACCAGGATTCGAACCTGGGTTTTTGCGGCCACAACGCAATGTCCTAACCACTAGACGATCACGGCCGCGGAGGCGCCCGGGGAAGCAGTTCTCGCGACTGCACCCGCCCGGTACACAGCAAAGCTCAGCCCACTGCGTCAGACGCGATCTCCATTATATGTATACGGGCAAACGAAACGTGCCTGCGCTGTTAGGACACTAACCAGAGTGGGTAGCTGCATTCATCTCCCTGGCAGTGTCTTGCAGTCCTCCAAGTCTGTTGACCACAGGTGGACAGGTGTCGCATCTCTCTCGCCGTCACTTGTGGCCGTCATTCATACTTAACGTGCTTTTCTGCAAGCGTCAGTCGAGCAAAGTCGGGACAAGTCGCCTAAGAGGAGCAACAAAATGGTGGATTTCCGGTACCGGGAATCGAACCCGGGCCTCCTGGGTGAGAGCCAGGTATCCTAGCCACTAGACGACACCGGATAACGACACACGCACTCCTCCAACAAACACGGTGAGCGTCCACCCGCTACTTGACGACAACTGCAAAAATTAACGCTTCCACTTCGTAGAACGGCATGCTCTGGACGTATCTCGTGGAGACGAACGCCAGCAATCATGAGACCAAACTGCGCCGGTGAATCCTGTTGTTACACCGCGCACTGTGCTACGACAGTTTAAGAGAGCGACGCTCACGCTTTGCTGCGCTATTTCCTTCGCGGGAAATCAGTGCTCCTGTTTTCGAGACAGAAAACGTTGGCAGCGGTGGGATTCGAACCCACGCCTCCGAAGAGACTGGTGCCTGAAACCAGCGCCTTAGACCGCTCGGCCACGCTACCTACGCGCCGCGGCCGCCGCAGGAGCTGCGTTCTACCCCACGAGAACACAGCGCAATGGCACAAAAACGAGAAGTAAAAATTGGCAGCGGTGGGATTCGAACCCACGCCTCCGAAGAGACTGGTGCCTGAAACCAGCGCCTTAGACCGCTCGGCCACGCTACCTACGCGACGCGGCCGCCGCAGGAGCTGCGTTCTACCCCACGAGAACACAGCGCAATGGCACAAAAACGAGAAGTAAAAATTGGCAGCGGTGGGATTCGAACCCACGCCTCCGAAGAGACTGGTGCCTTAAACCAGCGCCTTAGACCGCTCGGCCACGCTACCTGCGCCAGCGTTCCCCGCGTCTCTAGAAAACAGTGCACGACACAGTTTCCTGTTGTGCTGCGACTCGCTGCTCATGCATCGCACCTCAAACAACTGCCCCTTTCGACTATATATTTAACCTCTCAGGCAGCTACCCACGCCCTGGGGCGGCCGAATTTCTTGTTGCTGATAATGAAATGGTAGTGCAACCTGCGGCGTGCGGAACATGAGTGTAAAGTGATGAGAGCATTGTGATTTCAAACACTGGGTGACGATCATGATTGCAGCAACAGCAAGGCAAAACCTTCAAAATTGCCGTGACCAGGATTCGAACCTGGGTTTTTGCGGCCACAACGCAATGTCCTAACCACTAGACGATCACGGCCGCGGAGGCGCCCGGGGAAGCAGTTCTCGCGACTGCACCCGCCCGGTACACAGCAAAGCTCAGCCCACTGCGTCAGACGCGATCTCCATTATATGTATACGGGCAAACGAAACGTGCCTGCGCTGTTAGGACACTAACCAGAGTGGGTAGCTGCATTCATCTCCCTGGCAGTGTCTTGCAGTCCTCCAAGTCTGTTGACCACAGGTGGACAGGTGTCGCATCTCTCTCGCCGTCACTTGTGGCCGTCATTCATACTTAACGTGCTTTTCTGCAAGCGTCAGCGTAGCGTCAGTCGAGCAAAGTCGGGACAAGTCGCCTAAGAGGAGCAACAAAATGGTGGATTTCCGGTACCGGGAATCGAACCCGGGCCTCCTGGGTGAGAGCCAGGTATCCTAGCCACTAGACGACACCGGATAACGACACACGCACTCCTCCAACAAACACGGTGAGCGTCCACCCGCTACTTGACGACAACTGCAAAAATTAACGCTTCCACTTCGTAGAACGGCATGCTCTGGACGTATCTCGTGGAGACGAACGCCAGCAATCATGAGACCAAACTGCGCCGGTGAATCCTGTTGTTACACCGCGCACTGTGCTACGACAGTTTAAGAGAGCGACGCTCACGCTTTGCTGCGCTATTTCCTTCGCGGGAAATCAGTGCTCCTGTTTTCGAGACAGAAAACGTTGGCAGCGGTGGGATTCGAACCCACGCCTCCGAAGAGACTGGTGCCTGAAACCAGCGCCTTAGACCGCTCGGCCACGCTACCTACGCGACGCGGCCGCCGCAGGAGCTGCGTTCTACCCCACGAGAACACAGCGCAATGGCACAAAAACGAGAAGTAAAAATTGGCAGCGGTGGGATTCGAACCCACGCCTCCGAAGAGACTGGTGCCTGAAACCAGCGCCTTAGACCGCTCGGCCACGCTACCTACGCGACGCGGCCGCCGCAGGAGCTGCGTTCTACCCCACGAGAACACAGCGCAATGGCACAAAAACGAGAAGTAAAAATTGGCAGCGGTGGGATTCGAACCCACGCCTCCGAAGAGACTGGTGCCTTAAACCAGCGCCTTAGACCGCTCGGCCACGCTACCTGCGCCAGCGTTCCCCGCGTCTCTAGAAAACAGTGCACGACACAGTTTCCTGTTGTGCTGCGACTCGCTGCTCATGCATCGCACCTCAAACAACTGCCCCTTTCGACTATAGATTTAACCTCTCAGGCAGCTACCCACGCCCTGGGGCGGCCGAATTTCTTGTTGCTGATAATGAAATGGTAGTGCAACCTGCGGCGTGCGGAACATGAGTGTAAAGTGATGAGAGCATTGTGATTTCAAACACTGGGTGACGATCATGATTGCAGCAACAGCAAGGCAAAACCTTCAAAATTGCCGTGACCAGGATTCGAACCTGGGTTTTTGCGGCCACAACGCAATGTCCTAACCACTAGACGATCACGGCCGCGGAGGCGCCCGGGGAAGCAGTTCTCGCGACTGCACCCGCCCGGTACACAGCAAAGCTCAGCCCACTGCGTCAGACGCGATCTCCATTATATGTATACGGGCAAACGAAACGTGCCTGCGCTGTTAGGACACTAACCAGAGTGGGTAGCTGCATTCATCTCCCTGGCAGTGTCTTGCAGTCCTCCAAGTCTGTTGACCACAGGTGGACAGGTGTCGCATCTCTCTCGCCGTCACTTGTGGCCGTCATTCATACTTAACGTGCTTTTCTGCAAGCGTCAGTCGAGCAAAGTCGGGACAAGTCGCCTAAGAGGAGCAACAAAATGGTGGATTTCCGGTACCGGGAATCGAACCCGGGCCTCCTGGGTGAGAGCCAGGTATCCTAGCCACTAGACGACACCGGATAACGACACACGCACTCCTCCAACAAACACGGTGAGCGTCCACCCGCTACTTGACGACAACTGCAAAAATTAACGCTTCCACTTCGTAGAACGGCATGCTCTGGACGTATCTCGTGGAGACGAACGCCAGCAATCATGAGACCAAACTGCGCCGGTGAATCCTGTTGTTACACCGCGCACTGTGCTACGACAGTTTAAGAGAGCGACGCTCACGCTTTGCTGCGCTATTTCCTTCGCGGGAAATCAGTGCTCCTGTTTTCGAGACAGAAAACGTTGGCAGCGGTGGGATTCGAACCCACGCCTCCGAAGAGACTGGTGCCTGAAACCAGCGCCTTAGACCGCTCGGCCACGCTACCTACGCGCCGCGGCCGCCGCAGGAGCTGCGTTCTACCCCACGAGAACACAGCGCAATGGCACAAAAACGAGAAGTAAAAATTGGCAGCGGTGGGATTCGAACCCACGCCTCCGAAGAGACTGGTGCCTGAAACCAGCGCCTTAGACCGCTCGGCCACGCTACCTACGCGACGCGGCCGCCGCAGGAGCTGCGTTCTACCCCACGAGAACACAGCGCAATGGCACAAAAACGAGAAGTAAAAATTGGCAGCGGTGGGATTCGAACCCACGCCTCCGAAGAGACTGGTGCCTTAAACCAGCGCCTTAGACCGCTCGGCCACGCTACCTGCGCCAGCGTTCCCCGCGTCTCTAGAAAACAGTGCACGACACAGTTTCCTGTTGTGCTGCGACTCGCTGCTCATGCATCGCACCTCAAACAACTGCCCCTTTCGACTATATATTTAACCTCTCAGGCAGCTACCCACGCCCTGGGGCGGCCGAATTTCTTGTTGCTGATAATGAAATGGTAGTGCAACCTGCGGCGTGCGGAACATGAGTGTAAAGTGATGAGAGCATTGTGATTTCAAACACTGGGTGACGATCATGATTGCAGCAACAGCAAGGCAAAACCTTCAAAATTGCCGTGACCAGGATTCGAACCTGGGTTTTTGCGGCCACAACGCAATGTCCTAACCACTAGACGATCACGGCCGCGGAGGCGCCCGGGGAAGCAGTTCTCGCGACTGCACCCGCCCGGTACACAGCAAAGCTCAGCCCACTGCGTCAGACGCGATCTCCATTATATGTATACGGGCAAACGAAACGTGCCTGCGCTGTTAGGACACTAACCAGAGTGGGTAGCTGCATTCATCTCCCTGGCAGTGTCTTGCAGTCCTCCAAGTCTGTTGACCACAGGTGGACAGGTGTCGCATCTCTCTCGCCGTCACTTGTGGCCGTCATTCATACTTAACGTGCTTTTCTGCAAGCGTCAGCGTAGCGTCAGTCGAGCAAAGTCGGGACAAGTCGCCTAAGAGGAGCAACAAAATGGTGGATTTCCGGTACCGGGAATCGAACCCGGGCCTCCTGGGTGAGAGCCAGGTATCCTAGCCACTAGACGACACCGGATAACGACACACGCACTCCTCCAACAAACACGGTGAGCGTCCACCCGCTACTTGACGACAACTGCAAAAATTAACGCTTCCACTTCGTAGAACGGCATGCTCTGGACGTATCTCGTGGAGACGAACGCCAGCAATCATGAGACCAAACTGCGCCGGTGAATCCTGTTGTTACACCGCGCACTGTGCTACGACAGTTTAAGAGAGCGACGCTCACGCTTTGCTGCGCTATTTCCTTCGCGGGAAATCAGTGCTCCTGTTTTCGAGACAGAAAACGTTGGCAGCGGTGGGATTCGAACCCACGCCTCCGAAGAGACTGGTGCCTGAAACCAGCGCCTTAGACCGCTCGGCCACGCTACCTACGCGCCGCGGCCGCCGCAGGAGCTGCGTTCTACCCCACGAGAACACAGCGCAATGGCACAAAAACGAGAAGTAAAAATTGGCAGCGGTGGGATTCGAACCCACGCCTCCGAAGAGACTGGTGCCTGAAACCAGCGCCTTAGACCGCTCGGCCACGCTACCTACGCGACGCGGCCGCCGCAGGAGCTGCGTTCTACCCCACGAGAACACAGCGCAATGGCACAAAAACGAGAAGTAAAAATTGGCAGCGGTGGGATTCGAACCCACGCCTCCGAAGAGACTGGTGCCTTAAACCAGCGCCTTAGACCGCTCGGCCACGCTACCTGCGCCAGCGTTCCCCGCGTCTCTAGAAAACAGTGCACGACACAGTTTCCTGTTGTGCTGCGACTCGCTGCTCATGCATCGCACCTCAAACAACTGCCCCTTTCGACTATAGATTTAACCTCTCAGGCAGCTACCCACGCCCTGGGGCGGCCGAATTTCTTGTTGCTGATAATGAAATGGTAGTGCAACCTGCGGCGTGCGGAACATGAGTGTAAAGTGATGAGAGCATTGTGATTTCAAACACTGGGTGACGATCATGATTGCAGCAACAGCAAGGCAAAACCTTCAAAATTGCCGTGACCAGGATTCGAACCTGGGTTTTTGCGGCCACAACGCAATGTCCTAACCACTAGACGATCACGGCCGCGGAGGCGCCCGGGGAAGCAGTTCTCGCGACTGCACCCGCCCGGTACACAGCAAAGCTCAGCCCACTGCGTCAGACGCGATCTCCATTATATGTATACGGGCAAACGAAACGTGCCTGCGCTGTTAGGACACTAACCAGAGTGGGTAGCTGCATTCATCTCCCTGGCAGTGTCTTGCAGTCCTCCAAGTCTGTTGACCACAGGTGGACAGGTGTCGCATCTCTCTCGCCGTCACTTGTGGCCGTCATTCATACTTAACGTGCTTTTCTGCAAGCGTCAGTCGAGCAAAGTCGGGACAAGTCGCCTAAGAGGAGCAACAAAATGGTGGATTTCCGGTACCGGGAATCGAACCCGGGCCTCCTGGGTGAGAGCCAGGTATCCTAGCCACTAGACGACACCGGATAACGACACACGCACTCCTCCAACAAACACGGTGAGCGTCCACCCGCTACTTGACGACAACTGCAAAAATTAACGCTTCCACTTCGTAGAACGGCATGCTCTGGACGTATCTCGTGGAGACGAACGCCAGCAATCATGAGACCAAACTGCGCCGGTGAATCCTGTTGTTACACCGCGCACTGTGCTACGACAGTTTAAGAGAGCGACGCTCACGCTTTGCTGCGCTATTTCCTTCGCGGGAAATCAGTGCTCCTGTTTTCGAGACAGAAAACGTTGGCAGCGGTGGGATTCGAACCCACGCCTCCGAAGAGACTGGTGCCTGAAACCAGCGCCTTAGACCGCTCGGCCACGCTACCTACGCGACGCGGCCGCCGCAGGAGCTGCGTTCTACCCCACGAGAACACAGCGCAATGGCACAAAAACGAGAAGTAAAAATTGGCAGCGGTGGGATTCGAACCCACGCCTCCGAAGAGACTGGTGCCTGAAACCAGCGCCTTAGACCGCTCGGCCACGCTACCTACGCGACGCGGCCGCCGCAGGAGCTGCGTTCTACCCCACGAGAACACAGCGCAATGGCACAAAAACGAGAAGTAAAAATTGGCAGCGGTGGGATTCGAACCCACGCCTCCGAAGAGACTGGTGCCTTAAACCAGCGCCTTAGACCGCTCGGCCACGCTACCTGCGCCAGCGTTCCCCGCGTCTCTAGAAAACAGTGCACGACACAGTTTCCTGTTGTGCTGCGACTCGCTGCTCATGCATCGCACCTCAAACAACTGCCCCTTTCGACTATAGATTTAACCTCTCAGGCAGCTACCCACGCCCTGGGGCGGCCGAATTTCTTGTTGCTGATAATGAAATGGTAGTGCAACCTGCGGCGTGCGGAACATGAGTGTAAAGTGATGAGAGCATTGTGATTTCAAACACTGGGTGACGATCATGATTGCAGCAACAGCAAGGCAAAACCTTCAAAATTGCCGTGACCAGGATTCGAACCTGGGTTTTTGCGGCCACAACGCAATGTCCTAACCACTAGACGATCACGGCCGCGGAGGGCAGTTCTCGCGACTGCACCCGCCCGGTACACAGCAAAGCTCAGCCCACTGCGTCAGACGCGATCTCCATTATATGTATACGGGCAAACGAAACGTGCCTGCGCTGTTAGGACACTAACCAGAGTGGGTAGCTGCATTCATCTCCCTGGCAGTGTCTTGCAGTCCTCCAAGTCTGTTGACCACAGGTGGACAGGTGTCGCATCTCTCTCGCCGTCACTTGTGGCCGTCATTCATACTTAACGTGCTTTTCTGCAAGCGTCAGCGTAGCGTCAGTCGAGCAAAGTCGGGACAAGTCGCCTAAGAGGAGCAACAAAATGGTGGATTTCCGGTACCGGGAATCGAACCCGGGCCTCCTGGGTGAGAGCCAGGTATCCTAGCCACTAGACGACACCGGATAACGACACACGCACTCCTCCAACAAACACGGTGAGCGTCCACCCGCTACTTGACGACAACTGCAAAAATTAACGCTTCCACTTCGTAGAACGGCATGCTCTGGACGTATCTCGTGGAGACGAACGCCAGCAATCATGAGACCAAACTGCGCCGGTGAATCCTGTTGTTACACCGCGCACTGTGCTACGACAGTTTAAGAGAGCGACGCTCACGCTTTGCTGCGCTATTTCCTTCGCGGGAAATCAGTGCTCCTGTTTTCGAGACAGAAAACGTTGGCAGCGGTGGGATTCGAACCCACGCCTCCGAAGAGACTGGTGCCTGAAACCAGCGCCTTAGACCGCTCGGCCACGCTACCTACGCGCCGCGGCCGCCGCAGGAGCTGCGTTCTACCCCACGAGAACACAGCGCAATGGCACAAAAACGAGAAGTAAAAATTGGCAGCGGTGGGATTCGAACCCACGCCTCCGAAGAGACTGGTGCCTGAAACCAGCGCCTTAGACCGCTCGGCCACGCTACCTACGCGACGCGGCCGCCGCAGGAGCTGCGTTCTACCCCACGAGAACACAGCGCAATGGCACAAAAACGAGAAGTAAAAATTGGCAGCGGTGGGATTCGAACCCACGCCTCCGAAGAGACTGGTGCCTTAAACCAGCGCCTTAGACCGCTCGGCCACGCTACCTGCGCCAGCGTTCCCCGCGTCTCTAGAAAACAGTGCACGACACAGTTTCCTGTTGTGCTGCGACTCGCTGCTCATGCATCGCACCTCAAACAACTGCCCCTTTCGACTATATATTTAACCTCTCAGGCAGCTACCCACGCCCTGGGGCGGCCGAATTTCTTGTTGCTGATAATGAAATGGTAGTGCAACCTGCGGCGTGCGGAACATGAGTGTAAAGTGATGAGAGCATTGTGATTTCAAACACTGGGTGACGATCATGATTGCAGCAACAGCAAGGCAAAACCTTCAAAATTGCCGTGACCAGGATTCGAACCTGGGTTTTTGCGGCCACAACGCAATGTCCTAACCACTAGACGATCACGGCCGCGGAGGCGCCCGGGGAAGCAGTTCTCGCGACTGCACCCGCCCGGTACACAGCAAAGCTCAGCCCACTGCGTCAGACGCGATCTCCATTATATGTATACGGGCAAACGAAACGTGCCTGCGCTGTTAGGACACTAACCAGAGTGGGTAGCTGCATTCATCTCCCTGGCAGTGTCTTGCAGTCCTCCAAGTCTGTTGACCACAGGTGGACAGGTGTCGCATCTCTCTCGCCGTCACTTGTGGCCGTCATTCATACTTAACGTGCTTTTCTGCAAGCGTCAGCGTAGCGTCAGTCGAGCAAAGTCGGGACAAGTCGCCTAAGAGGAGCAACAAAATGGTGGATTTCCGGTACCGGGAATCGAACCCGGGCCTCCTGGGTGAGAGCCAGGTATCCTAGCCACTAGACGACACCGGATAACGACACACGCACTCCTCCAACAAACACGGTGAGCGTCCACCCGCTACTTGACGACAACTGCAAAAATTAACGCTTCCACTTCGTAGAACGGCATGCTCTGGACGTATCTCGTGGAGACGAACGCCAGCAATCATGAGACCAAACTGCGCCGGTGAATCCTGTTGTTACACCGCGCACTGTGCTACGACAGTTTAAGAGAGCGACGCTCACGCTTTGCTGCGCTATTTCCTTCGCGGGAAATCAGTGCTCCTGTTTTCGAGACAGAAAACGTTGGCAGCGGTGGGATTCGAACCCACGCCTCCGAAGAGACTGGTGCCTGAAACCAGCGCCTTAGACCGCTCGGCCACGCTACCTACGCGCCGCGGCCGCCGCAGGAGCTGCGTTCTACCCCACGAGAACACAGCGCAATGGCACAAAAACGAGAAGTAAAAATTGGCAGCGGTGGGATTCGAACCCACGCCTCCGAAGAGACTGGTGCCTTAAACCAGCGCCTTAGACCGCTCGGCCACGCTACCTGCGCCAGCGTTCCCCGCGTCTCTAGAAAACAGTGCACGACACAGTTTCCTGTTGTGCTGCGACTCGCTGCTCATGCATCGCACCTCAAACAACTGCCCCTTTCGACTATAGATTTAACCTCTCAGGCAGCTACCCACGCCCTGGGGCGGCCGAATTTCTTGTTGCTGATAATGAAATGGTAGTGCAACCTGCGGCGTGCGGAACATGAGTGTAAAGTGATGAGAGCATTGTGATTTCAAACACTGGGTGACGATCATGATTGCAGCAACAGCAAGGCAAAACCTTCAAAATTGCCGTGACCAGGATTCGAACCTGGGTTTTTGCGGCCACAACGCAATGTCCTAACCACTAGACGATCACGGCCGCGGAGGCGCCCGGGGAAGCAGTTCTCGCGACTGCACCCGCCCGGTACACAGCAAAGCTCAGCCCACTGCGTCAGACGCGATCTCCATTATATGTATACGGGCAAACGAAACGTGCCTGCGCTGTTAGGACACTAACCAGAGTGGGTAGCTGCATTCATCTCCCTGGCAGTGTCTTGCAGTCCTCCAAGTCTGTTGACCACAGGTGGACAGGTGTCGCATCTCTCTCGCCGTCACTTGTGGCCGTCATTCATACTTAACGTGCTTTTCTGCAAGCGTCAGTCGAGCAAAGTCGGGACAAGTCGCCTAAGAGGAGCAACAAAATGGTGGATTTCCGGTACCGGGAATCGAACCCGGGCCTCCTGGGTGAGAGCCAGGTATCCTAGCCACTAGACGACACCGGATAACGACACACGCACTCCTCCAACAAACACGGTGAGCGTCCACCCGCTACTTGACGACAACTGCAAAAATTAACGCTTCCACTTCGTAAAACGGCATGCTCTGGACGTATCTCGTGGAGACGAACGCCAGCAATCATGAGACCAAACTGCGCCGGTGAATCCTGTTGTTACACCGCGCACTGTGCTACGACAGTTTAAGAGAGCGACGCTCACGCTTTGCTGCGCTATTTCCTTCGCGGGAAATCAGTGCTCCTGTTTTCGAGACAGAAAACGTTGGCAGCGGTGGGATTCGAACCCACGCCTCCGAAGAGACTGGTGCCTGAAACCAGCGCCTTAGACCGCTCGGCCACGCTACCTACGCGACGCGGCCGCCGCAGGAGCTGCGTTCGACCCCACGAGAACACAGCGCAATGGCACAAAAACGAGAAGTAAAAATTGGCAGCGGTGGGATTCGAACCCACGCCTCCGAAGAGACTGGTGCCTTAAACCAGCGCCTTAGACCGCTCGGCCACGCTACCTGCGCCAGCGTTCCCCGCGTCTCTAGAAAACAGTGCACGACACAGTTTCCTGTTGTGCTGCGACTCGCTGCTCATGCATCGCACCTCAAACAACTGCCCCTTTCGACTATAGATTTAACCTCTCAGGCAGCTACCCACGCCCTGGGGCGGCCGAATTTCTTGTTGCTGATAATGAAATGGTAGTGCAACCTGCGGCGTGCGGAACATGAGTGTAAAGTGATGAGAGCATTGTGATTTCAAACACTGGGTGACGATCATGATTGCAGCAACAGCAAGGCAAAACCTTCAAAATTGCCGTGACCAGGATTCGAACCTGGGTTTTTGCGGCCACAACGCAATGTCCTAACCACTAGACGATCACGGCCGCGGAGGCGCCCGGGGAAGCAGTTCTCGCGACTGCACCCGCCCGGTACACAGCAAAGCTCAGCCCACTGCGTCAGACGCGATCTCCATTATATGTATACGGGCAAACGAAACGTGCCTGCGCTGTTAGGACACTAACCAGAGTGGGTAGCTGCATTCATCTCCCTGGCAGTGTCTTGCAGTCCTCCAAGTCTGTTGACCACAGGTGGACAGGTGTCGCATCTCTCTCGCCGTCACTTGTGGCCGTCATTCATACTTAACGTGCTTTTCTGCAAGCGTCAGTCGAGCAAAGTCGGGACAAGTCGCCTAAGAGGAGCAACAAAATGGTGGATTTCCGGTACCGGGAATCGAACCCGGGCCTCCTGGGTGAGAGCCAGGTATCCTAGCCACTAGACGACACCGGATAACGACACACGCACTCCTCCAACAAACACGGTGAGCGTCCACCCGCTACTTGACGACAACTGCAAAAATTAACGCTTCCACTTCGTAGAACGGCATGCTCTGGACGTATCTCGTGGAGACGAACGCCAGCAATCATGAGACCAAACTGCGCCGGTGAATCCTGTTGTTACACCGCGCACTGTGCTACGACAGTTTAAGAGAGCGACGCTCACGCTTTGCTGCGCTATTTCCTTCGCGGGAAATCAGTGCTCCTGTTTTCGAGACAGAAAACGTTGGCAGCGGTGGGATTCGAACCCACGCCTCCGAAGAGACTGGTGCCTGAAACCAGCGCCTTAGACCGCTCGGCCACGCTACCTACGCGACGCGGCCGCCGCAGGAGCTGCGTTCTACCCCACGAGAACACAGCGCAATGGCACAAAAACGAGAAGTAAAAATTGGCAGCGGTGGGATTCGAACCCACGCCTCCGAAGAGACTGGTGCCTGAAACCAGCGCCTTAGACCGCTCGGCCACGCTACCTACGCGACGCGGCCGCCGCAGGAGCTGCGTTCTACCCCACGAGAACACAGCGCAATGGCACAAAAACGAGAAGTAAAAATTGGCAGCGGTGGGATTCGAACCCACGCCTCCGAAGAGACTGGTGCCTTAAACCAGCGCCTTAGACCGCTCGGCCACGCTACCTGCGCCAGCGTTCCCCGCGTCTCTAGAAAACAGTGCACGACACAGTTTCCTGTTGTGCTGCGACTCGCTGCTCATGCATCGCACCTCAAACAACTGCCCCTTTCGACTATAGATTTAACCTCTCAGGCAGCTACCCACGCCCTGGGGCGGCCGAATTTCTTGTTGCTGATAATGAAATGGTAGTGCAACCTGCGGCGTGCGGAACATGAGTGTAAAGTGATGAGAGCATTGTGATTTCAAACACTGGGTGACGATCATGATTGCAGCAACAGCAAGGCAAAACCTTCAAAATTGCCGTGACCAGGATTCGAACCTGGGTTTTTGCGGCCACAACGCAATGTCCTAACCACTAGACGATCACGGCCGCGGAGGCGCCCGGGGAAGCAGTTCTCGCGACTGCACCCGCCCGGTACACAGCAAAGCTCAGCCCACTGCGTCAGACGCGATCTCCATTATATGTATACGGGCAAACGAAACGTGCCTGCGCTGTTAGGACACTAACCAGAGTGGGTAGCTGCATTCATCTCCCTGGCAGTGTCTTGCAGTCCTCCAAGTCTGTTGACCACAGGTGGACAGGTGTCGCATCTCTCTCGCCGTCACTTGTGGCCGTCATTCATACTTAACGTGCTTTTCTGCAAGCGTCAGTCGAGCAAAGTCGGGACAAGTCGCCTAAGAGGAGCAACAAAATGGTGGATTTCCGGTACCGGGAATCGAACCCGGGCCTCCTGGGTGAGAGCCAGGTATCCTAGCCACTAGACGACACCGGATAACGACACACGCACTCCTCCAACAAACACGGTGAGCGTCCACCCGCTACTTGACGACAACTGCAAAAATTAACGCTTCCACTTCGTAGAACGGCATGCTCTGGACGTATCTCGTGGAGACGAACGCCAGCAATCATGAGACCAAACTGCGCCGGTGAATCCTGTTGTTACACCGCGCACTGTGCTACGACAGTTTAAGAGAGCGACGCTCACGCTTTGCTGCGCTATTTCCTTCGCGGGAAATCAGTGCTCCTGTTTTCGAGACAGAAAACGTTGGCAGCGGTGGGATTCGAACCCACGCCTCCGAAGAGACTGGTGCCTGAAACCAGCGCCTTAGACCGCTCGGCCACGCTACCTACGCGACGCGGCCGCCGCAGGAGCTGCGTTCTACCCCACGAGAACACAGCGCAATGGCACAAAAACGAGAAGTAAAAATTGGCAGCGGTGGGATTCGAACCCACGCCTCCGAAGAGACTGGTGCCTGAAACCAGCGCCTTAGACCGCTCGGCCACGCTACCTACGCGACGCGGCCGCCGCAGGAGCTGCGTTCTACCCCACGAGAACACAGCGCAATGGCACAAAAACGAGAAGTAAAAATTGGCAGCGGTGGGATTCGAACCCACGCCTCCGAAGAGACTGGTGCCTTAAACCAGCGCCTTAGACCGCTCGGCCACGCTACCTGCGCCAGCGTTCCCCGCGTCTCTAGAAAACAGTGCACGACACAGTTTCCTGTTGTGCTGCGACTCGCTGCTCATGCATCGCACCTCAAACAACTGCCCCTTTCGACTATAGATTTAACCTCTCAGGCAGCTACCCACGCCCTGGGGCGGCCGAATTTCTTGTTGCTGATAATGAAATGGTAGTGCAACCTGCGGCGTGCGGAACATGAGTGTAAAGTGATGAGAGCATTGTGATTTCAAACACTGGGTGACGATCATGATTGCAGCAACAGCAAGGCAAAACCTTCAAAATTGCCGTGACCAGGATTCGAACCTGGGTTTTTGCGGCCACAACGCAATGTCCTAACCACTAGACGATCACGGCCGCGGAGGCGCCCGGGGAAGCAGTTCTCGCGACTGCACCCGCCCGGTACACAGCAAAGCTCAGCCCACTGCGTCAGACGCGATCTCCATTATATGTATACGGGCAAACGAAACGTGCCTGCGCTGTTAGGACACTAACCAGAGTGGGTAGCTGCATTCATCTCCCTGGCAGTGTCTTGCAGTCCTCCAAGTCTGTTGACCACAGGTGGACAGGTGTCGCATCTCTCTCGCCGTCACTTGTGGCCGTCATTCATACTTAACGTGCTTTTCTGCAAGCGTCAGCGTAGCGTCAGTCGAGCAAAGTCGGGACAAGTCGCCTAAGAGGAGCAACAAAATGGTGGATTTCCGGTACCGGGAATCGAACCCGGGCCTCCTGGGTGAGAGCCAGGTATCCTAGCCACTAGACGACACCGGATAACGACACACGCACTCCTCCAACAAACACGGTGAGCGTCCACCCGCTACTTGACGACAACTGCAAAAATTAACGCTTCCACTTCGTAGAACGGCATGCTCTGGACGTATCTCGTGGAGACGAACGCCAGCAATCATGAGACCAAACTGCGCCGGTGAATCCTGTTGTTACACCGCGCACTGTGCTACGACAGTTTAAGAGAGCGACGCTCACGCTTTGCTGCGCTATTTCCTTCGCGGGAAATCAGTGCTCCTGTTTTCGAGACAGAAAACGTTGGCAGCGGTGGGATTCGAACCCACGCCTCCGAAGAGACTGGTGCCTGAAACCAGCGCCTTAGACCGCTCGGCCACGCTACCTACGCGACGCGGCCGCCGCAGGAGCTGCGTTCTACCCCACGAGAACACAGCGCAATGGCACAAAAACGAGAAGTAAAAATTGGCAGCGGTGGGATTCGAACCCACGCCTCCGAAGAGACTGGTGCCTGAAACCAGCGCCTTAGACCGCTCGGCCACGCTACCTACGCGACGCGGCCGCCGCAGGAGCTGCGTTCTACCCCACGAGAACACAGCGCAATGGCACAAAAACGAGAAGTAAAAATTGGCAGCGGTGGGATTCGAACCCACGCCTCCGAAGAGACTGGTGCCTTAAACCAGCGCCTTAGACCGCTCGGCCACGCTACCTGCGCCAGCGTTCCCCGCGTCTCTAGAAAACAGTGCACGACACAGTTTCCTGTTGTGCTGCGACTCGCTGCTCATGCATCGCACCTCAAACAACTGCCCCTTTCGACTATATATTTAACCTCTCAGGCAGCTACCCACGCCCTGGGGCGGCCGAATTTCTTGTTGCTGATAATGAAATGGTAGTGCAACCTGCGGCGTGCGGAACATGAGTGTAAAGTGATGAGAGCATTGTGATTTCAAACACTGGGTGACGATCATGATTGCAGCAACAGCAAGGCAAAACCTTCAAAATTGCCGTGACCAGGATTCGAACCTGGGTTTTTGCGGCCACAACGCAATGTCCTAACCACTAGACGATCACGGCCGCGGAGGCGCCCGGGGAAGCAGTTCTCGCGACTGCACCCGCCCGGTACACAGCAAAGCTCAGCCCACTGCGTCAGACGCGATCTCCATTATATGTATACGGGCAAACGAAACGTGCCTGCGCTGTTAGGACACTAACCAGAGTGGGTAGCTGCATTCATCTCCCTGGCAGTGTCTTGCAGTCCTCCAAGTCTGTTGACCACAGGTGGACAGGTGTCGCATCTCTCTCGCCGTCACTTGTGGCCGTCATTCATACTTAACGTGCTTTTCTGCAAGCGTCAGCGTAGCGTCAGTCGAGCAAAGTCGGGACAAGTCGCCTAAGAGGAGCAACAAAATGGTGGATTTCCGGTACCGGGAATCGAACCCGGGCCTCCTGGGTGAGAGCCAGGTATCCTAGCCACTAGACGACACCGGATAACGACACACGCACTCCTCCAACAAACACGGTGAGCGTCCACCCGCTACTTGACGACAACTGCAAAAATTAACGCTTCCACTTCGTAGAACGGCATGCTCTGGACGTATCTCGTGGAGACGAACGCCAGCAATCATGAGACCAAACTGCGCCGGTGAATCCTGTTGTTACACCGCGCACTGTGCTACGACAGTTTAAGAGAGCGACGCTCACGCTTTGCTGCGCTATTTCCTTCGCGGGAAATCAGTGCTCCTGTTTTCGAGACAGAAAACGTTGGCAGCGGTGGGATTCGAACCCACGCCTCCGAAGAGACTGGTGCCTGAAACCAGCGCCTTAGACCGCTCGGCCACGCTACCTACGCGACGCGGCCGCCGCAGGAGCTGCGTTCTACCCCACGAGAACACAGCGCAATGGCACAAAAACGAGAAGTAAAAATTGGCAGCGGTGGGATTCGAACCCACGCCTCCGAAGAGACTGGTGCCTGAAACCAGCGCCTTAGACCGCTCGGCCACGCTACCTACGCGACGCGGCCGCCGCAGGAGCTGCGTTCTACCCCACGAGAACACAGCGCAATGGCACAAAAACGAGAAGTAAAAATTGGCAGCGGTGGGATTCGAACCCACGCCTCCGAAGAGACTGGTGCCTTAAACCAGCGCCTTAGACCGCTCGGCCACGCTACCTGCGCCAGCGTTCCCCGCGTCTCTAGAAAACAGTGCACGACACAGTTTCCTGTTGTGCTGCGACTCGCTGCTCATGCATCGCACCTCAAACAACTGCCCCTTTCGACTATATATTTAACCTCTCAGGCAGCTACCCACGCCCTGGGGCGGCCGAATTTCTTGTTGCTGATAATGAAATGGTAGTGCAACCTGCGGCGTGCGGAACATGAGTGTAAAGTGATGAGAGCATTGTGATTTCAAACACTGGGTGACGATCATGATTGCAGCAACAGCAAGGCAAAACCTTCAAAATTGCCGTGACCAGGATTCGAACCTGGGTTTTTGCGGCCACAACGCAATGTCCTAACCACTAGACGATCACGGCCGCGGAGGCGCCCGGGGAAGCAGTTCTCGCGACTGCACCCGCCCGGTACACAGCAAAGCTCAGCCCACTGCGTCAGACGCGATCTCCATTATATGTATACGGGCAAACGAAACGTGCCTGCGCTGTTAGGACACTAACCAGAGTGGGTAGCTGCATTCATCTCCCTGGCAGTGTCTTGCAGTCCTCCAAGTCTGTTGACCACAGGTGGACAGGTGTCGCATCTCTCTCGCCGTCACTTGTGGCCGTCATTCATACTTAACGTGCTTTTCTGCAAGCGTCAGCGTAGCGTCAGTCGAGCAAAGTCGGGACAAGTCGCCTAAGAGGAGCAACAAAATGGTGGATTTCCGGTACCGGGAATCGAACCCGGGCCTCCTGGGTGAGAGCCAGGTATCCTAGCCACTAGACGACACCGGATAACGACACACGCACTCCTCCAACAAACACGGTGAGCGTCCACCCGCTACTTGACGACAACTGCAAAAATTAACGCTTCCACTTCGTAGAACGGCATGCTCTGGACGTATCTCGTGGAGACGAACGCCAGCAATCATGAGACCAAACTGCGCCGGTGAATCCTGTTGTTACACCGCGCACTGTGCTACGACAGTTTAAGAGAGCGACGCTCACGCTTTGCTGCGCTATTTCCTTCGCGGGAAATCAGTGCTCCTGTTTTCGAGACAGAAAACGTTGGCAGCGGTGGGATTCGAACCCACGCCTCCGAAGAGACTGGTGCCTGAAACCAGCGCCTTAGACCGCTCGGCCACGCTACCTACGCGACGCGGCCGCCGCAGGAGCTGCGTTCTACCCCACGAGAACACAGCGCAATGGCACAAAAACGAGAAGTAAAAATTGGCAGCGGTGGGATTCGAACCCACGCCTCCGAAGAGACTGGTGCCTTAAACCAGCGCCTTAGACCGCTCGGCCACGCTACCTGCGCCAGCGTTCCCCGCGTCTCTAGAAAACAGTGCACGACACAGTTTCCTGTTGTGCTGCGACTCGCTGCTCATGCATCGCACCTCAAACAACTGCCCCTTTCGACTATAGATTTAACCTCTCAGGCAGCTACCCACGCCCTGGGGCGGCCGAATTTCTTGTTGCTGATAATGAAATGGTAGTGCAACCTGCGGCGTGCGGAACATGAGTGTAAAGTGATGAGAGCATTGTGATTTCAAACACTGGGTGACGATCATGATTGCAGCAACAGCAAGGCAAAACCTTCAAAATTGCCGTGACCAGGATTCGAACCTGGGTTTTTGCGGCCACAACGCAATGTCCTAACCACTAGACGATCACGGCCGCGGAGGCGCCCGGGGAAGCAGTTCTCGCGACTGCACCCGCCCGGTACACAGCAAAGCTCAGCCCACTGCGTCAGACGCGATCTCCATTATATGTATACGGGCAAACGAAACGTGCCTGCGCTGTTAGGACACTAACCAGAGTGGGTAGCTGCATTCATCTCCCTGGCAGTGTCTTGCAGTCCTCCAAGTCTGTTGACCACAGGTGGACAGGTGTCGCATCTCTCTCGCCGTCACTTGTGGCCGTCATTCATACTTAACGTGCTTTTCTGCAAGCGTCAGTCGAGCAAAGTCGGGACAAGTCGCCTAAGAGGAGCAACAAAATGGTGGATTTCCGGTACCGGGAATCGAACCCGGGCCTCCTGGGTGAGAGCCAGGTATCCTAGCCACTAGACGACACCGGATAACGACACACGCACTCCTCCAACAAACACGGTGAGCGTCCACCCGCTACTTGACGACAACTGCAAAAATTAACGCTTCCACTTCGTAGAACGGCATGCTCTGGACGTATCTCGTGGAGACGAACGCCAGCAATCATGAGACCAAACTGCGCCGGTGAATCCTGTTGTTACACCGCGCACTGTGCTACGACAGTTTAAGAGAGCGACGCTCACGCTTTGCTGCGCTATTTCCTTCGCGGGAAATCAGTGCTCCTGTTTTCGAGACAGAAAACGTTGGCAGCGGTGGGATTCGAACCCACGCCTCCGAAGAGACTGGTGCCTGAAACCAGCGCCTTAGACCGCTTTTTTTTTTTTTTTTCTTTTTTTTTTTTCTTTTTTTTTTTTTATTCTTTTTTTTTTTTTTTTTTCCTTAACCACTTTTTTTTTTTTTTTTTTTTTTTGTTGTTTTCCTTATCCATTTGTTTTATATATATTTAACTCCTTAACCACTTTTTTTAAATTTTTTTTTTTTTTTTTTTTTTTGATTTTTTGGAAAATCAACAAACTAAAAAAAAAACTCTTCTTTGCTGGTCTCTCATAGCTTCTGGAGAAAATTAGAAAAAAATGGCTCCGTTGCAAACACAAGTATTGTTCTCAGTTTCCGGTGTCCTGGAGTGGAGGCTGTGAGTGGCGGTAGATGGGGGGGTGTGGGAGGCAGGACACGAGACAGAAGCAGTGGGGCCTCTTCGCGGCACTACTCGAGTCCCGCGGCCTGTGCCCACCCCCTTAGACTCATATATCTTACCCTATACCCATTCTATTAAATATTATTTTAAGCATATTGCCGAAATTTTTGCCATGATTGGGATAGCTGCAGGTTTTCGCGAATTCGATTTCCATAAACATCTTGAATTCCAAGTGATCGTCACCACCAAGTTTATTGAAAACATAGCTGGAATAGTTGCCCAGCAACCACATAACTACGTTATTTTTCGCCGGCGGATAATATCGCACGTCGGGTCGAGACAACACAGTTGAAGGTATGTTGGCGGTTGTAGTCCTGGTAACAATGGCTATTTTTTCTCTCAGCCAGCCCCAATTTCGTGCACGTTCTCCGCAGGTATAACGGTGCATAACGGTATCCACCAGTTGACAGCTATGGCAGAGGGTTGTATCACTGAGTCCGATTTTATGCAGCCTCTCATTGGTGCTAATCACATCATTGATTGCTTTGTACCATGCAGTTCGAGAGGCTGAAGTAAGGACACGGGAGCTGACATTACGCCATACCACATCCCAGTTGATGCCACTGTACTTCGTAACAATTGGATTCGGACCCTCGTGTTGTCGCCAGTATGCCAATATTGCTGGAGCCGCTAAATGTCGAGAATTTAAGAGTTCTCGACCGATGTAGCTGCGTGCAAAGTAATAATCTCGGATGTGTTTGAGCTTGTAACTGATGGTCTGAATGTTCAGCGGGGGGTCAAGACTTTGCGGCCTGACGGCGGTGAATAATTGCGCCGTAATGCCCGAAGGGTAATTGTTAAGAATAGAGACCGTCCTTGTAACATAGAGAGCTGCTGCCTTTTTCTTGATGTCGACTAAGCCCATCCCTCCGTTTAGGGGGTGGAGTGTTGCAGTTTTGGCAGATACGCGAAAAATTTCCCCGCGCCAAATAAAATTAGTGATCTTCGACATAATATTTCTAGCAAGTACTGCAGGGAGCGGCAGAAGCTGCGCCATGTAATACGCCTTTGATAAAATACAGGCGTTGATAAGTTGAATACGATCAAATTGGTTGAGGCTGCGATGGTAATTATCAATTAGGGCACCATTTATTTTACGTGCTACATCCCGCCAGTTAGCCGCTATCATCTTTAGAGAGGACGCCGTCAACATGATCCCTAGAGCCTTGTGTACTTTGACTTGTGTAGCATAATCAATACGCAAATGCTGGAGGCCACAGAGGTTCAGAAATTTGCTTTTTTGTTCATTTAACTGCGCCCCTGACGCCAGACAGTATTTCCGAAGTTCAGTCGCTAATATGGTGACATCATCGACATTGCGAATCACCACACCCACATCGTCGGCATAGGCTCCGATTACACTTTTTATCCCAGAAATGGTAATCCCAGTGAGTTTCGTCTGCAACTGTTGTAACAGAGGTTCAAGGGAGAGTACAAAAAGCAACATGGACAAGGGGCTCCCTTGTGGAACCCCTCTGTTGATTTGTATTGGCCGCGTCAGTTGTGAGTTAACGGAAAGATTTGCAGTGATTCCCATGGCCACGTTTTTAATCATGTCAATCGTGTTCCGAGAGAAACCCAATCTTTGCATAGTCTCGAGGAGGTATGCGTGATTTACAAGATCAAAAGCTTTAAAAAAATCAAGAAAGATCAGCCCACATTTCATGTTACTAGCGCTCGTTAAAGCAATGACGTCTCGGTAAAAAGCAGCCGTTTGCAGAATTGTTCGTCTAAAGGCACATGTCTGCTGTTGGCCTATGATTTTAGCAGTGAGTGGCATGAGTCTCACGTTAATTGCGCGAGCCACGATCTTATAATCAGAGTTTAATAACGAGATTGGTCGGAAATTGTTGATAGTTTTAGTACCTCTGTTTTTAGGGAGAAGCACAATTTTACATTCCTTAAAGACGGGTGGGACAGACGTTCCTTGCAAGACTTCGTTCACGACTTGAGTAATTTTGTCCCCGATGATGTGCCAATAGCGCTTGTAAAATTCAACTGGTAAGCCATCAGGGCCAGGGGATTTCTTAAGTGGCGAACTGCAGACGACCTCCAAAACATCTTTATTACTGAAGGCTAACGAGATGGAGTCATTGTCTTCCCTTGTTACGGTAGATGAAATGGCGCTAAACAGTCCATCATAGCAGTCGTCGTGTAGAGCCGCTGATGCGTAGGTGTTGACATAATAGTCGTGCAGAGCGTTGACAATCTCTCGCTGAGTGTCAATCGTTTTTCCATCCTCGAGTTTCAGGGCATCAATAAAAGTCCGCCTCCTGTTCTTTGTATGTGTGACGAGGTGGTACAGAGCGGCTGCTTCATCATCTCTGACCGACGTCACTTTAGATTTTATCTTAAGGCCGTCCAGTTGCATCCTCTTCAGGCTGATTAATTTTGCCTTTATTTTCCGAATGTCGTCGATTCTGGTAGTCGTCGCGTCCGCACGATCGTACAGGTCCCGTAAGATTGTGTAATAAAATTCCATCGTCTTTTTGATCTCCGCCGCCCTTTCAATTCCGAAGTACATGATGACATTTCGCAGTTTCGGCTTGGCCTGCAGAGTCCACCACTCTATAGTGCTACGAAATCTGTTAGTAGCGCGCAAGCACTGCTCCCAAGCTCGACGCACCCCCTCCTCCAGCTCAACATCCGTTAACAAAGACACATTCAGGTTCCATTGACTTTTATACCAGCGTGTGGGTTGCGGAAGTAATTTCAGGCACGCGATGACACCACTGTGATCGGAGAAACTGGAGGGGATCGTCTCTACTTTTAATAAATCAGTCTCGAAAACGTCTGAAACATAAATCCTGTCGATTCTGCTACAGGAATTCGCGACGATGTGCGTGAAGCGGACCAACGTCGGGTACCGAATTTCCCACGCATCTTTAAGTTTGAGGTCGGTCACGAGGCGCTTTAATTCAGACGAATAATTAAAATTTGGGGACTGATCTTTCCGGGATAAGACACAATTAAAATCACCACCAATGATAAGGCGTCGGGGATTTTTCCTAAATAAATAGAGTATATGTTCCCGAAAAAAAGTAGCGCGTTCTGCTCGATAGGTATTACCAGAAGGTGCGTACAAGTTGATGATGGTGACGCCGTAAACGGTGATCCCCACCCCTCTACCCGATTCCAATTTTTCAATCTCAGTAACCGGAATCCCTTCTCTAATTAAGATTGCGGTCCCCACGCTCGTTTCCGGGGAAAAATTCGTAATTCCGACAAACCCAGGAAGAGTAAAAAGTGGCATGGACACCTCCTGTAAAAGTGCTATATCAGTTCCTGACTCATACAGATATTGTTTTAATGCATTCAGTTTCACTTCTGATCTGATTTTATTAATATTGAGGGTCGTGATCGTATAAGCCTGTGACATAATAACAGGATGTCTGAGAGAAGGAGGGATCAACTGCCTTTAATTATCCACATCTCCATGCCATTCCATCTTAGTAGCGGCCGCGGAATTCGTGTCTGGAACGTCACTGAGTTGTTCTCTTGCGTCTTTGTTTTTACTCTTTTTCCGGACAGCATTAACATTGGGCGGCACTCGGATCCTGTGACGGACACTGTGTAGCACCGCTGCAGTCGGAGGCGTGGGAGGATCTTGGGTGATGTCAAGCTTCTCTCCTGACAAATCTTGCGCCGGGAGCGGAAGCGCCGAACCCTCTGGCGAGCGATCAGCTGAGCCACCACTGTCACTATCAGCTTGTTTGGCAATACTCGCTGCCCGAAGCTGTTTGTTGTCACTGACAGTCCCGGGCTGCTGTGTTTGTATACCGTCGCGGAGTTGTTGACATTCATGTTGTTCTGAGGCCAGGGCCGGAACGGCTGCCACGCGTTGTGTACCGTCCGCGCTTGGAGACACTGTTTGTATACCATCACAGTGAGCCTCGACGTGTGTACTTCCAGCAGACACGTGCGCCACACCTACTTGTTGACCTTCCTGAGTGTGCTGTTGCGGAAGTTCTGAGACAGGAGCCTGCGGTAACTGAATGGCATCTACGGAAATATCTGCGCTTGAAATTGCCGTAGAAGAATCGGCCACAATCTCTGCACCGGTTATAACTTTTGCGTCCGAAGCTGTTCCCCGGACGTCCGGTTCCGCGGTCTCGTGCGTACTGCAGGTGTCATCATCAGAGTCACGGCTGTCACAAGTTCGACGCCTCTTATTAGTCGTGGCATCGACTTTCGCCGGTGGCTTAGCACCAATATCTCTCCTAACCAGGGCCGGAAACTCTTCAGGGCGAATTACTCGTAGCTCTTCCGAAGGTACGTCAGAACTAGGGACCTCACGCTCTATCATAGGTTTATCCGCCACTACATCAGCCAACGTAAGCCGTTTACGCTGCTGCAACGAATTTTTGAGCACAAATATTCGCCTGGGGCAGTCCTGACGCAAGTGACCACTCTCATTACAGATATGGCATGTGGGAGGTTGGCCACTGTAAGTAACGTGAGCCCTATAGTCACAAACGGTAATATGGGAGGGTATATTCTGCTTTATATGCATTTCTACAGATCGGACGCCACTGAAACATTGTAACCTGTGCTGGTTCGACCACCGTTCGTTTCGAATCTGCTTGATATCCCCGAATTTAGACAGAACCTCCTTCAGATAACAATTTTCTACTTCAGGAGGTAAGTGAAAGATACGCACATTGGTATACTCGACGTCGGCATTGGAAATGAGCACAGTACTTACAGACTCGTCCCGGTGCCGAAAAACAGCTCTCCCTCCGTGTGTCGTCATAATCTTTTCCAGTAACACAGGATTCAGCAATTTTACAAAGAAACAATATTGCTCGGTATCGTAATACGCAGTGTGCACTTGATCAGAGGTAATCCCAATAACATCCACAATCCAATCATGTATCTCCAAGGAACTAGGCTGCACATAACGGGTAGACTTGTCGAAATCAAAACGGAGTGTACACTTTCGCGGAAATAACCTGGACATTTCAAACAAGAGCTAGCGGTTGAACCGCTAGAAGAACACAAGAACGAAAATCAAACACGAGATCAATATACACAAAATCAGAACACTTCACGGACAAAGAGAAAGTTAAGTAGTAATCACGACTTGTAAACACGTGTCGGAACGGAGCACGTAACACGTCCGATCAGCACGGTGTCTCAGGCGCGACTGCTACGAAACGTGCCTGCGCTGTTAGGACACTAACCAGAGTGGGTAGCTGCATTCATCTCCCTGGCAGTGTCTTGCAGTCCTCCAAGTCTGTTGACCACAGGTGGACAGGTGTCGCATCTCTCTCGCCGTCACTTGTGGCCGTCATTCATACTTAACGTGCTTTTCTGCAAGCGTCAGTCGAGCAAAGTCGGGACAAGTCGCCTAAGAGGAGCAACAAAATGGTGGATTTCCGGTACCGGGAATCGAACCCGGGCCTCCTGGGTGAGAGCCAGGTATCCTAGCCACTAGACGACACCGGATAACGACACACGCACTCCTCCAACAAACACGGTGAGCGTCCACCCGCTACTTGACGACAACTGCAAAAATTAACGCTTCCACTTCGTAGAACGGCATGCTCTGGACGTATCTCGTGGAGACGAACGCCAGCAATCATGAGACCAAACTGCGCCGGTGAATCCTGTTGTTACACCGCGCACTGTGCTACGACAGTTTAAGAGAGCGACGCTCACGCTTTGCTGCGCTATTTCCTTCGCGGGAAATCAGTGCTCCTGTTTTCGAGACAGAAAACGTTGGCAGCGGTGGGATTCGAACCCACGCCTCCGAAGAGACTGGTGCCTGAAACCAGCGCCTTAGACCGCTCGGCCACGCTACCTACGCGACGCGGCCGCCGCAGGAGCTGCGTTCTACCCCACGAGAACACAGCGCAATGGCACAAAAACGAGAAGTAAAAATTGGCAGCGGTGGGATTCGAACCCACGCCTCCGAAGAGACTGGTGCCTTAAACCAGCGCCTTAGACCGCTCGGCCACGCTACCTGCGCCAGCGTTCCCCGCGTCTCTAGAAAACAGTGCACGACACAGTTTCCTGTTGTGCTGCGACTCGCTGCTCATGCATCGCACCTCAAACAACTGCCCCTTTCGACTATAGATTTAACCTCTCAGGCAGCTACCCACGCCCTGGGGCGGCCGAATTTCTTGTTGCTGATAATGAAATGGTAGTGCAACCTGCGGCGTGCGGAACATGAGTGTAAAGTGATGAGAGCATTGTGATTTCAAACACTGGGTGACGATCATGATTGCAGCAACAGCAAGGCAAAACCTTCAAAATTGCCGTGACCAGGATTCGAACCTGGGTTTTTGCGGCCACAACGCAATGTCCTAACCACTAGACGATCACGGCCGCGGAGGCGCCCGGGGAAGCAGTTCTCGCGACTGCACCCGCCCGGTACACAGCAAAGCTCAGCCCACTGCGTCAGACGCGATCTCCATTATATGTATACGGGCAAACGAAACGTGCCTGCGCTGTTAGGACACTAACCAGAGTGGGTAGCTGCATTCATCTCCCTGGCAGTGTCTTGCAGTCCTCCAAGTCTGTTGACCACAGGTGGACAGGTGTCGCATCTCTCTCGCCGTCACTTGTGGCCGTCATTCATACTTAACGTGCTTTTCTGCAAGCGTCAGCGTAGCGTCAGTCGAGCAAAGTCGGGACAAGTCGCCTAAGAGGAGCAACAAAATGGTGGATTTCCGGTACCGGGAATCGAACCCGGGCCTCCTGGGTGAGAGCCAGGTATCCTAGCCACTAGACGACACCGGATAACGACACACGCACTCCTCCAACAAACACGGTGAGCGTCCACCCGCTACTTGACGACAACTGCAAAAATTAACGCTTCCACTTCGTAGAACGGCATGCTCTGGACGTATCTCGTGGAGACGAACGCCAGCAATCATGAGACCAAACTGCGCCGGTGAATCCTGTTGTTACACCGCGCACTGTGCTACGACAGTTTAAGAGAGCGACGCTCACGCTTTGCTGCGCTATTTCCTTCGCGGGAAATCAGTGCTCCTGTTTTCGAGACAGAAAACGTTGGCAGCGGTGGGATTCGAACCCACGCCTCCGAAGAGACTGGTGCCTGAAACCAGCGCCTTAGACCGCTCGGCCACGCTACCTACGCGACGCGGCCGCCGCAGGAGCTGCGTTCTACCCCACGAGAACACAGCGCAATGGCACAAAAACGAGAAGTAAAAATTGGCAGCGGTGGGATTCGAACCCACGCCTCCGAAGAGACTGGTGCCTGAAACCAGCGCCTTAGACCGCTCGGCCACGCTACCTACGCGACGCGGCCGCCGCAGGAGCTGCGTTCTACCCCACGAGAACACAGCGCAATGGCACAAAAACGAGAAGTAAAAATTGGCAGCGGTGGGATTCGAACCCACGCCTCCGAAGAGACTGGTGCCTTAAACCAGCGCCTTAGACCGCTCGGCCACGCTACCTGCGCCAACGTTCCCCGCGTCTCTAGAAAACAGTGCACGACACAGTTTCCTGTTGTGCTGCGACTCGCTGCTCATGCATCGCACCTCAAACAACTGCCCCTTTCGACTATAGATTTAACCTCTCAGGCAGCTACCCACGCCCTGGGGCGGCCGAATTTCTTGTTGCTGATAATGAAATGGTAGTGCAACCTGCGGCGTGCGGAACATGAGTGTAAAGTGATGAGAGCATTGTGATTTCAAACACTGGGTGACGATCATGATTGCAGCAACAGCAAGGCAAAACCTTCAAAATTGCCGTGACCAGGATTCGAACCTGGGTTTTTGCGGCCACAACGCAATGTCCTAACCACTAGACGATCACGGCCGCGGAGGCGCCCGGGGAAGCAGTTCTCGCGACTGCACCCGCCCGGTACACAGCAAAGCTCAGCCCACTGCGTCAGACGCGATCTCCATTATATGTATACGGGCAAACGAAACGTGCCTGCGCTGTTAGGACACTAACCAGAGTGGGTAGCTGCATTCATCTCCCTGGCAGTGTCTTGCAGTCCTCCAAGTCTGTTGACCACAGGTGGACAGGTGTCGCATCTCTCTCGCCGTCACTTGTGGCCGTCATTCATACTTAACGTGCTTTTCTGCAAGCGTCAGCGTAGCGTCAGTCGAGCAAAGTCGGGACAAGTCGCCTAAGAGGAGCAACAAAATGGTGGATTTCCGGTACCGGGAATCGAACCCGGGCCTCCTGGGTGAGAGCCAGGTATCCTAGCCACTAGACGACACCGGATAACGACACACGCACTCCTCCAACAAACACGGTGAGCGTCCACCCGCTACTTGACGACAACTGCAAAAATTAACGCTTCCACTTCGTAGAACGGCATGCTCTGGACGTATCTCGTGGAGACGAACGCCAGCAATCATGAGACCAAACTGCGCCGGTGAATCCTGTTGTTACACCGCGCACTGTGCTACGACAGTTTAAGAGAGCGACGCTCACGCTTTGCTGCGCTATTTCCTTCGCGGGAAATCAGTGCTCCTGTTTTCGAGACAGAAAACGTTGGCAGCGGTGGGATTCGAACCCACGCCTCCGAAGAGACTGGTGCCTGAAACCAGCGCCTTAGACCGCTCGGCCACGCTACCTACGCGACGCGGCCGCCGCAGGAGCTGCGTTCTACCCCACGAGAACACAGCGCAATGGCACAAAAACGAGAAGTAAAAATTGGCAGCGGTGGGATTCGAACCCACGCCTCCGAAGAGACTGGTGCCTGAAACCAGCGCCTTAGACCGCTCGGCCACGCTACCTACGCGACGCGGCCGCCGCAGGAGCTGCGTTCTACCCCACGAGAACACAGCGCAATGGCACAAAAACGAGAAGTAAAAATTGGCAGCGGTGGGATTCGAACCCACGCCTCCGAAGAGACTGGTGCCTGAAACCAGCGCCTTAGACCGCTCGGCCACGCTACCTACGCGACGCGGCCGCCGCAGGAGCTGCGTTCTACCCCACGAGAACACAGCGCAATGGCACAAAAACGAGAAGTAAAAATTGGCAGCGGTGGGATTCGAACCCACGCCTCCGAAGAGACTGGTGCCTTAAACCAGCGCCTTAGACCGCTCGGCCACGCTACCTGCGCCAACGTTCCCCGCGTCTCTAGAAAACAGTGCACGACACAGTTTCCTGTTGTGCTGCGACTCGCTGCTCATGCATCGCACCTCAAACAACTGCCCCTTTCGACTATAGATTTAACCTCTCAGGCAGCTACCCACGCCCTGGGGCGGCCGAATTTCTTGTTGCTGATAATGAAATGGTAGTGCAACCTGCGGCGTGCGGAACATGAGTGTAAAGTGATGAGAGCATTGTGATTTCAAACACTGGGTGACGATCATGATTGCAGCAACAGCAAGGCAAAACCTTCAAAATTGCCGTGACCAGGATTCGAACCTGGGTTTTTGCGGCCACAACGCAATGTCCTAACCACTAGACGATCACGGCCGCGGAGGCGCCCGGGGAAGCAGTTCTCGCGACTGCACCCGCCCGGTACACAGCAAAGCTCAGCCCACTGCGTCAGACGCGATCTCCATTATATGTATACGGGCAAACGAAACGTGCCTGCGCTGTTAGGACACTAACCAGAGTGGGTAGCTGCATTCATCTCCCTGGCAGTGTCTTGCAGTCCTCCAAGTCTGTTGACCACAGGTGGACAGGTGTCGCATCTCTCTCGCCGTCACTTGTGGCCGTCATTCATACTTAACGTGCTTTTCTGCAAGCGTCAGCGTAGCGTCAGTCGAGCAAAGTCGGGACAAGTCGCCTAAGAGGAGCAACAAAATGGTGGATTTCCGGTACCGGGAATCGAACCCGGGCCTCCTGGGTGAGAGCCAGGTATCCTAGCCACTAGACGACACCGGATAACGACACACGCACTCCTCCAACAAACACGGTGAGCGTCCACCCGCTACTTGACGACAACTGCAAAAATTAACGCTTCCACTTCGTAGAACGGCATGCTCTGGACGTATCTCGTGGAGACGAACGCCAGCAATCATGAGACCAAACTGCGCCGGTGAATCCTGTTGTTACACCGCGCACTGTGCTACGACAGTTTAAGAGAGCGACGCTCACGCTTTGCTGCGCTATTTCCTTCGCGGGAAATCAGTGCTCCTGTTTTCGAGACAGAAAACGTTGGCAGCGGTGGGATTCGAACCCACGCCTCCGAAGAGACTGGTGCCTGAAACCAGCGCCTTAGACCGCTCGGCCACGCTACCTACGCGACGCGGCCGCCGCAGGAGCTGCGTTCTACCCCACGAGAACACAGCGCAATGGCACAAAAACGAGAAGTAAAAATTGGCAGCGGTGGGATTCGAACCCACGCCTCCGAAGAGACTGGTGCCTGAAACCAGCGCCTTAGACCGCTCGGCCACGCTACCTACGCGACGCGGCCGCCGCAGGAGCTGCGTTCTACCCCACGAGAACACAGCGCAATGGCACAAAAACGAGAAGTAAAAATTGGCAGCGGTGGGATTCGAACCCACGCCTCCGAAGAGACTGGTGCCTTAAACCAGCGCCTTAGACCGCTCGGCCACGCTACCTGCGCCAGCGTTCCCCGCGTCTCTAGAAAACAGTGCACGACACAGTTTCCTGTTGTGCTGCGACTCGCTGCTCATGCATCGCACCTCAAACAACTGCCCCTTTCGACTATAGATTTAACCTCTCAGGCAGCTACCCACGCCCTGGGGCGGCCGAATTTCTTGTTGCTGATAATGAAATGGTAGTGCAACCTGCGGCGTGCGGAACATGAGTGTAAAGTGATGAGAGCATTGTGATTTCAAACACTGGGTGACGATCATGATTGCAGCAACAGCAAGGCAAAACCTTCAAAATTGCCGTGACCAGGATTCGAACCTGGGTTTTTGCGGCCACAACGCAATGTCCTAACCACTAGACGATCACGGCCGCGGAGGCGCCCGGGGAAGCAGTTCTCGCGACTGCACCCGCCCGGTACACAGCAAAGCTCAGCCCACTGCGTCAGACGCGATCTCCATTATATGTATACGGGCAAACGAAACGTGCCTGCGCTGTTAGGACACTAACCAGAGTGGGTAGCTGCATTCATCTCCCTGGCAGTGTCTTGCAGTCCTCCAAGTCTGTTGACCACAGGTGGACAGGTGTCGCATCTCTCTCGCCGTCACTTGTGGCCGTCATTCATACTTAACGTGCTTTTCTGCAAGCGTCAGTCGAGCAAAGTCGGGACAAGTCGCCTAAGAGGAGCAACAAAATGGTGGATTTCCGGTACCGGGAATCGAACCCGGGCCTCCTGGGTGAGAGCCAGGTATCCTAGCCACTAGACGACACCGGATAACGACACACGCACTCCTCCAACAAACACGGTGAGCGTCCACCCGCTACTTGACGACAACTGCAAAAATTAACGCTTCCACTTCGTAGAACGGCATGCTCTGGACGTATCTCGTGGAGACGAACGCCAGCAATCATGAGACCAAACTGCGCCGGTGAATCCTGTTGTTACACCGCGCACTGTGCTACGACAGTTTAAGAGAGCGACGCTCACGCTTTGCTGCGCTATTTCCTTCGCGGGAAATCAGTGCTCCTGTTTTCGAGACAGAAAACGTTGGCAGCGGTGGGATTCGAACCCACGCCTCCGAAGAGACTGGTGCCTGAAACCAGCGCCTTAGACCGCTCGGCCACGCTACCTACGCGCCGCGGCCGCCGCAGGAGCTGCGTTCTACCCCACGAGAACACAGCGCAATGGCACAAAAACGAGAAGTAAAAATTGGCAGCGGTGGGATTCGAACCCACGCCTCCGAAGAGACTGGTGCCTGAAACCAGCGCCTTAGACCGCTCGGCCACGCTACCTACGCGACGCGGCCGCCGCAGGAGCTGCGTTCTACCCCACGAGAACACAGCGCAATGGCACAAAAACGAGAAGTAAAAATTGGCAGCGGTGGGATTCGAACCCACGCCTCCGAAGAGACTGGTGCCTTAAACCAGCGCCTTAGACCGCTCGGCCACGCTACCTGCGCCAGCGTTCCCCGCGTCTCTAGAAAACAGTGCACGACACAGTTTCCTGTTGTGCTGCGACTCGCTGCTCATGCATCGCACCTCAAACAACTGCCCCTTTCGACTATATATTTAACCTCTCAGGCAGCTACCCACGCCCTGGGGCGGCCGAATTTCTTGTTGCTGATAATGAAATGGTAGTGCAACCTGCGGCGTGCGGAACATGAGTGTAAAGTGATGAGAGCATTGTGATTTCAAACACTGGGTGACGATCATGATTGCAGCAACAGCAAGGCAAAACCTTCAAAATTGCCGTGACCAGGATTCGAACCTGGGTTTTTGCGGCCACAACGCAATGTCCTAACCACTAGACGATCACGGCCGCGGAGGCGCCCGGGGAAGCAGTTCTCGCGACTGCACCCGCCCGGTACACAGCAAAGCTCAGCCCACTGCGTCAGACGCGATCTCCATTATATGTATACGGGCAAACGAAACGTGCCTGCGCTGTTAGGACACTAACCAGAGTGGGTAGCTGCATTCATCTCCCTGGCAGTGTCTTGCAGTCCTCCAAGTCTGTTGACCACAGGTGGACAGGTGTCGCATCTCTCTCGCCGTCACTTGTGGCCGTCATTCATACTTAACGTGCTTTTCTGCAAGCGTCAGCGTAGCGTCAGTCGAGCAAAGTCGGGACAAGTCGCCTAAGAGGAGCAACAAAATGGTGGATTTCCGGTACCGGGAATCGAACCCGGGCCTCCTGGGTGAGAGCCAGGTATCCTAGCCACTAGACGACACCGGATAACGACACACGCACTCCTCCAACAAACACGGTGAGCGTCCACCCGCTACTTGACGACAACTGCAAAAATTAACGCTTCCACTTCGTAGAACGGCATGCTCTGGACGTATCTCGTGGAGACGAACGCCAGCAATCATGAGACCAAACTGCGCCGGTGAATCCTGTTGTTACACCGCGCACTGTGCTACGACAGTTTAAGAGAGCGACGCTCACGCTTTGCTGCGCTATTTCCTTCGCGGGAAATCAGTGCTCCTGTTTTCGAGACAGAAAACGTTGGCAGCGGTGGGATTCGAACCCACGCCTCCGAAGAGACTGGTGCCTGAAACCAGCGCCTTAGACCGCTCGGCCACGCTACCTACGCGACGCGGCCGCCGCAGGAGCTGCGTTCTACCCCACGAGAACACAGCGCAATGGCACAAAAACGAGAAGTAAAAATTGGCAGCGGTGGGATTCGAACCCACGCCTCCGAAGAGACTGGTGCCTGAAACCAGCGCCTTAGACCGCTCGGCCACGCTACCTACGCGACGCGGCCGCCGCAGGAGCTGCGTTCTACCCCACGAGAACACAGCGCAATGGCACAAAAACGAGAAGTAAAAATTGGCAGCGGTGGGATTCGAACCCACGCCTCCGAAGAGACTGGTGCCTTAAACCAGCGCCTTAGACCGCTCGGCCACGCTACCTGCGCCAGCGTTCCCCGCGTCTCTAGAAAACAGTGCACGACACAGTTTCCTGTTGTGCTGCGACTCGCTGCTCATGCATCGCACCTCAAACAACTGCCCCTTTCGACTATAGATTTAACCTCTCAGGCAGCTACCCACGCCCTGGGGCGGCCGAATTTCTTGTTGCTGATAATGAAATGGTAGTGCAACCTGCGGCGTGCGGAACATGAGTGTAAAGTGATGAGAGCATTGTGATTTCAAACACTGGGTGACGATCATGATTGCAGCAACAGCAAGGCAAAACCTTCAAAATTGCCGTGACCAGGATTCGAACCTGGGTTTTTGCGGCCACAACGCAATGTCCTAACCACTAGACGATCACGGCCGCGGAGGCGCCCGGGGAAGCAGTTCTCGCGACTGCACCCGCCCGGTACACAGCAAAGCTCAGCCCACTGCGTCAGACGCGATCTCCATTATATGTATACGGGCAAACGAAACGTGCCTGCGCTGTTAGGACACTAACCAGAGTGGGTAGCTGCATTCATCTCCCTGGCAGTGTCTTGCAGTCCTCCAAGTCTGTTGACCACAGGTGGACAGGTGTCGCATCTCTCTCGCCGTCACTTGTGGCCGTCATTCATACTTAACGTGCTTTTCTGCAAGCGTCAGTCGAGCAAAGTCGGGACAAGTCGCCTAAGAGGAGCAACAAAATGGTGGATTTCCGGTACCGGGAATCGAACCCGGGCCTCCTGGGTGAGAGCCAGGTATCCTAGCCACTAGACGACACCGGATAACGACACACGCACTCCTCCAACAAACACGGTGAGCGTCCACCCGCTACTTGACGACAACTGCAAAAATTAACGCTTCCACTTCGTAGAACGGCATGCTCTGGACGTATCTCGTGGAGACGAACGCCAGCAATCATGAGACCAAACTGCGCCGGTGAATCCTGTTGTTACACCGCGCACTGTGCTACGACAGTTTAAGAGAGCGACGCTCACGCTTTGCTGCGCTATTTCCTTCGCGGGAAATCAGTGCTCCTGTTTTCGAGACAGAAAACGTTGGCAGCGGTGGGATTCGAACCCACGCCTCCGAAGAGACTGGTGCCTGAAACCAGCGCCTTAGACCGCTCGGCCACGCTACCTACGCGCCGCGGCCGCCGCAGGAGCTGCGTTCTACCCCACGAGAACACAGCGCAATGGCACAAAAACGAGAAGTAAAAATTGGCAGCGGTGGGATTCGAACCCACGCCTCCGAAGAGACTGGTGCCTGAAACCAGCGCCTTAGACCGCTCGGCCACGCTACCTACGCGACGCGGCCGCCGCAGGAGCTGCGTTCTACCCCACGAGAACACAGCGCAATGGCACAAAAACGAGAAGTAAAAATTGGCAGCGGTGGGATTCGAACCCACGCCTCCGAAGAGACTGGTGCCTTAAACCAGCGCCTTAGACCGCTCGGCCACGCTACCTGCGCCAGCGTTCCCCGCGTCTCTAGAAAACAGTGCACGACACAGTTTCCTGTTGTGCTGCGACTCGCTGCTCATGCATCGCACCTCAAACAACTGCCCCTTTCGACTATATATTTAACCTCTCAGGCAGCTACCCACGCCCTGGGGCGGCCGAATTTCTTGTTGCTGATAATGAAATGGTAGTGCAACCTGCGGCGTGCGGAACATGAGTGTAAAGTGATGAGAGCATTGTGATTTCAAACACTGGGTGACGATCATGATTGCAGCAACAGCAAGGCAAAACCTTCAAAATTGCCGTGACCAGGATTCGAACCTGGGTTTTTGCGGCCACAACGCAATGTCCTAACCACTAGACGATCACGGCCGCGGAGGCGCCCGGGGAAGCAGTTCTCGCGACTGCACCCGCCCGGTACACAGCAAAGCTCAGCCCACTGCGTCAGACGCGATCTCCATTATATGTATACGGGCAAACGAAACGTGCCTGCGCTGTTAGGACACTAACCAGAGTGGGTAGCTGCATTCATCTCCCTGGCAGTGTCTTGCAGTCCTCCAAGTCTGTTGACCACAGGTGGACAGGTGTCGCATCTCTCTCGCCGTCACTTGTGGCCGTCATTCATACTTAACGTGCTTTTCTGCAAGCGTCAGCGTAGCGTCAGTCGAGCAAAGTCGGGACAAGTCGCCTAAGAGGAGCAACAAAATGGTGGATTTCCGGTACCGGGAATCGAACCCGGGCCTCCTGGGTGAGAGCCAGGTATCCTAGCCACTAGACGACACCGGATAACGACACACGCACTCCTCCAACAAACACGGTGAGCGTCCACCCGCTACTTGACGACAACTGCAAAAATTAACGCTTCCACTTCGTAGAACGGCATGCTCTGGACGTATCTCGTGGAGACGAACGCCAGCAATCATGAGACCAAACTGCGCCGGTGAATCCTGTTGTTACACCGCGCACTGTGCTACGACAGTTTAAGAGAGCGACGCTCACGCTTTGCTGCGCTATTTCCTTCGCGGGAAATCAGTGCTCCTGTTTTCGAGACAGAAAACGTTGGCAGCGGTGGGATTCGAACCCACGCCTCCGAAGAGACTGGTGCCTGAAACCAGCGCCTTAGACCGCTCGGCCACGCTACCTACGCGCCGCGGCCGCCGCAGGAGCTGCGTTCTACCCCACGAGAACACAGCGCAATGGCACAAAAACGAGAAGTAAAAATTGGCAGCGGTGGGATTCGAACCCACGCCTCCGAAGAGACTGGTGCCTGAAACCAGCGCCTTAGACCGCTCGGCCACGCTACCTACGCGACGCGGCCGCCGCAGGAGCTGCGTTCTACCCCACGAGAACACAGCGCAATGGCACAAAAACGAGAAGTAAAAATTGGCAGCGGTGGGATTCGAACCCACGCCTCCGAAGAGACTGGTGCCTTAAACCAGCGCCTTAGACCGCTCGGCCACGCTACCTGCGCCAGCGTTCCCCGCGTCTCTAGAAAACAGTGCACGACACAGTTTCCTGTTGTGCTGCGACTCGCTGCTCATGCATCGCACCTCAAACAACTGCCCCTTTCGACTATAGATTTAACCTCTCAGGCAGCTACCCACGCCCTGGGGCGGCCGAATTTCTTGTTGCTGATAATGAAATGGTAGTGCAACCTGCGGCGTGCGGAACATGAGTGTAAAGTGATGAGAGCATTGTGATTTCAAACACTGGGTGACGATCATGATTGCAGCAACAGCAAGGCAAAACCTTCAAAATTGCCGTGACCAGGATTCGAACCTGGGTTTTTGCGGCCACAACGCAATGTCCTAACCACTAGACGATCACGGCCGCGGAGGCGCCCGGGGAAGCAGTTCTCGCGACTGCACCCGCCCGGTACACAGCAAAGCTCAGCCCACTGCGTCAGACGCGATCTCCATTATATGTATACGGGCAAACGAAACGTGCCTGCGCTGTTAGGACACTAACCAGAGTGGGTAGCTGCATTCATCTCCCTGGCAGTGTCTTGCAGTCCTCCAAGTCTGTTGACCACAGGTGGACAGGTGTCGCATCTCTCTCGCCGTCACTTGTGGCCGTCATTCATACTTAACGTGCTTTTCTGCAAGCGTCAGTCGAGCAAAGTCGGGACAAGTCGCCTAAGAGGAGCAACAAAATGGTGGATTTCCGGTACCGGGAATCGAACCCGGGCCTCCTGGGTGAGAGCCAGGTATCCTAGCCACTAGACGACACCGGATAACGACACACGCACTCCTCCAACAAACACGGTGAGCGTCCACCCGCTACTTGACGACAACTGCAAAAATTAACGCTTCCACTTCGTAGAACGGCATGCTCTGGACGTATCTCGTGGAGACGAACGCCAGCAATCATGAGACCAAACTGCGCCGGTGAATCCTGTTGTTACACCGCGCACTGTGCTACGACAGTTTAAGAGAGCGACGCTCACGCTTTGCTGCGCTATTTCCTTCGCGGGAAATCAGTGCTCCTGTTTTCGAGACAGAAAACGTTGGCAGCGGTGGGATTCGAACCCACGCCTCCGAAGAGACTGGTGCCTGAAACCAGCGCCTTAGACCGCTCGGCCACGCTACCTACGCGACGCGGCCGCCGCAGGAGCTGCGTTCTACCCCACGAGAACACAGCGCAATGGCACAAAAACGAGAAGTAAAAATTGGCAGCGGTGGGATTCGAACCCACGCCTCCGAAGAGACTGGTGCCTGAAACCAGCGCCTTAGACCGCTCGGCCACGCTACCTACGCGACGCGGCCGCCGCAGGAGCTGCGTTCTACCCCACGAGAACACAGCGCAATGGCACAAAAACGAGAAGTAAAAATTGGCAGCGGTGGGATTCGAACCCACGCCTCCGAAGAGACTGGTGCCTTAAACCAGCGCCTTAGACCGCTCGGCCACGCTACCTGCGCCAGCGTTCCCCGCGTCTCTAGAAAACAGTGCACGACACAGTTTCCTGTTGTGCTGCGACTCGCTGCTCATGCATCGCACCTCAAACAACTGCCCCTTTCGACTATAGATTTAACCTCTCAGGCAGCTACCCACGCCCTGGGGCGGCCGAATTTCTTGTTGCTGATAATGAAATGGTAGTGCAACCTGCGGCGTGCGGAACATGAGTGTAAAGTGATGAGAGCATTGTGATTTCAAACACTGGGTGACGATCATGATTGCAGCAACAGCAAGGCAAAACCTTCAAAATTGCCGTGACCAGGATTCGAACCTGGGTTTTTGCGGCCACAACGCAATGTCCTAACCACTAGACGATCACGGCCGCGGAGGCGCCCGGGGAAGCAGTTCTCGCGACTGCACCCGCCCGGTACACAGCAAAGCTCAGCCCACTGCGTCAGACGCGATCTCCATTATATGTATACGGGC
The DNA here is from genome assembly GCF_023898315.1 of Schistocerca nitens. NCBI lineage: Eukaryota > Metazoa > Arthropoda > Insecta > Orthoptera > Acrididae > Schistocerca > Schistocerca nitens. Next base: position 910,687,523 of record NC_064615.1, read on the forward strand.
AAACGAAACGTGCCTGCGCTGTTAGGACACTAACCAGAGTGGGTAGCTGCATTCATCTCCCTGGCAGTGTCTTGCAGTCCTCCAAGTCTGTTGACCACAGGTGGACAGGTGTCGCATCTCTCTCGCCGTCACTTGTGGCCGTCATTCATACTTAACGTGCTTTTCTGCAAGCGTCAGTCGAGCAAAGTCGGGACAAGTCGCCTAAGAGGAGCAACAAAATGGTGGATTTCCGGTACCGGGAATCGAACCCGGGCCTCCTGGGTGAGAGCCAGGTATCCTAGCCACTAGACGACACCGGATAACGACACACGCACTCCTCCAACAAACACGGTGAGCGTCCACCCGCTACTTGACGACAACTGCAAAAATTAACGCTTCCACTTCGTAGAACGGCATGCTCTGGACGTATCTCGTGGAGACGAACGCCAGCAATCATGAGACCAAACTGCGCCGGTGAATCCTGTTGTTACACCGCGCACTGTGCTACGACAGTTTAAGAGAGCGACGCTCACGCTTTGCTGCGCTATTTCCTTCGCGGGAAATCAGTGCTCCTGTTTTCGAGACAGAAAACGTTGGCAGCGGTGGGATTCGAACCCACGCCTCCGAAGAGACTGGTGCCTGAAACCAGCGCCTTAGACCGCTCGGCCACGCTACCTACGCGCCGCGGCCGCCGCAGGAGCTGCGTTCTACCCCACGAGAACACAGCGCAATGGCACAAAAACGAGAAGTAAAAATTGGCAGCGGTGGGATTCGAACCCACGCCTCCGAAGAGACTGGTGCCTGAAACCAGCGCCTTAGACCGCTCGGCCACGCTACCTACGCGACGCGGCCGCCGCAGGAGCTGCGTTCTACCCCACGAGAACACAGCGCAATGGCACAAAAACGAGAAGTAAAAATTGGCAGCGGTGGGATTCGAACCCACGCCTCCGAAGAGACTGGTGCCTTAAACCAGCGCCTTAGACCGCTCGGCCACGCTACCTGCGCCAGCGTTCCCCGCGTCTCTAGAAAACAGTGCACGACACAGTTTCCTGTTGTGCTGCGACTCGCTGCTCATGCATCGCACCTCAAACAACTGCCCCTTTCGACTATATATTTAACCTCTCAGGCAGCTACCCACGCCCTGGGGCGGCCGAATTTCTTGTTGCTGATAATGAAATGGTAGTGCAACCTGCGGCGTGCGGAACATGAGTGTAAAGTGATGAGAGCATTGTGATTTCAAACACTGGGTGACGATCATGATTGCAGCAACAGCAAGGCAAAACCTTCAAAATTGCCGTGACCAGGATTCGAACCTGGGTTTTTGCGGCCACAACGCAATGTCCTAACCACTAGACGATCACGGCCGCGGAGGCGCCCGGGGAAGCAGTTCTCGCGACTGCACCCGCCCGGTACACAGCAAAGCTCAGCCCACTGCGTCAGACGCGATCTCCATTATATGTATACGGGCAAACGAAACGTGCCTGCGCTGTTAGGACACTAACCAGAGTGGGTAGCTGCATTCATCTCCCTGGCAGTGTCTTGCAGTCCTCCAAGTCTGTTGACCACAGGTGGACAGGTGTCGCATCTCTCTCGCCGTCACTTGTGGCCGTCATTCATACTTAACGTGCTTTTCTGCAAGCGTCAGCGTAGCGTCAGTCGAGCAAAGTCGGGACAAGTCGCCTAAGAGGAGCAACAAAATGGTGGATTTCCGGTACCGGGAATCGAACCCGGGCCTCCTGGGTGAGAGCCAGGTATCCTAGCCACTAGACGACACCGGATAACGACACACGCACTCCTCCAACAAACACGGTGAGCGTCCACCCGCTACTTGACGACAACTGCAAAAATTAACGCTTCCACTTCGTAGAACGGCATGCTCTGGACGTATCTCGTGGAGACGAACGCCAGCAATCATGAGACCAAACTGCGCCGGTGAATCCTGTTGTTACACCGCGCACTGTGCTACGACAGTTTAAGAGAGCGACGCTCACGCTTTGCTGCGCTATTTCCTTCGCGGGAAATCAGTGCTCCTGTTTTCGAGACAGAAAACGTTGGCAGCGGTGGGATTCGAACCCACGCCTCCGAAGAGACTGGTGCCTGAAACCAGCGCCTTAGACCGCTCGGCCACGCTACCTACGCGCCGCGGCCGCCGCAGGAGCTGCGTTCTACCCCACGAGAACACAGCGCAATGGCACAAAAACGAGAAGTAAAAATTGGCAGCGGTGGGATTCGAACCCACGCCTCCGAAGAGACTGGTGCCTGAAACCAGCGCCTTAGACCGCTCGGCCACGCTACCTACGCGACGCGGCCGCCGCAGGAGATGCGTTCTACCCCACGAGAACACAGCGCAATGGCACAAAAACGAGAAGTAAAAATTGGCAGCGGTGGGATTCGAACCCACGCCTCCGAAGAGACTGGTGCCTTAAACCAGCGCCTTAGACCGCTCGGCCACGCTACCTGCGCCAGCGTTCCCCGCGTCTCTAGAAAACAGTGCACGACACAGTTTCCTGTTGTGCTGCGACTCGCTGCTCATGCATCGCACCTCAAACAACTGCCCCTTTCGACTATAGATTTAACCTCTCAGGCAGCTACCCACGCCCTGGGGCGGCCGAATTTCTTGTTGCTGATAATGAAATGGTAGTGCAACCTGCGGCGTGCGGAACATGAGTGTAAAGTGATGAGAGCATTGTGATTTCAAACACTGGGTGACGATCATGATTGCAGCAACAGCAAGGCAAAACCTTCAAAATTGCCGTGACCAGGATTCGAACCTGGGTTTTTGCGGCCACAACGCAATGTCCTAACCACTAGACGATCACGGCCGCGGAGGCGCCCGGGGAAGCAGTTCTCGCGACTGCACCCGCCCGGTACACAGCAAAGCTCAGCCCACTGCGTCAGACGCGATCTCCATTATATGTATACGGGCAAACGAAACGTGCCTGCGCTGTTAGGACACTAACCAGAGTGGGTAGCTGCATTCATCTCCCTGGCAGTGTCTTGCAGTCCTCCAAGTCTGTTGACCACAGGTGGACAGGTGTCGCATCTCTCTCGCCGTCACTTGTGGCCGTCATTCATACTTAACGTGCTTTTCTGCAAGCGTCAGTCGAGCAAAGTCGGGACAAGTCGCCTAAGAGGAGCAACAAAATGGTGGATTTCCGGTACCGGGAATCGAACCCGGGCCTCCTGGGTGAGAGCCAGGTATCCTAGCCACTAGACGACACCGGATAACGACACACGCACTCCTCCAACAAACACGGTGAGCGTCCACCCGCTACTTGACGACAACTGCAAAAATTAACGCTTCCACTTCGTAGAACGGCATGCTCTGGACGTATCTCGTGGAGACGAATGCCAGCAATCATGAGACCAAACTGCGCCGGTGAATCCTGTTGTTACACCGCGCACTGTGCTACGACAGTTTAAGAGAGCGACGCTCACGCTTTGCTGCGCTATTTCCTTCGCGGGAAATCAGTGCTCCTGTTTTCGAGACAGAAAACGTTGGCAGCGGTGGGATTCGAACCCACGCCTCCGAAGAGACTGGTGCCTGAAACCAGCGCCTTAGACCGCTCGGCCACGCTACCTACGCGCCGCGGCCGCCGCAGGAGCTGCGTTCTACCCCACGAGAACACAGCGCAATGGCACAAAAACGAGAAGTAAAAATTGGCAGCGGTGGGATTCGAACCCACGCCTCCGAAGAGACTGGTGCCTGAAACCAGCGCCTTAGACCGCTCGGCCACGCTACCTACGCGACGCGGCCGCCGCAGGAGCTGCGTTCTACCCCACGAGAACACAGCGCAATGGCACAAAAACGAGAAGTAAAAATTGGCAGCGGTGGGATTCGAACCCACGCCTCCGAAGAGACTGGTGCCTTAAACCAGCGCCTTAGACCGCTCGGCCACGCTACCTGCGCCAGCGTTCCCCGCGTCTCTAGAAAACAGTGCACGACACAGTTTCCTGTTGTGCTGCGACTCGCTGCTCATGCATCGCACCTCAAACAACTGCCCCTTTCGACTATATATTTAACCTCTCAGGCAGCTACCCACGCCCTGGGGCGGCCGAATTTCTTGTTGCTGATAATGAAATGGTAGTGCAACCTGCGGCGTGCGGAACATGAGTGTAAAGTGATGAGAGCATTGTGATTTCAAACACTGGGTGACGATCATGATTGCAGCAACAGCAAGGCAAAACCTTCAAAATTGCCGTGACCAGGATTCGAACCTGGGTTTTTGCGGCCACAACGCAATGTCCTAACCACTAGACGATCACGGCCGCGGAGGCGCCCGGGGAAGCAGTTCTCGCGACTGCACCCGCCCGGTACACAGCAAAGCTCAGCCCACTGCGTCAGACGCGATCTCCATTATATGTATACGGGCAAACGAAACGTGCCTGCGCTGTTAGGACACTAACCAGAGTGGGTAGCTGCATTCATCTCCCTGGCAGTGTCTTGCAGTCCTCCAAGTCTGTTGACCACAGGTGGACAGGTGTCGCATCTCTCTCGCCGTCACTTGTGGCCGTCATTCATACTTAACGTGCTTTTCTGCAAGCGTCAGCGTAGCGTCAGTCGAGCAAAGTCGGGACAAGTCGCCTAAGAGGAGCAACAAAATGGTGGATTTCCGGTACCGGGAATCGAACCCGGGCCTCCTGGGTGAGAGCCAGGTATCCTAGCCACTAGACGACACCGGATAACGACACACGCACTCCTCCAACAAACACGGTGAGCGTCCACCCGCTACTTGACGACAACTGCAAAAATTAACGCTTCCACTTCGTAGAACGGCATGCTCTGGACGTATCTCGTGGAGACGAACGCCAGCAATCATGAGACCAAACTGCGCCGGTGAATCCTGTTGTTACACCGCGCACTGTGCTACGACAGTTTAAGAGAGCGACGCTCACGCTTTGCTGCGCTATTTCCTTCGCGGGAAATCAGTGCTCCTGTTTTCGAGACAGAAAACGTTGGCAGCGGTGGGATTCGAACCCACGCCTCCGAAGAGACTGGTGCCTGAAACCAGCGCCTTAGACCGCTCGGCCACGCTACCTACGCGACGCGGCCGCCGCAGGAGCTGCGTTCTACCCCACGAGAACACAGCGCAATGGCACAAAAACGAGAAGTAAAAATTGGCAGCGGTGGGATTCGAACCCACGCCTCCGAAGAGACTGGTGCCTGAAACCAGCGCCTTAGACCGCTCGGCCACGCTACCTACGCGACGCGGCCGCCGCAGGAGCTGCGTTCTACCCCACGAGAACACAGCGCAATGGCACAAAAACGAGAAGTAAAAATTGGCAGCGGTGGGATTCGAACCCACGCCTCCGAAGAGACTGGTGCCTTAAACCAGCGCCTTAGACCGCTCGGCCACGCTACCTGCGCCAGCGTTCCCCGCGTCTCTAGAAAACAGTGCACGACACAGTTTCCTGTTGTGCTGCGACTCGCTGCTCATGCATCGCACCTCAAACAACTGCCCCTTTCGACTATATATTTAACCTCTCAGGCAGCTACCCACGCCCTGGGGCGGCCGAATTTCTTGTTGCTGATAATGAAATGGTAGTGCAACCTGCGGCGTGCGGAACATGAGTGTAAAGTGATGAGAGCATTGTGATTTCAAACACTGGGTGACGATCATGATTGCAGCAACAGCAAGGCAAAACCTTCAAAATTGCCGTGACCAGGATTCGAACCTGGGTTTTTGCGGCCACAACGCAATGTCCTAACCACTAGACGATCACGGCCGCGGAGGCGCCCGGGGAAGCAGTTCTCGCGACTGCACCCGCCCGGTACACAGCAAAGCTCAGCCCACTGCGTCAGACGCGATCTCCATTATATGTATACGGGCAAACGAAACGTGCCTGCGCTGTTAGGACACTAACCAGAGTGGGTAGCTGCATTCATCTCCCTGGCAGTGTCTTGCAGTCCTCCAAGTCTGTTGACCACAGGTGGACAGGTGTCGCATCTCTCTCGCCGTCACTTGTGGCCGTCATTCATACTTAACGTGCTTTTCTGCAAGCGTCAGTCGAGCAAAGTCGGGACAAGTCGCCTAAGAGGAGCAACAAAATGGTGGATTTCCGGTACCGGGAATCGAACCCGGGCCTCCTGGGTGAGAGCCAGGTATCCTAGCCACTAGACGACACCGGATAACGACACACGCACTCCTCCAACAAACACGGTGAGCGTCCACCCGCTACTTGACGACAACTGCAAAAATTAACGCTTCCACTTCGTAGAACGGCATGCTCTGGACGTATCTCGTGGAGACGAACGCCAGCAATCATGAGACCAAACTGCGCCGGTGAATCCTGTTGTTACACCGCGCACTGTGCTACGACAGTTTAAGAGAGCGACGCTCACGCTTTGCTGCGCTATTTCCTTCGCGGGAAATCAGTGCTCCTGTTTTCGAGACAGAAAACGTTGGCAGCGGTGGGATTCGAACCCACGCCTCCGAAGAGACTGGTGCCTGAAACCAGCGCCTTAGACCGCTCGGCCACGCTACCTACGCGACGCGGCCGCCGCAGGAGCTGCGTTCTACCCCACGAGAACACAGCGCAATGGCACAAAAACGAGAAGTAAAAATTGGCAGCGGTGGGATTCGAACCCACGCCTCCGAAGAGACTGGTGCCTTAAACCAGCGCCTTAGACCGCTCGGCCACGCTACCTGCGCCAGCGTTCCCCGCGTCTCTAGAAAACAGTGCACGACACAGTTTCCTGTTGTGCTGCGACTCGCTGCTCATGCATCGCACCTCAAACAAAAACGAGAAGTAAAAATTGGCAGCGGTGGGATTCGAACCCACGCCTCCGAAGAGACTGGTGCCTTAAACCAGCGCCTTAGACCGCTCGGCCACGCTACCTGCGCCAGCGTTCCCCGCGTCTCTAGAAAACAGTGCACGACACAGTTTCCTGTTGTGCTGCGACTCGCTGCTCATGCATCGCACCTCAAACAACTGCCCCTTTCGACTATAGATTTAACCTCTCAGGCAGCTACCCACGCCCTGGGGCGGCCGAATTTCTTGTTGCTGATAATGAAACGGTAGTGCAACCTGCGGCGTGCGGAACATGAGTGTAAAGTGATGAGAGCATTGTGATTTCAAACACTGGGTGACGATCATGATTGCAGCAACAGCAAGGCAAAACCTTCAAAATTGCCGTGACCAGGATTCGAACCTGGGTTTTTGCGGCCACAACGCAATGTCCTAACCACTAGACGATCACTGCCGCGGAGGCGCCCGGGGAAGCAGTTCTCGCGACTGCACCCGCCCGGTACACAGCAAAGCTCAGCCCACTGCGTCAGACGCGATCTCCATTATATGTATACGGGCAAACGAAACGTGCCTGCGCTGTTAGGACACTAACCAGAGTGGGTAGCTGCATTCATCTCCCTGGCAGTGTCTTGCAGTCCTCCAAGTCTGTTGACCACAGGTGGACAGGTGTCGCATCTCTCTCGCCGTCACTTGTGGCCGTCATTCATACTTAACGTGCTTTTCTGCAAGCGTCAGCGTAGCGTCAGTCGAGCAAAGTCGGGACAAGTCGCCTAAGAGGAGCAACAAAATGGTGGATTTCCGGTACCGGGAATCGAACCCGGGCCTCCTGGGTGAGAGCCAGGTATCCTAGCCACTAGACGACACCGGATAACGACACACGCACTCCTCCAACAAACACGGTGAGCGTCCACCCGCTACTTGACGACAACTGCAAAAATTAACGCTTCCACTTCGTAGAACGGCATGCTCTGGACGTATCTCGTGGAGACGAACGCCAGCAATCATGAGACCAAACTGCGCCGGTGAATCCTGTTGTTACACCGCGCACTGTGCTACGACAGTTTAAGAGAGCGACGCTCACGCTTTGCTGCGCTATTTCCTTCGCGGGAAATCAGTGCTCCTGTTTTCGAGACAGAAAACGTTGGCAGCGGTGGGATTCGAACCCACGCCTCCGAAGAGACTGGTGCCTGAAACCAGCGCCTTAGACCGCTCGGCCACGCTACCTACGCGACGCGGCCGCCGCAGGAGCTGCGTTCTACCCCACGAGAACACAGCGCAATGGCACAAAAACGAGAAGTAAAAATTGGCAGCGGTGGGATTCGAACCCACGCCTCCGAAGAGACTGGTGCCTTAAACCAGCGCCTTAGACCGCTCGGCCACGCTACCTGCGCCAGCGTTCCCCGCGTCTCTAGAAAACAGTGCACGACACAGTTTCCTGTTGTGCTGCGACTCGCTGCTCATGCATCGCACCTCAAACAACTGCCCCTTTCGACTATATATTTAACCTCTCAGGCAGCTACCCACGCCCTGGGGCGGCCGAATTTCTTGTTGCTGATAATGAAATGGTAGTGCAACCTGCGGCGTGCGGAACATGAGTGTAAAGTGATGAGAGCATTGTGATTTCAAACACTGGGTGACGATCATGATTGCAGCAACAGCAAGGCAAAACCTTCAAAATTGCCGTGACCAGGATTCGAACCTGGGTTTTTGCGGCCACAACGCAATGTCCTAACCACTAGACGATCACGGCCGCGGAGGCGCCCGGGGAAGCAGTTCTCGCGACTGCACCCGCCCGGTACACAGCAAAGCTCAGCCCACTGCGTCAGACGCGATCTCCATTATATGTATACGGGCAAACGAAACGTGCCTGCGCTGTTAGGACACTAACCAGAGTGGGTAGCTGCATTCATCTCCCTGGCAGTGTCTTGCAGTCCTCCAAGTCTGTTGACCACAGGTGGACAGGTGTCGCATCTCTCTCGCCGTCACTTGTGGCCGTCATTCATACTTAACGTGCTTTTCTGCAAGCGTCAGTCGAGCAAAGTCGGGACAAGTCGCCTAAGAGGAGCAACAAAATGGTGGATTTCCGGTACCGGGAATCGAACCCGGGCCTCCTGGGTGAGAGCCAGGTATCCTAGCCACTAGACGACACCGGATAACGACACACGCACTCCTCCAACAAACACGGTGAGCGTCCACCCGCTACTTGACGACAACTGCAAAAATTAACGCTTCCACTTCGTAGAACGGCATGCTCTGGACGTATCTCGTGGAGACGAACGCCAGCAATCATGAGACCAAACTGCGCCGGTGAATCCTGTTGTTACACCGCGCACTGTGCTACGACAGTTTAAGAGAGCGACGCTCACGCTTTGCTGCGCTATTTCCTTCGCGGGAAATCAGTGCTCCTGTTTTCGAGACAGAAAACGTTGGCAGCGGTGGGATTCGAACCCACGCCTCCGAAGAGACTGGTGCCTGAAACCAGCGCCTTAGACCGCTCGGCCACGCTACCTACGCGCCGCGGCCGCCGCAGGAGCTGCGTTCTACCCCACGAGAACACAGCGCAATGGCACAAAAACGAGAAGTAAAAATTGGCAGTGGTGGGATTCGAACCCACGCCTCCGAAGAGACTGGTGCCTGAAACCAGCGCCTTAGACCGCTCGGCCACGCTACCTACGCGACGCGGCCGCCGCAGGAGCTGCGTTCTACCCCACGAGAACACAGCGCAATGGCACAAAAACGAGAAGTAAAAATTGGCAGCGGTGGGATTCGAACCCACGCCTCCGAAGAGACTGGTGCCTTAAACCAGCGCCTTAGACCGCTCGGCCACGCTACCTGCGCCAGCGTTCCCCGCGTCTCTAGAAAACAGTGCACGACACAGTTTCCTGTTGTGCTGCGACTCGCTGCTCATGCATCGCACCTCAAACAACTGCCCCTTTCGACTATATATTTAACCTCTCAGGCAGCTACCCACGCCCTGGGGCGGCCGAATTTCTTGTTGCTGATAATGAAATGGTAGTGCAACCTGCGGCGTGCGGAACATGAGTGTAAAGTGATGAGAGCATTGTGATTTCAAACACTGGGTGACGATCATGATTGCAGCAACAGCAAGGCAAAACCTTCAAAATTGCCGTGACCAGGATTCGAACCTGGGTTTTTGCGGCCACAACGCAATGTCCTAACCACTAGACGATCACGGCCGCGGAGGCGCCCGGGGAAGCAGTTCTCGCGACTGCACCCGCCCGGTACACAGCAAAGCTCAGCCCACTGCGTCAGACGCGATCTCCATTATATGTATACGGGCAAACGAAACGTGCCTGCGCTGTTAGGACACTAACCAGAGTGGGTAGCTGCATTCATCTCCCTGGCAGTGTCTTGCAGTCCTCCAAGTCTGTTGACCACAGGTGGACAGGTGTCGCATCTCTCTCGCCGTCACTTGTGGCCGTCATTCATACTTAACGTGCTTTTCTGCAAGCGTCAGTCGAGCAAAGTCGGGACAAGTCGCCTAAGAGGAGCAACAAAATGGTGGATTTCCGGTACCGGGAATCGAACCCGGGCCTCCTGGGTGAGAGCCAGGTATCCTAGCCACTAGACGACACCGGATAACGACACACGCACTCCTCCAACAAACACGGTGAGCGTCCACCCGCTACTTGACGACAACTGCAAAAATTAACGCTTCCACTTCGTAGAACGGCATGCTCTGGACGTATCTCGTGGAGACGAACGCCAGCAATCATGAGACCAAACTGCGCCGGTGAATCCTGTTGTTACACCGCGCACTGTGCTACGACAGTTTAAGAGAGCGACGCTCACGCTTTGCTGCGCTATTTCCTTCGCGGGAAATCAGTGCTCCTGTTTTCGAGACAGAAAACGTTGGCAGCGGTGGGATTCGAACCCACGCCTCCGAAGAGACTGGTGCCTGAAACCAGCGCCTTAGACCGCTCGGCCACGCTACCTACGCGACGCGGCCGCCGCAGGAGCTGCGTTCTACCCCACGAGAACACAGCGCAATGGCACAAAAACGAGAAGTAAAAATTGGCAGCGGTGGGATTCGAACCCACGCCTCCGAAGAGACTGGTGCCTTAAACCAGCGCCTTAGACCGCTCGGCCACGCTACCTGCGCCAGCGTTCCCCGCGTCTCTAGAAAACAGTGCACGACACAGTTTCCTGTTGTGCTGCGACTCGCTGCTCATGCATCGCACCTCAAACAAAAACGAGAAGTAAAAATTGGCAGCGGTGGGATTCGAACCCACGCCTCCGAAGAGACTGGTGCCTTAAACCAGCGCCTTAGACCGCTCGGCCACGCTACCTGCGCCAGCGTTCCCCGCGTCTCTAGAAAACAGTGCACGACACAGTTTCCTGTTGTGCTGCGACTCGCTGCTCATGCATCGCACCTCAAACAACTGCCCCTTTCGACTATAGATTTAACCTCTCAGGCAGCTACCCACGCCCTGGGGCGGCCGAATTTCTTGTTGCTGATAATGAAACGGTAGTGCAACCTGCGGCGTGCGGAACATGAGTGTAAAGTGATGAGAGCATTGTGATTTCAAACACTGGGTGACGATCATGATTGCAGCAACAGCAAGGCAAAACCTTCAAAATTGCCGTGACCAGGATTCGAACCTGGGTTTTTGCGGCCACAACGCAATGTCCTAACCACTAGACGATCACTGCCGCGGAGGCGCCCGGGGAAGCAGTTCTCGCGACTGCACCCGCCCGGTACACAGCAAAGCTCAGCCCACTGCGTCAGACGCGATCTCCATTATATGTATACGGGCAAACGAAACGTGCCTGCGCTGTTAGGACACTAACCAGAGTGGGTAGCTGCATTCATCTCCCTGGCAGTGTCTTGCAGTCCTCCAAGTCTGTTGACCACAGGTGGACAGGTGTCGCATCTCTCTCGCCGTCACTTGTGGCCGTCATTCATACTTAACGTGCTTTTCTGCAAGCGTCAGCGTAGCGTCAGTCGAGCAAAGTCGGGACAAGTCGCCTAAGAGGAGCAACAAAATGGTGGATTTCCGGTACCGGGAATCGAACCCGGGCCTCCTGGGTGAGAGCCAGGTATCCTAGCCACTAGACGACACCGGATAACGACACACGCACTCCTCCAACAAACACGGTGAGCGTCCACCCGCTACTTGACGACAACTGCAAAAATTAACGCTTCCACTTCGTAGAACGGCATGCTCTGGACGTATCTCGTGGAGACGAACGCCAGCAATCATGAGACCAAACTGCGCCGGTGAATCCTGTTGTTACACCGCGCACTGTGCTACGACAGTTTAAGAGAGCGACGCTCACGCTTTGCTGCGCTATTTCCTTCGCGGGAAATCAGTGCTCCTGTTTTCGAGACAGAAAACGTTGGCAGCGGTGGGATTCGAACCCACGCCTCCGAAGAGACTGGTGCCTGAAACCAGCGCCTTAGACCGCTCGGCCACGCTACCTACGCGACGCGGCCGCCGCAGGAGCTGCGTTCTACCCCACGAGAACACAGCGCAATGGCACAAAAACGAGAAGTAAAAATTGGCAGCGGTGGGATTCGAACCCACGCCTCCGAAGAGACTGGTGCCTTAAACCAGCGCCTTAGACCGCTCGGCCACGCTACCTGCGCCAGCGTTCCCCGCGTCTCTAGAAAACAGTGCACGACACAGTTTCCTGTTGTGCTGCGACTCGCTGCTCATGCATCGCACCTCAAACAACTGCCCCTTTCGACTATATATTTAACCTCTCAGGCAGCTACCCACGCCCTGGGGCGGCCGAATTTCTTGTTGCTGATAATGAAATGGTAGTGCAACCTGCGGCGTGCGGAACATGAGTGTAAAGTGATGAGAGCATTGTGATTTCAAACACTGGGTGACGATCATGATTGCAGCAACAGCAAGGCAAAACCTTCAAAATTGCCGTGACCAGGATTCGAACCTGGGTTTTTGCGGCCACAACGCAATGTCCTAACCACTAGACGATCACGGCCGCGGAGGCGCCCGGGGAAGCAGTTCTCGCGACTGCACCCGCCCGGTACACAGCAAAGCTCAGCCCACTGCGTCAGACGCGATCTCCATTATATGTATACGGGCAAACGAAACGTGCCTGCGCTGTTAGGACACTAACCAGAGTGGGTAGCTGCATTCATCTCCCTGGCAGTGTCTTGCAGTCCTCCAAGTCTGTTGACCACAGGTGGACAGGTGTCGCATCTCTCTCGCCGTCACTTGTGGCCGTCATTCATACTTAACGTGCTTTTCTGCAAGCGTCAGCGTAGCGTCAGTCGAGCAAAGTCGGGACAAGTCGCCTAAGAGGAGCAACAAAATGGTGGATTTCCGGTACCGGGAATCGAACCCGGGCCTCCTGGGTGAGAGCCAGGTATCCTAGCCACTAGACGACACCGGATAACGACACACGCACTCCTCCAACAAACACGGTGAGCGTCCACCCGCTACTTGACGACAACTGCAAAAATTAACGCTTCCACTTCGTAGAACGGCATGCTCTGGACGTATCTCGTGGAGACGAACGCCAGCAATCATGAGACCAAACTGCGCCGGTGAATCCTGTTGTTACACCGCGCACTGTGCTACGACAGTTTAAGAGAGCGACGCTCACGCTTTGCTGCGCTATTTCCTTCGCGGGAAATCAGTGCTCCTGTTTTCGAGACAGAAAACGTTGGCAGCGGTGGGATTCGAACCCACGCCTCCGAAGAGACTGGTGCCTGAAACCAGCGCCTTATACCGCTCGGCCACGCTACCTACGCGACGCGGCCGCCGCAGGAGCTGCGTTCTACCCCACGAGAACACAGCGCAATGGCACAAAAACGAGAAGTAAAAATTGGCAGCGGTGGGATTCGAACCCACGCCTCCGAAGAGACTGGTGCCTGAAACCAGCGCCTTAGACCGCTCGGCCACGCTACCTACGCGACGCGGCCGCCGCAGGAGCTGCGTTCTACCCCACGAGAACACAGCGCAATGGCACAAAAACGAGAAGTAAAAATTGGCAGCGGTGGGATTCGAACCCACGCCTCCGAAGAGACTGGTGCCTTAAACCAGCGCCTTAGACCGCTCGGCCACGCTACCTGCGCCAGCGTTCCCCGCGTCTCTAGAAAACAGTGCACGACACAGTTTCCTGTTGTGCTGCGACTCGCTGCTCATGCATCGCACCTCAAACAACTGCCCCTTTCGACTATATATTTAACCTCTCAGGCAGCTACCCACGCCCTGGGGCGGCCGAATTTCTTGTTGCTGATAATGAAATGGTAGTGCAACCTGCGGCGTGCGGAACATGAGTGTAAAGTGATGAGAGCATTGTGATTTCAAACACTGGGTGACGATCATGATTGCAGCAACAGCAAGGCAAAACCTTCAAAATTGCCGTGACCAGGATTCGAACCTGGGTTTTTGCGGCCACAACGCAATGTCCTAACCACTAGACGATCACGGCCGCGGAGGCGCCCGGGGAAGCAGTTCTCGCGACTGCACCCGCCCGGTACACAGCAAAGCTCAGCCCACTGCGTCAGACGCGATCTCCATTATATGTATACGGGCAAACGAAACGTGCCTGCGCTGTTAGGACACTAACCAGAGTGGGTAGCTGCATTCATCTCCCTGGCAGTGTCTTGCAGTCCTCCAAGTCTGTTGACCACAGGTGGACAGGTGTCGCATCTCTCTCGCCGTCACTTGTGGCCGTCATTCATACTTAACGTGCTTTTCTGCAAGCGTCAGTCGAGCAAAGTCGGGACAAGTCGCCTAAGAGGAGCAACAAAATGGTGGATTTCCGGTACCGGGAATCGAACCCGGGCCTCCTGGGTGAGAGCCAGGTATCCTAGCCACTAGACGACACCGGATAACGACACACGCACTCCTCCAACAAACACGGTGAGCGTCCACCCGCTACTTGACGACAACTGCAAAAATTAACGCTTCCACTTCGTAGAACGGCATGCTCTGGACGTATCTCGTGGAGACGAACGCCAGCAATCATGAGACCAAACTGCGCCGGTGAATCCTGTTGTTACACCGCGCACTGTGCTACGACAGTTTAAGAGAGCGACGCTCACGCTTTGCTGCGCTATTTCCTTCGCGGGAAATCAGTGCTCCTGTTTTCGAGACAGAAAACGTTGGCAGCGGTGGGATTCGAACCCACGCCTCCGAAGAGACTGGTGCCTGAAACCAGCGCCTTAGACCGCTCGGCCACGCTACCTACGCGCCGCGGCCGCCGCAGGAGCTGCGTTCTACCCCACGAGAACACAGCGCAATGGCACAAAAACGAGAAGTAAAAATTGGCAGTGGTGGGATTCGAACCCACGCCTCCGAAGAGACTGGTGCCTGAAACCAGCGCCTTAGACCGCTCGGCCACGCTACCTACGCGACGCGGCCGCCGCAGGAGCTGCGTTCTACCCCACGAGAACACAGCGCAATGGCACAAAAACGAGAAGTAAAAATTGGCAGCGGTGGGATTCGAACCCACGCCTCCGAAGAGACTGGTGCCTTAAACCAGCGCCTTAGACCGCTCGGCCACGCTACCTGCGCCAGCGTTCCCCGCGTCTCTAGAAAACAGTGCACGACACAGTTTCCTGTTGTGCTGCGACTCGCTGCTCATGCATCGCACCTCAAACAACTGCCCCTTTCGACTATATATTTAACCTCTCAGGCAGCTACCCACGCCCTGGGGCGGCCGAATTTCTTGTTGCTGATAATGAAATGGTAGTGCAACCTGCGGCGTGCGGAACATGAGTGTAAAGTGATGAGAGCATTGTGATTTCAAACACTGGGTGACGATCATGATTGCAGCAACAGCAAGGCAAAACCTTCAAAATTGCCGTGACCAGGATTCGAACCTGGGTTTTTGCGGCCACAACGCAATGTCCTAACCACTAGACGATCACGGCCGCGGAGGCGCCCGGGGAAGCAGTTCTCGCGACTGCACCCGCCCGGTACACAGCAAAGCTCAGCCCACTGCGTCAGACGCGATCTCCATTATATGTATACGGGCAAACGAAACGTGCCTGCGCTGTTAGGACACTAACCAGAGTGGGTAGCTGCATTCATCTCCCTGGCAGTGTCTTGCAGTCCTCCAAGTCTGTTGACCACAGGTGGACAGGTGTCGCATCTCTCTCGCCGTCACTTGTGGCCGTCATTCATACTTAACGTGCTTTTCTGCAAGCGTCAGCGTAGCGTCAGTCGAGCAAAGTCGGGACAAGTCGCCTAAGAGGAGCAACAAAATGGTGGATTTCCGGTACCGGGAATCGAACCCGGGCCTCCTGGGTGAGAGCCAGGTATCCTAGCCACTAGACGACACCGGATAACGACACACGCACTCCTCCAACAAACACGGTGAGCGTCCACCCGCTACTTGACGACATCTGCAAAAATTAACGCTTCCACTTCGTAGAACGGCATGCTCTGGACGTATCTCGTGGAGACGAACGCCAGCAATCATGAGACCAAACTGCGCCGGTGAATCCTGTTGTTACACCGCGCACTGTGCTACGACAGTTTAAGAGAGCGACGCTCACGCTTTGCTGCGCTATTTCCTTCGCGGGAAATCAGTGCTCCTGTTTTCGAGACAGAAAACGTTGGCAGCGGTGGGATTCGAACCCACGCCTCCGAAGAGACTGGTGCCTGAAACCAGCGCCTTAGACCGCTCGGCCACGCTACCTACGCGACGCGGCCGCCGCAGGAGCTGCGTTCTACCCCACGAGAACACAGCGCAATGGCACAAAAACGAGAAGTAAAAATTGGCAGCGGTGGGATTCGAACCCACGCCTCCGAAGAGACTGGTGCCTTAAACCAGCGCCTTAGACCGCTCGGCCACGCTACCTGCGCCAGCGTTCCCCGCGTCTCTAGAAAACAGTGCACGACACAGTTTCCTGTTGTGCTGCGACTCGCTGCTCATGCATCGCACCTCAAACAACTGCCCCTTTCGACTATATATTTAACCTCTCAGGCAGCTACCCACGCCCTGGGGCGGCCGAATTTCTTGTTGCTGATAATGAAATGGTAGTGCAACCTGCGGCGTGCGGAACATGAGTGTAAAGTGATGAGAGCATTGTGATTTCAAACACTGGGTGACGATCATGATTGCAGCAACAGCAAGGCAAAACCTTCAAAATTGCCGTGACCAGGATTCGAACCTGGGTTTTTGCGGCCACAACGCAATGTCCTAACCACTAGACGATCACGGCCGCGGAGGCGCCCGGGGAAGCAGTTCTCGCGACTGCACCCGCCCGGTACACAGCAAAGCTCAGCCCACTGCGTCAGACGCGATCTCCATTATATGTATACGGGCAAACGAAACGTGCCTGCGCTGTTAGGACACTAACCAGAGTGGGTAGCTGCATTCATCTCCCTGGCAGTGTCTTGCAGTCCTCCAAGTCTGTTGACCACAGGTGGACAGGTGTCGCATCTCTCTCGCCGTCACTTGTGGCCGTCATTCATACTTAACGTGCTTTTCTGCAAGCGTCAGCGTAGCGTCAGTCGAGCAAAGTCGGGACAAGTCGCCTAAGAGGAGCAACAAAATGGTGGATTTCCGGTACCGGGAATCGAACCCGGGCCTCCTGGGTGAGAGCCAGGTATCCTAGCCACTAGACGACACCGGATAACGACACACGCACTCCTCCAACAAACACGGTGAGCGTCCACCCGCTACTTGACGACATCTGCAAAAATTAACGCTTCCACTTCGTAGAACGGCATGCTCTGGACGTATCTCGTGGAGACGAACGCCAGCAATCATGAGACCAAACTGCGCCGGTGAATCCTGTTGTTACACCGCGCACTGTGCTACGACAGTTTAAGAGAGCGACGCTCACGCTTTGCTGCGCTATTTCCTTCGCGGGAAATCAGTGCTCCTGTTTTCGAGACAGAAAACGTTGGCAGCGGTGGGATTCGAACCCACGCCTCCGAAGAGACTGGTGCCTGAAACCAGCGCCTTAGACCGCTCGGCCACGCTACCTACGCGACGCGGCCGCCGCAGGAGCTGCGTTCTACCCCACGAGAACACAGCGCAATGGCACAAAAACGAGAAGTAAAAATTGGCAGCGGTGGGATTCGAACCCACGCCTCCGAAGAGACTGGTGCCTTAAACCAGCGCCTTAGACCGCTCGGCCACGCTACCTGCGCCAGCGTTCCCCGCGTCTCTAGAAAACAGTGCACGACACAGTTTCCTGTTGTGCTGCGACTCGCTGCTCATGCATCGCACCTCAAACAACTGCCCCTTTCGACTATATATTTAACCTCTCAGGCAGCTACCCACGCCCTGGGGCGGCCGAATTTCTTGTTGCTGATAATGAAATGGTAGTGCAACCTGCGGCGTGCGGAACATGAGTGTAAAGTGATGAGAGCATTGTGATTTCAAACACTGGGTGACGATCATGATTGCAGCAACAGCAAGGCAAAACCTTCAAAATTGCCGTGACCAGGATTCGAACCTGGGTTTTTGCGGCCACAACGCAATGTCCTAACCACTAGACGATCACGGCCGCGGAGGCGCCCGGGGAAGCAGTTCTCGCGACTGCACCCGCCCGGTACACAGCAAAGCTCAGCCCACTGCGTCAGACGCGATCTCCATTATATGTATACGGGCAAACGAAACGTGCCTGCGCTGTTAGGACACTAACCAGAGTGGGTAGCTGCATTCATCTCCCTGGCAGTGTCTTGCAGTCCTCCAAGTCTGTTGACCACAGGTGGACAGGTGTCGCATCTCTCTCGCCGTCACTTGTGGCCGTCATTCATACTTAACGTGCTTTTCTGCAAGCGTCAGCGTAGCGTCAGTCGAGCAAAGTCGGGACAAGTCGCCTAAGAGGAGCAACAAAATGGTGGATTTCCGGTACCGGGAATCGAACCCGGGCCTCCTGGGTGAGAGCCAGGTATCCTAGCCACTAGACGACACCGGATAACGACACACGCACTCCTCCAACAAACACGGTGAGCGTCCACCCGCTACTTGACGACATCTGCAAAAATTAACGCTTCCACTTCGTAGAACGGCATGCTCTGGACGTATCTCGTGGAGACGAACGCCAGCAATCATGAGACCAAACTGCGCCGGTGAATCCTGTTGTTACACCGCGCACTGTGCTACGACAGTTTAAGAGAGCGACGCTCACGCTTTGCTGCGCTATTTCCTTCGCGGGAAATCAGTGCTCCTGTTTTCGAGACAGAAAACGTTGGCAGCGGTGGGATTCGAACCCACGCCTCCGAAGAGACTGGTGCCTGAAACCAGCGCCTTAGACCGCTCGGCCACGCTACCTACGCGACGCGGCCGCCGCAGGAGCTGCGTTCTACCCCACGAGAACACAGCGCAATGGCACAAAAACGAGAAGTAAAAATTGGCAGCGGTGGGATTCGAACCCACGCCTCCGAAGAGACTGGTGCCTTAAACCAGCGCCTTAGACCGCTCGGCCACGCTACCTGCGCCAGCGTTCCCCGCGTCTCTAGAAAACAGTGCACGACACAGTTTCCTGTTGTGCTGCGACTCGCTGCTCATGCATCGCACCTCAAACAACTGCCCCTTTCGACTATATATTTAACCTCTCAGGCAGCTACCCACGCCCTGGGGCGGCCGAATTTCTTGTTGCTGATAATGAAATGGTAGTGCAACCTGCGGCGTGCGGAACATGAGTGTAAAGTGATGAGAGCATTGTGATTTCAAACACTGGGTGACGATCATGATTGCAGCAACAGCAAGGCAAAACCTTCAAAATTGCCGTGACCAGGATTCGAACCTGGGTTTTTGCGGCCACAACGCAATGTCCTAACCACTAGACGATCACGGCCGCGGAGGCGCCCGGGGAAGCAGTTCTCGCGACTGCACCCGCCCGGTACACAGCAAAGCTCAGCCCACTGCGTCAGACGCGATCTCCATTATATGTATACGGGCAAACGAAACGTGCCTGCGCTGTTAGGACACTAACCAGAGTGGGTAGCTGCATTCATCTCCCTGGCAGTGTCTTGCAGTCCTCCAAGTCTGTTGACCACAGGTGGACAGGTGTCGCATCTCTCTCGCCGTCACTTGTGGCCGTCATTCATACTTAACGTGCTTTTCTGCAAGCGTCAGCGTAGCGTCAGTCGAGCAAAGTCGGGACAAGTCGCCTAAGAGGAGCAACAAAATGGTGGATTTCCGGTACCGGGAATCGAACCCGGGCCTCCTGGGTGAGAGCCAGGTATCCTAGCCACTAGACGACACCGGATAACGACACACGCACTCCTCCAACAAACACGGTGAGCGTCCACCCGCTACTTGACGACATCTGCAAAAATTAACGCTTCCACTTCGTAGAACGGCATGCTCTGGACGTATCTCGTGGAGACGAACGCCAGCAATCATGAGACCAAACTGCGCCGGTGAATCCTGTTGTTACACCGCGCACTGTGCTACGACAGTTTAAGAGAGCGACGCTCACGCTTTGCTGCGCTATTTCCTTCGCGGGAAATCAGTGCTCCTGTTTTCGAGACAGAAAACGTTGGCAGCGGTGGGATTCGAACCCACGCCTCCGAAGAGACTGGTGCCTGAAACCAGCGCCTTAGACCGCTCGGCCACGCTACCTACGCGACGCGGCCGCCGCAGGAGCTGCGTTCTACCCCACGAGAACACAGCGCAATGGCACAAAAACGAGAAGTAAAAATTGGCAGCGGTGGGATTCGAACCCACGCCTCCGAAGAGACTGGTGCCTTAAACCAGCGCCTTAGACCGCTCGGCCACGCTACCTGCGCCAGCGTTCCCCGCGTCTCTAGAAAACAGTGCACGACACAGTTTCCTGTTGTGCTGCGACTCGCTGCTCATGCATCGCACCTCAAACAACTGCCCCTTTCGACTATATATTTAACCTCTCAGGCAGCTACCCACGCCCTGGGGCGGCCGAATTTCTTGTTGCTGATAATGAAATGGTAGTGCAACCTGCGGCGTGCGGAACATGAGTGTAAAGTGATGAGAGCATTGTGATTTCAAACACTGGGTGACGATCATGATTGCAGCAACAGCAAGGCAAAACCTTCAAAATTGCCGTGACCAGGATTCGAACCTGGGTTTTTGCGGCCACAACGCAATGTCCTAACCACTAGACGATCACGGCCGCGGAGGCGCCCGGGGAAGCAGTTCTCGCGACTGCACCCGCCCGGTACACAGCAAAGCTCAGCCCACTGCGTCAGACGCGATCTCCATTATATGTATACGGGCAAACGAAACGTGCCTGCGCTGTTAGGACACTAACCAGAGTGGGTAGCTGCATTCATCTCCCTGGCAGTGTCTTGCAGTCCTCCAAGTCTGTTGACCACAGGTGGACAGGTGTCGCATCTCTCTCGCCGTCACTTGTGGCCGTCATTCATACTTAACGTGCTTTTCTGCAAGCGTCAGCGTAGCGTCAGTCGAGCAAAGTCGGGACAAGTCGCCTAAGAGGAGCAACAAAATGGTGGATTTCCGGTACCGGGAATCGAACCCGGGCCTCCTGGGTGAGAGCCAGGTATCCTAGCCACTAGACGACACCGGATAACGACACACGCACTCCTCCAACAAACACGGTGAGCGTCCACCCGCTACTTGACGACATCTGCAAAAATTAACGCTTCCACTTCGTAGAACGGCATGCTCTGGACGTATCTCGTGGAGACGAACGCCAGCAATCATGAGACCAAACTGCGCCGGTGAATCCTGTTGTTACACCGCGCACTGTGCTACGACAGTTTAAGAGAGCGACGCTCACGCTTTGCTGCGCTATTTCCTTCGCGGGAAATCAGTGCTCCTGTTTTCGAGACAGAAAACGTTGGCAGCGGTGGGATTCGAACCCACGCCTCCGAAGAGACTGGTGCCTGAAACCAGCGCCTTAGACCGCTCGGCCACGCTACCTACGCGACGCGGCCGCCGCAGGAGCTGCGTTCTACCCCACGAGAACACAGCGCAATGGCACAAAAACGAGAAGTAAAAATTGGCAGCGGTGGGATTCGAACCCACGCCTCCGAAGAGACTGGTGCCTTAAACCAGCGCCTTAGACCGCTCGGCCACGCTACCTGCGCCAGCGTTCCCCGCGTCTCTAGAAAACAGTGCACGACACAGTTTCCTGTTGTGCTGCGACTCGCTGCTCATGCATCGCACCTCAAACAACTGCCCCTTTCGACTATATATTTAACCTCTCAGGCAGCTACCCACGCCCTGGGGCGGCCGAATTTCTTGTTGCTGATAATGAAATGGTAGTGCAACCTGCGGCGTGCGGAACATGAGTGTAAAGTGATGAGAGCATTGTGATTTCAAACACTGGGTGACGATCATGATTGCAGCAACAGCAAGGCAAAACCTTCAAAATTGCCGTGACCAGGATTCGAACCTGGGTTTTTGCGGCCACAACGCAATGTCCTAACCACTAGACGATCACGGCCGCGGAGGCGCCCGGGGAAGCAGTTCTCGCGACTGCACCCGCCCGGTACACAGCAAAGCTCAGCCCACTGCGTCAGACGCGATCTCCATTATATGTATACGGGCAAACGAAACGTGCCTGCGCTGTTAGGACACTAACCAGAGTGGGTAGCTGCATTCATCTCCCTGGCAGTGTCTTGCAGTCCTCCAAGTCTGTTGACCACAGGTGGACAGGTGTCGCATCTCTCTCGCCGTCACTTGTGGCCGTCATTCATACTTAACGTGCTTTTCTGCAAGCGTCAGCGTAGCGTCAGTCGAGCAAAGTCGGGACAAGTCGCCTAAGAGGAGCAACAAAATGGTGGATTTCCGGTACCGGGAATCGAACCCGGGCCTCCTGGGTGAGAGCCAGGTATCCTAGCCACTAGACGACACCGGATAACGACACACGCACTCCTCCAACAAACACGGTGAGCGTCCACCCGCTACTTGACGACATCTGCAAAAATTAACGCTTCCACTTCGTAGAACGGCATGCTCTGGACGTATCTCGTGGAGACGAACGCCAGCAATCATGAGACCAAACTGCGCCGGTGAATCCTGTTGTTACACCGCGCACTGTGCTACGACAGTTTAAGAGAGCGACGCTCACGCTTTGCTGCGCTATTTCCTTCGCGGGAAATCAGTGCTCCTGTTTTCGAGACAGAAAACGTTGGCAGCGGTGGGATTCGAACCCACGCCTCCGAAGAGACTGGTGCCTGAAACCAGCGCCTTAGACCGCTCGGCCACGCTACCTACGCGACGCGGCCGCCGCAGGAGCTGCGTTCTACCCCACGAGAACACAGCGCAATGGCACAAAAACGAGAAGTAAAAATTGGCAGCGGTGGGATTCGAACCCACGCCTCCGAAGAGACTGGTGCCTTAAACCAGCGCCTTAGACCGCTCGGCCACGCTACCTGCGCCAGCGTTCCCCGCGTCTCTAGAAAACAGTGCACGACACAGTTTCCTGTTGTGCTGCGACTCGCTGCTCATGCATCGCACCTCAAACAACTGCCCCTTTCGACTATATATTTAACCTCTCAGGCAGCTACCCACGCCCTGGGGCGGCCGAATTTCTTGTTGCTGATAATGAAATGGTAGTGCAACCTGCGGCGTGCGGAACATGAGTGTAAAGTGATGAGAGCATTGTGATTTCAAACACTGGGTGACGATCATGATTGCAGCAACAGCAAGGCAAAACCTTCAAAATTGCCGTGACCAGGATTCGAACCTGGGTTTTTGCGGCCACAACGCAATGTCCTAACCACTAGACGATCACGGCCGCGGAGGCGCCCGGGGAAGCAGTTCTCGCGACTGCACCCGCCCGGTACACAGCAAAGCTCAGCCCACTGCGTCAGACGCGATCTCCATTATATGTATACGGGCAAACGAAACGTGCCTGCGCTGTTAGGACACTAACCAGAGTGGGTAGCTGCATTCATCTCCCTGGCAGTGTCTTGCAGTCCTCCAAGTCTGTTGACCACAGGTGGACAGGTGTCGCATCTCTCTCGCCGTCACTTGTGGCCGTCATTCATACTTAACGTGCTTTTCTGCAAGCGTCAGCGTAGCGTCAGTCGAGCAAAGTCGGGACAAGTCGCCTAAGAGGAGCAACAAAATGGTGGATTTCCGGTACCGGGAATCGAACCCGGGCCTCCTGGGTGAGAGCCAGGTATCCTAGCCACTAGACGACACCGGATAACGACACACGCACTCCTCCAACAAACACGGTGAGCGTCCACCCGCTACTTGACGACATCTGCAAAAATTAACGCTTCCACTTCGTAGAACGGCATGCTCTGGACGTATCTCGTGGAGACGAACGCCAGCAATCATGAGACCAAACTGCGCCGGTGAATCCTGTTGTTACACCGCGCACTGTGCTACGACAGTTTAAGAGAGCGACGCTCACGCTTTGCTGCGCTATTTCCTTCGCGGGAAATCAGTGCTCCTGTTTTCGAGACAGAAAACGTTGGCAGCGGTGGGATTCGAACCCACGCCTCCGAAGAGACTGGTGCCTGAAACCAGCGCCTTAGACCGCTCGGCCACGCTACCTACGCGACGCGGCCGCCGCAGGAGCTGCGTTCTACCCCACGAGAACACAGCGCAATGGCACAAAAACGAGAAGTAAAAATTGGCAGCGGTGGGATTCGAACCCACGCCTCCGAAGAGACTGGTGCCTTAAACCAGCGCCTTAGACCGCTCGGCCACGCTACCTGCGCCAGCGTTCCCCGCGTCTCTAGAAAACAGTGCACGACACAGTTTCCTGTTGTGCTGCGACTCGCTGCTCATGCATCGCACCTCAAACAACTGCCCCTTTCGACTATATATTTAACCTCTCAGGCAGCTACCCACGCCCTGGGGCGGCCGAATTTCTTGTTGCTGATAATGAAATGGTAGTGCAACCTGCGGCGTGCGGAACATGAGTGTAAAGTGATGAGAGCATTGTGATTTCAAACACTGGGTGACGATCATGATTGCAGCAACAGCAAGGCAAAACCTTCAAAATTGCCGTGACCAGGATTCGAACCTGGGTTTTTGCGGCCACAACGCAATGTCCTAACCACTAGACGATCACGGCCGCGGAGGCGCCCGGGGAAGCAGTTCTCGCGACTGCACCCGCCCGGTACACAGCAAAGCTCAGCCCACTGCGTCAGACGCGATCTCCATTATATGTATACGGGCAAACGAAACGTGCCTGCGCTGTTAGGACACTAACCAGAGTGGGTAGCTGCATTCATCTCCCTGGCAGTGTCTTGCAGTCCTCCAAGTCTGTTGACCACAGGTGGACAGGTGTCGCATCTCTCTCGCCGTCACTTGTGGCCGTCATTCATACTTAACGTGCTTTTCTGCAAGCGTCAGCGTAGCGTCAGTCGAGCAAAGTCGGGACAAGTCGCCTAAGAGGAGCAACAAAATGGTGGATTTCCGGTACCGGGAATCGAACCCGGGCCTCCTGGGTGAGAGCCAGGTATCCTAGCCACTAGACGACACCGGATAACGACACACGCACTCCTCCAACAAACACGGTGAGCGTCCACCCGCTACTTGACGACATCTGCAAAAATTAACGCTTCCACTTCGTAGAACGGCATGCTCTGGACGTATCTCGTGGAGACGAACGCCAGCAATCATGAGACCAAACTGCGCCGGTGAATCCTGTTGTTACACCGCGCACTGTGCTACGACAGTTTAAGAGAGCGACGCTCACGCTTTGCTGCGCTATTTCCTTCGCGGGAAATCAGTGCTCCTGTTTTCGAGACAGAAAACGTTGGCAGCGGTGGGATTCGAACCCACGCCTCCGAAGAGACTGGTGCCTGAAACCAGCGCCTTAGACCGCTCGGCCACGCTACCTACGCGACGCGGCCGCCGCAGGAGCTGCGTTCTACCCCACGAGAACACAGCGCAATGGCACAAAAACGAGAAGTAAAAATTGGCAGCGGTGGGATTCGAACCCACGCCTCCGAAGAGACTGGTGCCTTAAACCAGCGCCTTAGACCGCTCGGCCACGCTACCTGCGCCAGCGTTCCCCGCGTCTCTAGAAAACAGTGCACGACACAGTTTCCTGTTGTGCTGCGACTCGCTGCTCATGCATCGCACCTCAAACAACTGCCCCTTTCGACTATATATTTAACCTCTCAGGCAGCTACCCACGCCCTGGGGCGGCCGAATTTCTTGTTGCTGATAATGAAATGGTAGTGCAACCTGCGGCGTGCGGAACATGAGTGTAAAGTGATGAGAGCATTGTGATTTCAAACACTGGGTGACGATCATGATTGCAGCAACAGCAAGGCAAAACCTTCAAAATTGCCGTGACCAGGATTCGAACCTGGGTTTTTGCGGCCACAACGCAATGTCCTAACCACTAGACGATCACGGCCGCGGAGGCGCCCGGGGAAGCAGTTCTCGCGACTGCACCCGCCCGGTACACAGCAAAGCTCAGCCCACTGCGTCAGACGCGATCTCCATTATATGTATACGGGCAAACGAAACGTGCCTGCGCTGTTAGGACACTAACCAGAGTGGGTAGCTGCATCCTC